>NC_072416.2:5411406-5711484 GCF_028858775.2 Pan troglodytes | reverse complement strand
CACCGCAGCCTGGAACTCCTAGGCTCAAGCAATCCTCCTGTCTCAGCCTGTCGAGTAGCTGGGACAACTGGCCCAAGCCACCATGCCCATGTTTTTTCTTTTTTTTCTTTTTCTTTTCTTTTGGTAGAGACGGGGCCTCCCTGTGTTGCTCAGGGCTTTCTTGAACTCCTAGGCTCAACCATTTCTCCTGCCTCAGGCTCCCAAAGTGCTAGGATTACAGGCGTGAGCCACCATTCCTGTAATGGTCAACATAAGAATATTGACAGGGCACAATTTACTCCATAACAGATCCCATGTTTGTCATCAGATTGGCAAAATTTTAAAGTCTGACAATGCCAAGTATTGGCCAGGTGTGACCCAGATGAAATTCGTGCTCTAGCCAGGTGTGTGGTGACTCACACCTGTAATCCCAGCACTTTGGGAGGCCAAGGCAGGAGGATCCTTTGAGGCCTGGAATTTGAGGGAGACCCAGCCTGGGCAACATACTGAGACCGCATTTCTACCAAAAACGGAAAGAAAGAAATGGATGCTCTGCAGGGGAGGCAGCATTTGTTCATATAGAAATAAAATAAATAAATAAAAAGAAATTCACCCTCTGCAGATAGAAACATGTTTTGTGATTTACCCTATGTGCCAAATTTGGTTCATATTAGAGACCAATAAGGCCACGAACACACCAAGAGAATAAGAAGAGTTTGATTACTCAACGATAGGCTTTCTGGGAGAGCAGAGTGGGCTCCCAGGCAGCTCTGAGAGTGGTTTAAGAGAGCAAGGAGGGTTTTGTTGTTGTTGTTGTTGTTGTTGTTTTGTGTGTGTGTGTGTGTGTTTAATGGAGTCTCACTCTGTCGCCCAGGCTGGAGTGCAGTGGCACAATCTGGGCTCACTGCAACCTCCACCTCCCGTGTTCAAGTAATTCAAGGAGGGACTTTTATTATGGTTAGGGGATAAAGTGGGATGAGGGTCCCTTCCAACCAGCCAGGACTTTCCTAATTTAAATTTCTCTATAGAGTGAGGGAGAGGGCACCAGGGCCTTCAGATCAGCTTGCCCACATGTGGGCACAAGGAGAAGAGGTAGGCACGGGGCTTTAAAGCTGTCAGCTGTAAAACATCAAAAAGGGAGTCAGGCACTTTATTACCTAGTATAAATTAAAGCCTACGCTTTAGGCCAGGCGTGGTGGTTCATGCCTGTAATCCCAGCACTTTGGGAGGCCAACACAGGCAGATCACTTGAGCCCAGGCGTTCGAAACCAACCTGGACAATATAGTGAGACCCTGTCTCTACAAAAAATACACAAATTAGCTGGGAGTGGTGGTGCACACCTATAGTGCCAGCTACTTGGTAGGCTGAGGCGGGAGGATCACCTGTGCCCGGGACAGTGAGGCAGCAGTGAGCTGGTACTGCACCACTGCATTCCAGCCAAGTGACAGTGTGAGACCCTGTCTTAAAAATACATAAGCTGGCCGGGCGCAGTGGCTCACGCCTGTAATCCCAGCACTTTGGGAGGCCGAGGCGGGCAGATCACGAGGTCAGGAGATCGAGACCAGTCTGGCAAACATGGTGAAACCCCATCTGTACTAAAAATACAAAAATTAGCTGGATGTGGTGGCTCGCACCTGTGGTCCCGGCTACTTGGGAAGCTGAGGCAGGAGAATTGCTTGAACCCGGGAGGCAGAGGTTACTGTGAGCTGAGATCGTGCCACTGCCCTCCAGCCTGGGCGACAGAGCGAGACTCTGTCTCAAAGAAAGAAAAGAAAAAAGAAAAATGGGTCTTTGCAGACATAAGCTAAAGATCTCAAGATGAGATCATCCTAGATTTAGGGTGGGCCCTAAATTCAATGGCTGGCATCTTTATAAAAGAGGGAAATTTCAGTCTTAGACTAAGAAGACCTAGAGGGGCAGGTCACGTGAAAGCAGAGGCAGCGACTGGACTGATGTGGCCACAAGGCACAGAACACCAAGGAGCATCTATAGTCACCATGGCCCAGGGAGAGGCATGGAGTAGATTCACCCTCAGAGCCTCCAGAAGGAACCAACCCTCACTTCAGGCTTCTGGCCTCCAGAACTGTAATACAATAATTTTTCTGTTGTGTAAACCCACTTTGTGGTTTTTTTGGTTCTCTTTTTTTGTTTGAGACAGGGTCTCGCTCTCTCATCCAGGCTGGAGTGCAGTGATGCAATTATGGCTCACTGCAGCCTTGACCTCCTGGGCTCAAGGGATCCTCCCACCTCAGCCTCCCAAGCAGCCGGGACTGCAGGCATGTGCCACTAATTATTCTTTATGTTTGTAGAGATGGGGTCTTGCTCTGTTTCCCGTGCTGGTGGATGTTTTGTTACATACATCAGCCCTAGGAAGCTAATACCTACCTCAATAAAGCTGAATTATTTTTTTTTTTGAGATAGGGCCTTGCTCTGTCACCCAGGCTGGAGTACAGTGGCACAATCTCAGCTCACTGCAGCCTCCACTTCCTGGACTAAAGTGATCCTCCTGCCTTAGCCCTGTGAGTAGCTGGGACTATAGGCACACGCCACTATGGCCTGCTAATTTTTGTATTGTTTGTAGAAACGGGGTTTTGCCATGTTACCCAGGCTGGTCTCAAACTTCTGGCCTCAAGTTATCTGCCCGTCTCAGCCTCCCAAAGTGTTGGGATTACAGGTGTGAGCCACTGTGCTCAGCCAAAGCTGATTTTTTTTTTTTTTCTGAGACAGACTCTTGTTCTGTCACCCAGGCTGGAGTGCAGTGGCACATTCTCAGCACACTGCAACCTCTGTCTCCCAGGTTCAAGCGATTCTCCTGACTCAGCCTCCCAAGTAGCTGGGATTACAGGCATCTGCCACCACGCCCAGCTAATTTTTTGTATTTTTAGTAGAGAGGGCGTTTCACCATCTTGGCCAGGCTGGTCTTGAACTCCTGACCCCATGATCCACCCACCTCCTCGGCCTCCCAAAGTGCTGGGATTACAGGCATGAGCCACCGTGCCTGCCCTGATTTTTTTTTTTTTTTAATAAGTGGGAGAAAACACTTGGAAACATAAGCATACATCAAAAAAACAAGTTGCAGAACAATGAATTCAGTGTGAAATATTTTATATAAAGGTTTTAAATGCTCCAAACAATACTACCTACTGTTCATGGACTTAGCATGCGTCATAAAAGCCTGGAGGCACCTGGGTCTGGACCCAAGTTATTTCTACCAGACTGCTTCTGGGGAAGGGCAAGAGGAGAGTGGGGTTCTGCTGGCCTCTGGATGCCTAGCATAGACTCCCACGGCATTGTGAGATCTGACGAGGCTTCCCCAGGGATGAGACCCCTCCTCAACTCCCAACCAAGACTCAGAACCCCCCAGGGCTCAGCGGGTGGATGGAAAGGCGGGGAGGGCATACCAAACTAAGCACCCTGGAAGCTGGCTTGTTTGGGCTGGAGAGCAGGTGAGGCTGGGTGATCATCCTTCCCTTCTTTTTTTTCTTTTTTGAAATGGAGTCTTGCTCTGTCACCCAGGTTGGAGTGCAGTGGTGCGATCTCAGCTCACTTCAACCTCTGCTGCCCGGGTTCAACTGATTCTCCTGCCTCAGCTTCTCAAGTAGTTGTGATTACAGGCGCGTGCCACCACGCCCGGCTAATTTTTGTATTTTGTTTTGTTTTGTCTTTTGTTTTTGTTTTTGTTTTGAGATGGAGTCTCACTCTGTCTCCCAGGCTGGAGTGCAATGGTGCGGTCTTGGCTCACTGCAACCTCCGTCTCCCAGGTTCAAGCGATTCTCATGCCTCAGCCTCCTGAGTAGCTGGGACTACAGGCGCCCGCCACCACACACGGCTAATTTTTTGTATTTTTAGTAGAGACGGGGTTTCACCATGTTAGCCAGGATGGTCTCAATCTCCTGACCTCGTGATCCACCTGCCTCGGTCTCCCAAAGTGCTGGGATTACAGGCATGAGCCACTGCGCCCAGCCAATTTTTGTATTTTTAGTAGAGATGGGGTTTCAGCATTTTGTCCAGGCTGGTCTTGAGCTCCTGACCTCGTGATCCACCCACCTCGGCCTCCCAAAGTGCTGGGATTACAGGCATGAACCACCGTGCCCGGCCGATCCCTTCCTTCTTAACCAGACATGTCCCAGCCTCCCCGGGCCTTCCCTGAGGTCACTCTGTCCCTCCTATTCATTTTTCTCCTGGGATCAGCAGGGAGCCTGGGGGTGAGGGGAGGGCTGAGGTCCCCTGCACGCTGGGTGGCCAGGACTCTTAGACCCAACAGGGAGATGGAGGCCAGGACTCCTGGTTCCAGAGGAGACTGAGGACCAGATTCAAATATTCAAAGCCAGGCACACTGGCTCATGCCTCAGATCCCAGCGCTTTGGGAGGCCAAGGCAGGAGGATTGCTTGAGGCCAGAAGTCGAGACCAGCCTAGGCAACATAGCAAGACCGCATCTCTACAAAAAATAAAAAAGTTAGGCTGGGCGTGGTGGCTCACGCCTGTAATCCCAGCACTTTGGGAGGCCGAGGCGGGCAGATCATGAGGTTGGGAGATCGAGACCATCCTGCCTAACACGATGAAACCCCATCTCTACTAAAAATACAAAAAATTGGCCGGGCGTGGTGGCAGGCACCTGTAGTCCCAGCTACACGGGAGGCTGAGGCAGGAAAATGGCATGAACCCGGGAGGCGGAGCTTGCAGTGAGCCAAGATCGTGCCACTGCACTCCAGCCTGGACGACAGAGCGAGACTCTGTCTCAAAAAAACAAACAAACAAACAAAAAATAAAAAAGTTAGCAGGGCATGATGGCATCTGCCTGTTGTCCCAGTCACTCAGGAGGCTGAGGCAGGAGGATCGCTTGAGCCCAAGAGTTCGAGGCTGCTGTAAGCTATGATCATGCCACTGTACTTCAACCTGGGTGACAGAGTGAGACCCTATCTCCGAAAAAAACAAAAACAACACAAATTTCCCAAGAGTGATTGAGGCTGAGAGCTAGGCAAGCTGGGATGAAGGCTCTGCTATGTACCCACAGACAAATGACTTAGCCTCTCTGAGCTGGGCTCCTCACCTGTGAATGGCGTGACCTCATAGGGTTGCTCTGAGGATGAAATAGAGTGTGACATGCAGGTGAGTCATCTCTGGTGGCCACGCGGAGATCACCAGCAAGGACTAAGTGCTGGCACTTCACACTCATTTAATCCTCACACCTGGCCAGGCACGGTGGCTCACACCCGTAATCCCAGCACTCTGGGAGGCTGAGGCGGGCAGATCACCTGAGGTCAGTTGAAGACCATCCTGGGCAACACAGTGAAACCCTGTCTCTACTAAAAATACGAAAATTAGCCAGGTGTGGTGGCACACGCCTGTAATCCCAGCTACTTAGGAGGCTGAGGCAGGAGAATCACTTGAAACCGGGAGGCAGAGGTTGCAGTGAGGCGAGATCTCACCAACGCACTCCAGCTTGGGGGAGAGAGCGAGACTCCATCTCAAAAAAAATCCTCACATCCCTATAAGCTAGGAACTATCATCCCCATTTTACAGATGGGGAAACTGAGGGCCGCAGAGGTTAATCAGCTGAAGGGCACAGGCACCCACATCTGGTATGTGGCCAACTGGATCCTGTACCGAAGCCATGTGATGCCAGCACCCATGGGCCAAGCACTTTGCTGTATCGTTTTATTTGTTCATTTCTGGTTTATAGGTCTACGCTCCCTCCCATGGCCCAGGTGGACTGTGAACCTTCTGGGAGTAGGGCTGTAATCACTTCATCCTGGGATGAGCTCAGCCTGGCAGGAGGCGCTCAAGATGTGCTACGTGTGGGTGTGAGTGGGGCCCAGGGTGACTGGCATTTGGAGGGGACATTGAGCTTCTATTTCCAGAGGGTCACATAGCAGCACCCAGGGGAGGCTGGGATGTCTTCAGTCCTCCAGTGGCTACCAGGCTGCTCCCACAGGTGCAGTGGGAGAAAGTGTCAGGCTTGCTGGGCAATGTGGCTGTAAGACAAATCTCTGGCTCCCCTACTCTCTGCTGGCAGAAAACCCTGTCCCAGCCCCAGGACCCAGGAGTCCCAGTTCCTAAGTCACCTCTCCAAGGAGTCCTTGCTCCCCTTTTCCCACAAGCCAGGAGTCCCAGCCCCCACCCTCCTCCTATTTTTCTAGAACCCAAGTAAGTAGCCCCCAGACCCCCAAGACTCAGGAGTCCTGACCCCCAGCCAGAGGTGCACAGACCCAGCTGACACCGGCCAGCCAGAGCTGATGTGCACAGCCCCTTCTACCTCTGCACTCCGTGACGCCAGGTGAGTAGCTGGAAGTCAGCCGAGGAGCGGGTATTGCATCATGGATATTGGCAAATGCAACGAGCGAGGGCTTTTGTTTTAGCCAGGGAGCCTGTTGCTAAACGCTTACCAGCACGCCGCTGCTCCCAGCCTTCCATCTGTCCTGCTCTCCAGGCCAGGAGCCCCTGTCACGAGGCCCAGGGAGCCCTGGAGTCTGGAGATAAATCGTGACAAGACACAAGGCCATGGATGGGGCATCACTGCTGCCCAAGCCACCCTGGGTCCCCAGCCCCGGACCTTCCCATCTCCACACCAAGGCCCCTGTCCCAGACAAGAGCACGGTCCCCAGCTCTGCATAACTCAGGAACTGAGAACCCCAGGTGTGGAGCCACACGGACTTGGGCATGGCTCTGGGCAAGTCACTGTCACTGCCTGGGCTACAGTGTCCTTGTCTGCGGCATGGGAATCAGTAAAGAGCATGACCCTAAAGCCACACTTGTGCTGTTCACCTTCCAGTTCTGACCAGGGGACCCCAAACAAGGTGGAGGACCCCCCTCCGCCCCCGAGCCTCAGCTTCCTCATCTGTAAGATGGGGATGACAGCAGTTCCTCGTCATCAGGTCATCATGAAAGTCAACAAGTTGAGCCGGGGAGGTGGCTCACTCTGTAATCCCAGCACTTTGGGAGGCTGAGGTGGGCGGATCATGAGGTCAGGAGTTTGAGACCAGCCTGGCCAACACATTGAAACACCATTTCTACTAAAAATACAAAATTAGCTGGATGTAGTGGTGCATGCCTATAGTACCCGCTACTCACCAGGCTGAGACAGGAGAATCCCTTGAACCCGGGAGCAGAGGCTGCTGTGAGCTGAGATGGCACCACTGTACTCCAGCCTGGGCAAGAAGAGTAAAATTCCATCTCAAAAAAAAAAAAAAAAAGGTCAACAAGTTATGCCTATAAAAGAGTTTACTTGACCAGAAGCAGAGGCTCATGCCTGTAATCCCAGCACTTTGGGAGGCCGAAGCGGGAGGATTGCTTGAATCCAGAAGTTTGAGACCAGCCTGGGCAACATGGTGAAACCCCACCCCTACAAAAAGTACAAAAATTAGCTGGGCATGGTGGCATGTACCTGCAGTCCCAGCTGCTGGGGAGGCTGTAGTGGGAGGATCGCTTGAGCCTGGGAGGACGAGACTGCAGTGATGGTGCCACTGCACTCCAGCCTGCGTGACAGAGCAAAATCCCATCTCTAAAAAATAAAAAAGAGTTTACTTAGCAGAATGCTTAAGATGTCAGATTCGGTGGTGTTGTCATTGCTAATAATTTCCTACCCCACAGGGCAAGGCAGTCGTGACGGGAAAGGAGCGGCGGCTACCTCAATGTAGGATCTGCAAACAGTAGATGCTCAGTTAACTGGCCGGGCCATTTGCAACCACAGCAGGTTGGGCCAGTGCCCCCCACCCAGGTGGAAGCGACTCTCCCTCGACCCCGCCCGGCCATTCAGGCAGCCAGGGAGCGCCCCGGCCCCTCCCGCGGCCCCGCCCCTTCACCTGTGTTGGCCGCACACCTGGAGCCGCCTCCGGAAGAGGGGACCGGAGACCGCGGGGACCTCGGAGGGAGCCCGGCGGCTTCGGGTGAGAACCTGGGGGACGCCGAGGGCCGGGCCCCTCGAGCCTGGGGAGGGCCTGGTCCGGCCGCGTCGGCGGAGAAGGTGGGGGAGCCGGGGCGGGGGCAGGGGAACCGGGATCGCCGGGGAACCGGGGGCGCCGGCAGGAGCTCAGCCGTCGGGGGTGAGCCCAGCCGCTTCTCTGGGCTTCCGACGCCTGGGGCTGGGGGTCGGGGGGCTGGAGGCCCCAACACCTGGGCAGCTAGGTGCGAAAGGGGAGGGGGAGCGGTCTCCAGGTCCCTGTCTCTCGCGTGGAGGGGGGCGGGGGAGCGGGGCCCGCGAGGGCCAAGTCAGGGAGATCCCCGGGAGCGGCCTGGGGGCGGCTGGGCTGGGACCACCGTGACACTCACGTCCTGCGAGCAGGGCTGCCCATGGACACCGGGCGAGAGGAGGAGGGAGAGCACGGGTGTGTGTGCCTAGTGGGTGGTGACCCCCCGGAGGGCTGGGGCTGGTAAAGCTGTTGTGTCGGGCCCTCTGACCCGAGCCCCTGAACCCCAGCCCCTGAGCAGCCCTAGGGGAGCCCAGGGCTCCCGTCCCCAGGGGCGGACCGGGAAGTAAACAGAAACTCCGAACCGCGCTGCGGCCGGGCGGCCGGCACAACCTGTTACCTCGCCCTGTCCTGGGCCCCACGCCAGGGCCCTGGGAAACTGGGGGGCTGAGGGTCAGGGCTCCTGAGTCCGGAGGGGTGGGGGCATGAATGCCTGAGTCCCGTGGAAAATGGGGACTGGGGTGGGAATCCTTGATGGGGGACATTGGAGGTGGGGACCTCTGAGTCTGGAGGGTGGAGTCAAAGCACCTGCTCAGGAGGTAACAGGAGAATGAGGGCGAGAGACCCGGGAGGTCAGGGGCTGGGATCTGGGCTTCTGGCAGGGGAAGGAGCTGGATTCCTGGGGGCGAAGATACCTCAGTTCCCAAGCCTTAGGGTCCTGCATTCCTGAGAGGAGAAGAGGCTGGGCTCAACTCCAACTGCTGAGTCCCTGAGAACCTGGGTTCTGGGAACTGTCTCAGATGGCGAGGGGCTACAAGCCAAACTGCTGGGTTCTGGGAAGAGAGGGGACAGGGAGCAGAGGTGGCCTGTGGCCCTGGAGCACTGGAATGAGCTTTCCTGGGGACAGAGATTGTCTGGCAGAGGCCAAAGGCTGGGCAGGTCATTTCCTTCTGCTTCCTGCCTCAGTTTACCCCAGGGACATTAACGGAACTGGGTAGCCAAAACACAGGTCATTAACCCTTTGTGGCCCAGGAAGCCCTGGCTGCAGGACCGGGCCGGCTGGCAGCAGGTGGAGATTTCCTGGAGGGTCAGGTGTTGGGCGGAGGGTGAGCCCCTGTCAGGCTGCAGAGTAGAGTGTCCCGCAGCCACCTGTCCCCGCAGATGCTGCAGGTGACATGAGCTCTCCAGATGGGCCCAGCTTCCCGTCCGGGCCGCTCTCAGGGGGCGCCTCTCCCAGCGGCGACGAGGGCTTCTTCCCCTTTGTGCTGGAGCGGCGGGACTCATTCCTGGGAGGGGGCCCAGGGCCTGAGGAGCCCGAGGACCTAGCCTTGCAGCTGCAGCAGAAGGAGAAAGACCTGCTGTTGGCCGCGGAGCTCGGCAAGATGCTTCTGGAGCGAAATGAAGAGCTGCGGCGGCAGCTGGAGACGCTGAGCGCCCAGCACTTGGAGCGTGAGGAAGTGAGCTAGCACTGGACGGGGTGGGTGGGTGGGTGGGCAGGGGAGGACGGGTGGGCCTGGAGAGGACAAGGGAAGGGAGTCAGGCAACGGAAGGAGAGAGGAGCTGGGGAGGACAGCCGGGCGAGGGGGGGACTTTGGAACAGGTCAGAGCTGGGCCCAGTCCCCCTGGCAGTGTTGCCCAGTGGCAAAGAACATGAACTCTGGGTGCCGGGCACAGTACCTCACACCTGTAATCCCAGCACTTTGGGAGGCCAAGGCAGGAAGATCACTAGCCCAGTGTTCGAGAACAGCCTGGGCAACGTAGTGAGACTCTGTCTCTACAAAAAATAAGAAAATTAGCTGGATGTGGTGGTGGCACCTGTAGTCTCAGCTACTCAGGAGGCCGAGGCAGGGGGTTCAATTGAGCCCAGGAATTTTAGAGTTTGAGGCTGCAGTAAGCTATGATTCTATGATCCACTGCACTACAGCTTGGGCAACAGAGTGAGATCCTGAAAAAAAAAAAAAAAGGAAGGAAGGAAGGAAGGAGAGAGAAAGAAAAGAAAAAAAGGAAAGGAAAGGAAAGAAAAAAAGGCATGAACTCTGAGGATTAAGACCTGGATTCAGGCCAGGCATGGTGGCTCACACCTGTAATCCCAGCACTTTGGGAGGCTGAGGTGGCTGGATCACTTGAGGTCGGGACTTCAAGACCAGCCTGGCCAACATGGTGAAACCCCGTCTCTACTAAAAATACAAAAAAAATTAGCCAGGCATGATGGGGTGTGCCTGTAGTCCCAGCTAATTGGGAGACTGAGGCAAGAGAATCACTTGAACCTGGGAGGCAGAGGTTGCTATGAGCCAAGATCATGCCACTGCTCTCCAGCCTGGGTGACAGAGCGAGACTGCATCTCAAAAAACAAAAACAAACTGGGTTCAGACCCTTGTCCAGCTGTGTGACCCTGGGTCAGCTGCTGGCCCTCTCTGGATCTTGTGTCCAGCTCCTCAGCAGTATAGCGGAACACCAGGCAACAGTCATGGGTGTCCACTCCTTGCCTGGCACTGGGCTGAGTGCTTTCCATGACTCTCCATTGATTCTTGCCCAGCCCAATGAGGTAGGAACAGTTCCCTCTGCCCAGGTTCTATTTTTGGCCCAATTCTTGCTCTGGGGCTCACATCTGGTCTCCTGAACACCCTCCTTTATCTGCTGCGTCGGCCCCAACCACTGCCCTGAGCCTGACCTGGGTAGCTAACCCTCTCCACCAGGGCACCTAGTGGGCATCTCAACACAAGTGGCACTTGATTCCACGCACTCGATTCCATGCCCCCATCTCCTGCTGTCCCCATCCTCGCCTTCCCAACCTTGAGGACCAGAGCCTGTGCACCTCCTTGGACTCTTTCTCTATTTTTTTTTTTTCTTTTTTTGGAGACCGGGTCTCCCTCTGTCACCCAGGCTATAGTGTGCAGTGGTGCAATCATAGCTCACTGGAACCTCAACTTCACTAGCTCAAGCAATCCTCCCATCTCAGCTTCCTGAGTAGTTGGGACTACAGGCACACATGCACCACCATACCTGGCTAATTTTTGCATTTTTTGTAGAGATGGGGTCTCACCATGTTGCCCAGGCTGGTCTCAAACTCCTGGGCTCAACCAAACTGCCTGCCTTAGCCTCCCAAAGTGTTGGGATTACAGGTGTGAGTCAATGCGCTCAGCCAACCTTTCTTGAGTGAACAAATTCCCCCCAATATCCGCAAGCCCTTTTGATTCTTCTAAACTCCAACCACCCACTGGTCGGCTCTGCAGCCTCCAAGCTGATCACAGATCACAGCCTCCGTCACTTCTGCCCCAGACACTCCAGCCACCTTCTCCTGAGTCCCCAGCTTCCACTCTTTTATTATTGTTGTTATTTAGATGGAGTCTCGCTCTGTCGCCCAGGCTGGAGTGCAGTGGTGCGATCTTGGCTCACTGCAACCTCTGCTTCCTGGGTTCAAGTGATTCTCTCACCTCAGCCTCCCGAGTAGCTGGGATTCCAGGTGTGCGCCACCAAGCCCAGCTAATTTTTGTATTTTTAGTAGAGACGGGGTTTCACCATATTGGCCAGGCTGGTCTTGACCTCCTGACCTCAGGCGATCCACTTGCCTCAGCCTCCCAAAGTGCTGGGATTATAGGTGTGAGCCACCGCGCCCAGCCCCCAGCTTCCACCTTTGACCCCTGGAGCCCGTTCTCTAAGGGACAGCCCAGGATTTTCAAAAACTGCAAATCCACTCCTCAACCAGAATCTCCCCCTCACACTTAGAATGAAACCAAAACCCTTCCCCAGGGCCTAAAAGTCCCGGAGAACTGGGCTCCTCCCCAACCTCATCACAGCGGCACCACCCCTTTCTCCCCTCCTCCAAGAAGGGCAGCCGAACCACCCTCTCCCCGACAATGAGGGCTCTTTTCGGTTCCTCCAAGAACTCACGCTTGTTCCCTCAGGAACTTTGCACTTGCTGTTCCTTAATGCCTAGCCTTCTTTCTGGTGGCTCTTCTTGTCCTGCAGAAGTCGACTCAAACATGATGCCCTCCTTGAAGGACCCTCCACCCCCACCCCACTCCTTACTCTCTATCATTTCCCGGGTCTCTTTACAGCCCTTACTGTCTCCCTGAAACTACCTGGCTCCGGCATGTGTCCATGCCCTCTGGACTCTAAGCTGCTTGAAGCAGTGAACTTGGTGGTCTCACGTGCCGCTGACAGCAGACCCCAGAACAAGTGGAGCTCAGGAAATGTGGGAGGATTGATAGCAGTGTGGGTGGATAGACTTAGAGATATTGTGTCCAGGCCACAAGGCATCAGCAGAGCCGAGCATCAGCCAGGACAATCTGACCTTGAACCTGACAGCTTAATCCTGAAGCTGTGTTGCCTCTGCAGTATTCGGTTAAGAGTTCTGCTGCCTGAGTTGGCATCCCTGCTTTGTGAAGTTATTGTGTGTCGGCTGGGCACGGTGTCTCATGCCTGTAATCCCAGCACTTTGGGAGGCCGAGGAGGGTGGATCGCTTAAGGCCAGGAGTTCAGGACCAGCCTGGCCAACATGGTGAAACCCCGTCTCTCCTAAGAAAACAAAAAAATTTGCCGGGCAGGGTGGCGCACGCCAGTAATCTTAGCTACATGGGAGGCTGAGGCAGGAGAATCTCTTGAACTTGGGAGGCGGACATTGCCGTGAGCTGAGATAGTGCCACTGCGCTCTAGCCTGGGCCAAAGAGTAAAGATCTGTCTCAAAATAAATAAATAAATAAAAAATAAAAACAACAATAAATGACTGTGTGTCCTTAGGCAAGGCACTTAGCAACTCTTGAGCTTGTTCCATCTGTAAACCCAGGACGTTAGTGATTCTCCCTCTAGTGGATGAAATGAAGCAATGCAGATAGAGCCCTAATGCAGGGTACCTGCCAGTCGCTGCAGCAGCTGTGGCAATTGTCACCTTCATCCAGGCCCATCCCGCTTTGAGGGCCTAGAGAGAGTGGGCCAGAGGTTAACCCCCGACTCATCTGCCTCCCCACGCTGGGCATCTGGGTGTGCCAGGGCGTTCCCCCGCTGGTCAGACAGGTTTTTGGGCCAGGGCGGGGCTGACCAGGGTTAATTAGAGGGAACTGGCTAGGAGGAGCTGGGGAGGGGGCTGGGCAGAGTCCAGGCCTCCAGAGCCCCTGGGACACAGCAGGTGTGTGCTGCCATGGGCCGGGGCTTGAACTCTGCCAGACTCAGGCGCCAAAAACGGCGCTTGCGACCTCAGGTCCAGAAGCCCCGGCAGCAGCTGGAGGTGAGTGGTCATCAGAGATCCCCACCCCCACCCTTGCCCCGGGCCCACGCGTCCTGTCTGCTCGGAACCTTCCCTCTAAATCTCTGGGTCTTGCTCACGCTTCCTCCCTCACTCTCCCTTGCTTTTGTGTCTGTCTTGGACACAAGGCCCCCTTAGGCTTTCTCCCTAGGTGTCTGTCCCTCCATCGCCATCTCTCTGTGCCTGCCCAGTCTAATCGGTGCCTCTCTGCCTCTGTCCCTCTGCCCTGGCCCCCACAGCGGCTCCAGCAGGAGAACCATGAGCTCCGACGAGGCCTGGCAGCCCGAGGAGCCGAGTGGGAGGCCCGGGCCGTGGAGCTGGAGGGGGACGTGGAGGCCCTGCGGGCCCAGCTTGGGGAGCAGCGCTCGGAGCAGCAGGACAGTGGGCGAGAACGGGCACGGGCCCTCAGCGAGCTCAGCGAGCAGAACCTCCGGCTCAGCCAGCAGCTGGCTCAGGTGGGATGGCCCTGACCCCAGGGCCCTGGACAAGGTGGGGGAGGATGCCTGGGTCCCCAGTGGGGAGTGGGTGCATTGGGCTTGGTGCTGAGGCTCCTCTGTCCGTCTTTCCACCTCCCCAGGCCTCCCAGACTGAGCAGGAACTTCAGAGGGAACTGGACGCCCTTCGGGGACAGTGCCAGGCTCAGGCACTGGCTGGGGCAGAGCTGAGGACGCGGCTGGAGAGTCTGCAGGGGGAAGTGAGTGTCAGTTGGGGCTGGGGGATTATCTGAGCCAGAAAAGCCGGGCTGAGGGCTGGGAGGGGCTGCCCCTGTCCCCAGCTCTCAGGCCTTTCCCCAGAACCAGATGCTGCAGAGCCGCCGGCAGGACCTGGAGGCCCAGATCCGAGGCCTGCGTGAGGAGGTGGAGAAGGGTCAGGGCAGACTGCAGACCACCCACGAGGAGTTGCTGCTGCTGAGGCGGGAGCGGCGGGAGCACAGCCTGGAGGTGACCTGCAGGGCTGGGGGACTACAACTGCCTGGACCCTTAGCAATGGCTTCAGGGCTTTCTGGGAGATGAGGCCGGAGCTGGATCACTGGGAGGCCCAGAGGCTGGCCCACAAGAGCATGGGCATTAGCCCATGGGCAAGTGGGAGCCACGGAAGGCTGTTGAGCAGGGGAGGCATGCTCTTAGAGTGCATCAGAGCCTGGCAGCTGGAACAGCAGGGAGGGGGCTGATGCCAGAGTTCAGGCCAGGAATGACAGCCCCTAGACCATGGCTGGGCAATGGAGATGGAGAAAAAGAAATGAAAAGAGGATGCAGGCTCTGATGTTAGAGATCAAAGGAGTCTGCACTTTGGGGTGAGCTTGCCTTCCTTCGCATCCCGGTGCCCCTTCTTACTACTGTGGGACAAGCAGCCTCAGTAGCACCAATAAATGCTGCATGAAACAATTACTGAATGAGGAGGTAGACTGGGCAGGGGAGGAGATGGGGCTCTTCGAGGTGCGGCCCTGCTCTATAGGCGAGGAAACTGTATATCTGCTGAGGGAGGTGCACGGCCCAAGGCGCCCAGCGATCCAGGAACGGGAACAGCCTGGGCCGCTGGGGTGCGGGGCTCTCCGCGGCACCCCCGTGTGGACCTGCCGCGGGATGTCGGCGTTGGGTGCGTCCCGCTGACCGCCCGCGCTTCCGTCTGCGGGACCGTCCACAGCTGGAACGCGCACGGTCAGAGGCTGGGGAGGCGCTGAGTGCGCTGCGGAGGCTGCAGCGGCGTGTCTCCGAGCTGGAGGAGGAGTCACGCCTCCAGGACGCCGACGTGTCGGGTGCCTCGTTGCAGTCAGAACTGGCCCACAGCCTCGACGACGGCGACCAGGGCCAGGGCGCCGACGCACCCGGAGACACCCCGGTGAGCTCGTGGGGCCCCAGCCCCCTTACCTGTGCCATCGAGAGGGTTGCAGGCTCCGCCTTTCCTCCTTTCCCCAATAAACTCCACACCACTAACCCATTTCTTTGGCCCACAGACCACCCGGTCCCCAAAGACCCGAAAGGCGTCCAGCCCCCAGCCTTCACCCCCGGAAGAGATCTTAGAGCCCCCCAAGAAGCGAGCATCCCTCAGTCCAGCGGAGATACTGGAGGAGAAGGAGGTGGAAGTGGCCAAGCTGCAAGATGAGGTGGGGGAGAGGGCACGGTGCTGGATGCACGGCCCCTCCAGCTGTCAGTTTCTGTCTCCCATGTCCACCTCCCAGCCTTTGCCCACTAAGCTCCCTATACCTGGATCGGCTTTCATCTCAACAAACTTACTTCAAGAGCCAGCCTGTATGCCACCTCCTCCAGGAAGACTTCCTGGACAGCACCTCTCCCCTTAGTTCCACTCCCAATGCTTCTCCCTGCATCCCTCCTGCAGGGTTATACCACTCCAACTAACCCTGCTCCACTCCACCCCGCACCAGCCTGAGGGGCTCAGAGGGCTCATATAGGAGTCTCCAGCACAGGGCCACAGCTGCCTGGGCCACAGCTGCCTGGGGTGTCTGTCGCAGGCAGAGGAGGGGTGGGGAGAGCCAGAGTCGGGGCTGCTGGGAGAAGCAGGGAGGCCCATTGGCCCATCTACCGCACGGTCCCCCTCCTCTGCTCACAGATCTCGCTGCAGCAGGCAGAGCTGCAGTCCCTGCGGGAAGAGCTGCAGAGGCAGAAGGAGCTGCGGGCGCAGGAAGACCCTGGGGAGGCCCTGCACAGTGCCCTCTCAGACCGGGACGAGGCCGTGAACAAGTAAGCCTCAAGCCATTGACCACCGCCCCAGCGCCCTCTGGGCCCTCCTGGGCTCCTGATTCCTCTTCTGATACGGGTTATAATGATCCCCACTCCCACCCAGGGGCCCACTGACCTCCTTGATCTAGGTGTTGGCAGCCCTCCTCCCGCCCGGGTCCAGAAGTCCCCCGCCACCCCGGCTCCCTGAGGCCCTAGCGCCCTCAAACGCGTCTTCTGCCCCTCCCCGCCTAGGGCCCTGGAGCTGTCCCTGGAGCTCAACCGCGTCTCGCTGGAGCGAGACTCCCTGTCTCGGGAGCTGCTGCGCGCCATCCGCCAGAAGGTGGCGCTCACGCAGGAGCTGGAGGCCTGGCAGGTGAGGGGCGGGGCCCGTGTGCGGGGCGGGGCAGGGGGCGGGACCGGCGCTGAGCCGACCACGGCCTCCCGCAGGACGACATGCAGGTGGTGATCGGGCAGCAGCTGCGCTCACAGCGCCAGAAGGAGCTGAGCGCCGCCGCGTCGTCGTCGACCCCGCGCCGTGCCGCGCCCCGCTTCTCGCTGCGCCTGGGCCCCGGGCCCGCCGGTGGCTTTCTCAGTAACCTCTTCCGAAGGACCTGACGGCTGGGCCCAGAGGGCTGCCCTTGCCCACTTAGGGGCTCACTTTCCTCTTCAGGCCAATGGAGCGACAGGGCCCAGATTGTCTTCCAAAAGAAGCTGATGCCCTCCCCGCCCCAGGATGCTGGGCAAGGGCTCATCGGGAGCAGGGGCTCATCCGGAGCAGGGGCCAGCTTTGTGGGGGCAGGAGCTCCAGGTGGGTGGCAGGGGCAGGTGAACAGAGCTACTTTCCGAATTAATATAGGTCTATCTTTTCTAGGGCAGGGATGGGGCTGGGTATTTATGTATCAAGATCGGACAGAGTAATATATAAATCACTCCACCGATTTGGCCCCCATTCATAGAAAGAAAGAGCATGGTAAAAAAGCCTGAAACTTTATTGTAAAAAAAAAAAAAAGAAAGAAAATGAAAAACACTCTAAAACCCTGAGCTGGCTGGGGGTGTCGTCGGAGATCAGAAGGACAGGGAGAAGGCTCGGTAACCCAGGTTGGTGAAGACATCCACCCGACAGCTGTTGCCTGCAGCTGTCAGGACCTGGAGGAAAGAGGGGCATGACTGGCCTGCCCACACCCCTGCCTCCCAGCCGCTCCGTGGCCCCTGCCGGACCCACCTTGCACTCAGGCGCGGCAGGCTGCTGGTTGAGGCTGAGGCTGAGCAGCCCTGGGGAGGAGCCAGGCACCTGGGCCTTCAGCTCCCCGCTCAGCTGCCACTGGTTGACGCAGCGGCCCTGGCCAGCTGACAGAATCTGCAGAGGACAGGGAAGGTGCTCAGGGGTCAGGACTGAAGGGAAGAGTCAGTGGGGGTGGCAGAAGTGAGACACAGGGCCTCACCAGGTCCTGGTAGAAGGTGACGTGCTTCTGTGGCGCCCGGATGGGGAAGATGGTGGTGGGTGTGGAGGATCGGAGGTGCCAGAGGGTGAGGGCTGGGCCCCCTCCACAGACCTGGACAGAAAGGTGGGAGTCCCCAGCTGTGAACCACAGGCCCACAGCTGACAGGGCCCGGAGCTGCCATCCCATCCAACAGTCTGCCCAGCTCACCATCCAGTCGGAATCAGTTGCCAAACATCCAATCCAGCGCCCATTGTGGGGCCTTGAGCACTCCTGGGATGGGGAGGGGAGGAGGGAAAGAGGTGGAGACCTGGAGAATTCAAGGAGTTGAGGGAGAAGAGGACAATGGCCACGGTCACACCCTCACCTCGTGCTTATAGACCTCGATCGTCTGGACCTCCTTGGCTGTGCGCAGGTCTGCGGGGAAAGAACTGTGAGTGGTGCCCCACTTGCCTCAGCCTCCTTCACTGCCATCTTGCCCTCCAACCAGCCACCTGCTTACCCCAAAGTCGAACAGCTCCATCCTCGCCACCTGACAGCACCTCTGGGCTCCTTTCCCGCAGTGCCAGGCAATGGATGTAGTCTGTGTGGCCCCGGAGGACCCTCTGCATGTAGAGGGGCGATGTCAGGAGGAGACCTAGGAAGAGTGCCTCTCCCTGACCTAGACCTGCTCTAGGGCTCCAGGACCCTGCTCACCGTGAAAGTCCCAGTTTCAAGGTCCATAGTGTGCAACTGACAGTCTCCCCCAGCCAGGATGAGGGAATTCTCCTGTGGAGGAGCAGGGTGAGGCAGAAAGTCAATGTCAAATCAGGATAGGCAGAGGGTGAAGGATCAAAGTTTGGACCAAGAACAGTCACATGGGGCTCAGACCTTGGGGACCAGCAGCAAAGCGTTGATCTCAGGCACTTCCAGGCTGGTCCTGGGGAAGGAAAGGCAAGGTCAGTGAGGAAGTGGCTTCACCCTGATGCACCCTCTATCCACGTGGCCCTGCTCACCTGTATGGAGGCTGACGACGCCACAGCTCCTTACAGCCCTTCAAAAGAGAAAATACCAGGTGACCTCAAAGGCTCTCTCCGGGTCCAGGCACCCCAGCCCTTTCCCAAGCTCGACTCCTTACCTTCTTGAGCATCTCCGCCCAAAGCCAGGCCTTCACCTCCCCATCCCCAGCACTAAGCAGATGTCGATCGGTGGAAACCATGCTATAGACGGGCCCATCATGGGCTAAAGAGAAATGCAGAACTGAGTGAGTCAATCCCACCCAAAGTCCCGAAGCCAGACTCCACAGCTATACCCACCTTGGAAAGTCACCACCGGCTTCTTACTTTCCTCTTTGGCTTCTGAGCTCAAAGCAGCGGACAAGCTGCAGGGACAGCGGAGGGGACCCAGGAGTCAGAAACAGGGGCATCCGTCCCATGAGGGCCAAGTGCCAGGGCTAATGGGTGGACAGCGGCAGAGGGTACCTGAAGATGGCAATCTGCCCGTAATTGTTGCCAGCCGCCAGAAACTTCCCACATGGTGAGACGCTCTGGGAGAAGATGGTCATATGGAGCCGCTGCAAGGCCTGGAACACCTCTGTCTGCAGGGAAAGACTGGATGAGGCCTGCCTGGGACTTATGAAACCTCCCATCCACAGAGTCCTCCCTGCTTCCCCCAAAACCTGCCAGGTCTCCCACTGTCCTGACTTCTCAGCCTTCTTTTGAGGCGGCCCCGCCCCAAGCCAGCACCTGCCCATGCAGTCCCATGGGTGGCTCCAAGAAGACACTGAAGAAGGGGAGAGTTGAAGTGATGCCTCAGGGACCTCTGAGCAAGCACCCAGGCCTCTCCTGCCAGCTTCCTCAACTGACAAATGGAGCTCACAGAAGATTCCATCACAATTAGATGAGCTAGTGTATAGACAAGAGCTTTACGTGGGGCTGTCACTCAGTGCTTAAGCCGGGTGTGGTGGTTCATGCCTGTAATCCAGCGCTCTGGGAGGCCAGGAGTTTGAGAGCAGCCTGGGCAACATAGTGAGACTCTGTCTCAACAAAAAATTTAAAAATGTGGGGCCGGGCGCAGTGGCTCACGCCTGTAATCCCAGCACTTTGGCAGGCCAAGGCAGGTGGACCACCTGAGGTCAGGAGTTCAAGACCAGCCTGACCAACATGGAGAAACCCTGTCTCTACTAAAAATGCAAAATTAGCTGGGAGTGGTGGCGCATGCCTGTAATCTCAGCTACTCAGGAGGCTTAGGCAGGAGAATTGCTTGAATCTGGGAGGCGGAGGTTGCGGTGAACCGAGATGGAGCCACTGCACTCCAGCTTGGGCAACAAGAGTGAAATTCCATCTCAAAAAAAAAAAAAAAAAAAAATTTGGCCGGGCGTGGTGGCTCACACCTGTAATCCTAGCACTTTGGGAAGCCAAGGCAGGCAGATTACCTGAGGTCAGGAGTTCGAGACCAGCCTGGTCAACATGGTGAAACCCTGTCTCTACTAAAAACACGAAAATTAGCTGGGCATGGTGGCACACGCCTATAGTCCCAGCTACTTGGAGGGCTGAGGCAGGAGAATCGCTTGAACCTGGAAGGCGGAGGTTGCAGTGAGCTGAGATCGCGCCACTGCACTCTAGCCTAGGTGACAGAGTGAGACTCTGTCTCAAAAAAAAAAAAAAAGTGCTTTGCAAGAACTAGAAAATTAAAAAAAAAAAAAAGTACCTCTACTACCCCAACATAGAAAAACGTACTGATTTATAATTCCTACTCTCTGACTTGCGTTAAGCCCCTGAAGCACTTCTGGGTTACTATCCCGCCCCCCTGGTCAGAGTCTGAGTTCCACAAATAGCCCAGGCAAAACAGGGCTCAGGGCACGATTCCCTGCTCGCCCCGTCCCAGCCATGCGTGAACTACAAACCCCAGAAGGCAACGCGCACCACGTGCGTCTCACCTGACCCAGAGGCACCGCGAGCGGCACAGCTCGCTCCATCTCCAGAACTACAAGTCCCAGAGTGCTCCGCGCGCGACGCAACCTCACGAGGCCTTACGTGCCTAGAGCGGTTCCTCTCCGTGGCGCCCTACCGCCTTCGGCGCGAAGGTGGCTGGTGCGTACCGTCCCGAACCCTAGGAGCCGAGGTGAGCGCCGCGAAGACCCCCGACATTAAGAAGTGGCGTCCACCGCAGCCCCCTTAAGCCGGATACCCTCCCCCACCCCGAGGAGCAAGCCTGCCTTCCGCCACGCGCCGCCCGTCTTCCGCGCCCGCGCAGAACCTCGCCGCTGTGCCCGCCTAAAGCCACGCCCATCCTCGCTTGGCCACGCCCTCAGAGCCTCCTCCCCTGTCGCCCAGATCCCACCCGCAGGACCCCAAAACCCAATGATCCTGCAGCAGCCCTTGCAGCGAGGCCCCCAGGGAGGGGCCCAGCGCCTCCCGCGGGCCGCCTTGGGGGTGACTTGGGGCCTGGACGCCAGGTGCGTGTAGGGGACCAGGGTGGGCCTGACCAAGGGCCGTAGGAGCTTTGGCTGGGTGCTCAGGACTGGTCTGTAGGATGAACACGGGGTGGGGCGAATCGGCGGGGCTTAGGCGTGAGCTGAGATGGGACTGGGGCTGCGGCTCAGGGTCGAGACTTCCGAGGTACCCTGCTGGATGGTCCAGGAGAGCGGGGACCGGCACCAGCTGAGACAGGAATGGGCTTGGGGCTCCTGGCTGATGCTGCAGGCTTGGGCGGGCAGATCCTTGGGAAGGGGCCAAGAGGGTGGGGTGCACCAGGCTCTCTTTTTTTCCCAGCTCCCCTCTCCGAGGAGCTGTGCCCATGAGCACCAAGCGGCGCCTGGAGGAGGAGCAGTGAGTTTGGGGGCAGGGAGGAACTCCCAACAAGATCTCTGTCACCTCTGGTCCCCAACAGGCTGCCTCCTGTGTCAGTATCCCAGCCTGCCTCTCTCCCATCTCTCCCCAGGGAGCCTCTGCGCAAGCAGTTTCTGTCTGAGGAGAACATGGCCACCCACTTCTCTCAACTCAGCCTGCACAATGACCACCCCTACTGCAGCCCCCCCATGACCTTCTCCCCAGCCCTGCCCCCACTCAGGTAGGTTCCTCCACTGGCCAGGCCTTCTGCAGAATCACAGGCGGTCCTCACAGCTGACCTCAGGCCCTGCCTCATCGTGCCATTTTTAGCTCTAGCTGACCTCTGGGTTGTTTCCCATCTTGGCTCTTTGGAAAGTGCTGGGAACCCAGGAGCCCCTGGGGACCTGGACCTGGTGGGAGGTGCTCAGCTAGGCCAGCCTCAGCCCCATGCCCTGACAGTCATTTCCTCTTCTAGGAGCCCTTGCTCTGAGCTGCTTCTCTGGCGCTATCCTGGCAGCCTCATCCCTGAGGCCCTCCGTCTGCTGAGGCTGGGGGACACCCCCAGTCCCCCCTACCCTGCAACCCCAGCTGGGGACATAATGGAGCTCTGAGTGCTGGTGGACAGTGCCCCTCCCACCTTCCTTCTTCCCCACAACAGAAGAGACCAGCGACTCCCGCAAAGGGACAAGGTTCCTCCCTCTCCTGCAGAGTAGGCATCTGGGCACCAAGACCTTCCCTCAACAGAGGACACTGAGCCCAACGGAGTTCTGGGATGGGAGGGGTGGGAGCATGGGAAGGGAGGCATCCCACCCCCAAGAAGAACTGAATAAAGATTGCTGAGCAAAGGAAGGCTTCAGTCTGGAACCTGGGGCTTTTGGGGATGGTGGAGAGGGCAGAGGCGCGGGATGCTGGGGTTTCTCCTCAAGATCTTCCCTGGAAAACTGTTAGGGCCAGCCAGGTCCTTGCCGGCTGAGTTCCAGGCATTGAGAATGTGTGAGTCAGAGCCTCACCCCCGCCCCCGCGGCTGGCTGACTCACTCCCTCCCTCCAGCTCAGGGGAGTCAGTCGGGGATCACTGCCTCTCCAAACCATTTAAAGTTAAAGATTCTTTTATTAATAAATTCTCCCTCCCCTCCAAACTCTCCCCAAAATAAATATCTCCTCCCCGCTTTGGGGAGTTGGGGGGGTCTGTATCTTAGGGCCAGCCCTCCTAGTGGGCCAGCCCCCTAGTGTTAAAAATAGGTCCCTAACCCCCCAGGGTGACCCCCGTGGTGGAATTTCAGGACATCTGAGTGAGTGGGGCCTAGTGTCAAGTCTGCCCCCCAAGTCAGCCTGGCCCCCAGGGCCTCTAGGAAGGAGGGCACCCCCCTCCCCTGTGCAAATGCTGCAGTTCCTTAGTCAGTGTCAGCTGTTTTGTGTGAGCCAGCGTGAGGCTCCCTTTCTGTTCTGGAGCCAGAGGCAGGGCAACCAGACACCTTGGAAGGTTCCCCTGAACCCTGGGCCCAGGCCTCAGAGGTGATTCACCGCCCCCCACCCCCCTTGTGGTTGGAGGAGCTTGGCTCCCGCCGCGTCTGGGAGGCAGAGACTGGCTCTAGAATGGATGAATGAATGATGAGTGGGCGAGCCCCGGCTGGCAGGGGGCACATTGTCACTGGATCAGCGCCACAGCTGGGCAGCCCTCTCCGCCGGTCTCCTCTATGGGGGCTGCAAGATAAGAGGTGGGGTCGTCAGCAGCAGAGAAAAGGTCGAGTGCTGACAGGGCTGGGCAGGCCAGGGCACACTTACTGGTGAACTTCTCTCTCCTGCGGCATCGTCTCCAGACCAAAAAGCCAGAAAGCAGCCCCAGCACGAAGGTCAGGCTCAGAGCGCCCCCAAGGATGGGCCAAAGCAGCCGGAAGGGGGCAGGAGGTGCTGCAGCGCCTGGGGGCGGGACTCGGAGTCAGACCTCGCCCCTCTCCAGGCCAGCCCCGCCCCCTAAGACTGAGCCTTCTGCCTTCTCCCAAACGTGGCCTCCTCCCTGACCGGAGCCCCCTCCCAGCTCCCACCTCCTCCCGATTGATTTCCCAGATGCAAAGCTCTCGGCCCTGCTCTGCGCACCAGCCACCCTCCCTCCCAGTCTGGGGTCCGCTGGCCACTGGCCCTGCCCCCCACTCACAGCCCAGGCAGAAGTCGCTGTGCGGTCGCGCCCTGCAAGACGCGCAGTCCATGCACTTGTCCAGGTCCGCGCTCCAGGAGCTGCCGCGGGAGCAGGGGGCGGTGCCTGGGGAGGGGGCCTCGGGTCAGAGGCTGGGGGCGGGACTCGGCTATTCTGGGGTCTGAGGTCAGGGTCGGCCGGCTCGAATAACGTGAGTCACTGGCGCCCTCCCCGCGCATTCCTCACAGGTGACCGCACGGCCCGACCGGGACACGGCAGCTCCGGGAGGGAGGGCGTAGCGCGGGACGCTGGGGGTGGGGGGGTCAGGTCCCCACAACCCCCCTGCCGCCGGCGGGTGACTCACTCCTGGGCACCGGGCCCGACCCCAGTCCCTCCCCCCGCATAGCTGGGCACTGAAGTCACCGGATGGAAGGGGGCACCCCACATGGTATAGAGGGCACAGACCCTAGTGCCTCTCGACGGCCTCCCCAACTCATCGATCACTGGGGCTAGTTAGACCCTGTACGGACCAGGCTGGGGGCGTGCCCCTTCCTAGACTAAACATCCCGCCCTCACTCACTTTCTCTCTGCATTCGAAGTACTTCGGACTTTTGGAACTGAAGACCCCTCCAACCCCAATTGGACGGTGGGAGAAACTGAGGCCCGGATTGTGAATGAAGCTTGGAGAGTGATGGAACTTCCCACAGCCGGGAGCGAGCTGTTTGAAGGCCACCTGACCCCAGATCCCCACATCCGCCTGTTCCCCCAGTTCGGCGCTGTTCTCCAGACACCCAGTCCGGCTCCCGAGCCCCGGCCCGGGGTTCCCCGACCCCGGAGTCCCGCGTACCTGGCGCTTGCTCCCCGGCCACGGAGCGCAGCAACGCCAGCCAGAGCCCCAGCACGAGGAGCCGCAGCAACCGGCGCAGCGAGCCCCGAGCCATAGTGCACGTCCTGCGCCCGCCGCTGTCTGCGCCCGCCGCCGGCCGGCAGGGACCCACGGCCGCCGCCCCGCCCCCGCCCCCGCCTTCCGGGGCGGAGCTCTCGCCTCCGCCCGCCTTGAGGTCCGCTTCGGGACGCCCCGCCCCGCGGCGCCCGCTCAGTTCAGTCATTCATTCAACAAAGTCCTGGCGCGGGAGCTGCCAGGACCCCGCAGGGACGCAGACCCCCTTCCTTGCCCAGCCGGTGATCTAGTCCAGCGTGCGTGGTGTGGGGAAATCAAAAATTAGACACGAGTGCTCGCTTCGGCAGCACGTGTAGAAATCAGACACGAACGGCCGGACGCGGTGGCTCACGCCTTTAATCCCATCAGTTTGGGAGTCTGAGGCAGGCGGATTACGAGGTCAGGAGTTCGAGAGCAGCCTGACCAACGTGGTGAAACGCCGTCTCTACTCGAAATACAAAAATTAGCCGGGCGTGGTGGCGCGCGCCTGTAATCCGAGATACTCAGGAGGCTGAGGCAGGAGAATCTCTTGAACCCGGGAGGCAGAAGTTGCAGTGAGCCGAGATCGCGCCACTACACTCCAGCCTGGGCGACAGAGTGAGAGTCCGTCTCAAATAAATAAATAAATAAACAAACAAACAATAAAAAGAAATCAGACACACGACCAATCCATGCAGAGATCACTGCAGCTTCCTTCCCCCCCCCCCCCCCCCCTTGAGATTGCGTCTCACTCTTGCTCAGCCTGGAGTGCAGTGGTACGAACACGGCTCTCTGGGCTCAGGTGAGCCTCCCACCTCAGCCTCCCAAGTAGCTGGGACCACAGGCCCTGCCCCACCACGTCCGGCTAATTTTTGTATTTTTTGTAGAGACCAGGGTCTTACTATGTTGCCCAGGTTAGCCTGGCCACTACAGCTTTGTTAAGGGCCCGGGGGGTATAAGAATTAAACCTGAGGTCAGGAGCTCGAGACCAGCCTGGCCAACATGGTGAACCCCCGTCTTTACTAAAAATAAAAAAAAGAAGTTAGCCGGGCGTGGTAGTGGGCGCCTGTAATCTCAGCTACTCGGGAGACTGAGGCAGGAGAATTTCTGGAACCTGGGAGACGGAGGTTGCAGTCAGTCGAGATAGCGCCATTGCACTCCAGACTGGGCGACAGAGAGGGCCTCCATCTCAAAAAAACAAAACAGGCCGGGCGCGGTGGCTCACGCCTGTAATCCCAGCACATTGGGAGGCCGAGGCGGGCGGAACACAAGGTCAGGAAATCGAGGCCATCCTGGCTAACACGGTGAAACCCCGTCTCTACTAAAAATACAAAAAAATTAGTCGGGGGTGGTGGCGGGCACCTGTAGTAGTAGTCCCAGCTACTCTGGAGGCTGAGGCAGGTGAATGGCGTGAACCCGGAAGGCGGAGCTTGCAGTGAGCCAAGATCGCGCCACCACACTCCAGCCTTGGCGAGAGAGCGAGACTCCATCTCAAAAACAAACAACAACAAAAAACCAGCAACATAAAAATAATATTATCTGGCCGGGCGCGGTGGCTTAAGCCGGTAATCCCAGCGCAGTGCGAGGCCAAGGCGGGCGGATCGCTTGAGTCCCGGAGTTCGAGACGCCTGGGCAGTATAACAAGACCTTGTCTATACAAAACAAAACATAAATTAGCTGGGCACGGTGGCGTGTGCTGCCTGTAGTCCCAGCTACTCAGGAGGCTGAGGCGGGAGGATCGCTTGAGCCCAGAAGGTCGAGACTGCAGTGAGCCGTGATCGCACCACTGCACTCCAGCCTGGGTGACACAGTGAAAATATTTCTCTAAAATAATACCAATAGTATGCCCTTTAATTTGTACCTTAGGACGTAGTTACATAATAAAATGCAGACTTGTTATCTCCATTGTGCAGAGTAGGAAACGAAGGCTCGGGAAGGTTAGGTGAGTTCCCCATGTCACCGCGCTGCTTAAGTGGTGAAGCGGAGTCTCAAGCTCTGTTCTACCCTAAGCCTGGCGCCCTCACCCTGGGTGAGTCTGGACGTCTGCCAGCCCGAGGCGGGCGCAGCGACCCCAGCCTCCAGCGCCCCCCTCTGACAAGCCTGGGATTCGCACGCCCGCTGCCGTCAGGGACAGGGTCTCTGCCCCTCCTCCGGGGCGGTGGTCCAGTGACGTCACCGCTTCTTTAAGACCCCCGCCTCCGCCCCTGTCCCGACACTCGGCCTAGGAATTTCCCTTATCTTCTTCGCAGGTGAGTCCGGGGCTAGTGTGCGTGTTGGAGAGACGCCTCTTGGGGCCGGGTGCAGGGTGGTGGCGGCGTGGGTAGGGGTGCGTGCGAACTCGGGCTGCGGCCGCCTGGATGGGCGAGTCCCTGAGGGGGTCGGCCGGTCCGCGCCCAAGCCTCCGAGGTGATAGGTCCTTCGGGGCTCCCAAGGGTTAAACGCCCTCCCCCCTCCCCAGGGACAAAGACTCCGAAACCCCTGGCGCCCCTCCCCCACCTGCCTTGCCTCTCGGGGCGGGGCGCCCCTCCCCCCTCCTCCTCACCTGGGGGAGCGGACCTTGCGGCCACTGCAGCTATAGAACCCCTCCAGGGCGCGCGGCTCCCAGGTTGGGGTGGTCGGGTGGGCCGGGGCGCCCTCGGACAGAGTCGGGTGGGCCGGGGCGCCCTCGGACAGAGTCTTTTTCATGCAGTGCATGAAAAAGAAAGGGGCAGGGGCACACTCAGAGGGGAGAGGCCTGGGCGCCTAGACCAGCGTGGCCCCGACCCTAACTCGGCCAGAGGCCTAAGGGCCGGACCTGAGCGCTGGAGCACCGTGCCCCAGCCAGTCTCCCCAAGGTGGCCTGCTCCGCCCAGGCCTGGGGCCCCCGGCTAATGAGTAGAGCCTGCCCTCCGACCGCTGCCGGCCGGGAAAAGTTTAGGTCCAAGCCGTACAATGAAAGAACTCTGGGCGGTGGGAGGCCACAGCCCGGCCCTAGTCAGAAGTGATTCCCTCCACGACCTCCAACACTGAGGGGACACAGGTGCAGGCCAGGTGGCGGTGGGAGAACTGGTGTTGAGGGGAGTCTAGCACGGCATTTACGTCTAGAATTCATAGGAAAAGGCCCTCAGCCTTGAGGCTATGCTCTCCAGCGCCTAGGGGAGGTCAGAAGGGTGGGGCCAGGGAGTTATCCAGTGGCTTTGGGGAAGGAACTGCTTTTAGGTGGGGGATTAATGATGCTTTTCTTCATCTCTCCTGGTCCTGGTGTCTGCCAGCCTGGGGTGTGGAACCAAGTTGTAAGGGACATTGGGTGGTGGGAGGAAGCTTAGGATCTCCAATCTTAGTGTTGAAATTAACAAGTTTTGGTTGGGCACGGTGGCTCACACCTGTAATCCCAGCACTTTGGGAGGCTTGAGGCGGGCAGATCACCTGAGGTCAGGAGTTCGAGACCCGCCTGGCCAACTTGATGAAACCCTGTTTCTACTAAAAATACAAAAATTAAGACCAGGTGTGGTGGCTCATGCCTGTAATCCCAGCACTTTGGGAGCCTGAGGCGGGAGGATCACGAAGTCAGGAGATCGAGACCATCCTGGCTAACACAGTGAAACCCTGTCTCTACTAAAAATACGAAAAAATTAGCCGGGCGTGGTGGTGAGCGCCTGTAGTCCCAGCTACTCGGGAGGCTGAGGCAGGAGAATGGCGTGAACCCGGGAGGCAGAACTTGCAGTGAGCCGAGATCCCGCCACTGCACTCCAGGCTGGGCGACAGAGCGAGACTCCGTCTTAAACAAACAAACAAAAAAAATTAGCCGGGCGTGGTGGTGTGCACCTGTAATCCCAGCTACTTGGGAGGCTGAGGCAGGAGAATCGCTTGAACCTGGGAGGCAGAGGTTGCAGTGAGTGGAGATGGCACCACTGCACTCTAGCCTGGGCCACAGAGCGAGACTCCTCGTCTCAAACAAACAAACAAAAGAAATGGACAAGTTTTGAGCCTTAAACTCAGGGCTAGAATTGAACCATTCTACATGGAAACTGCTTGGAAATCGCACCGTCCTCTCATCCTGCTTTTTGCCGCCTTGCAGCCTGATCACTGGCTCTGGCCTTGGACTGTCATTGTATAGGTTTCATCCTGTTATCTTTCATTTGCACTCAGGATAGCCAGGGCAGGGCTGCTTGCACATTCACTGTCATCAGCCAGTGCCTGTCACATAACTAGAAAGAATAATAAATGCTAAAGCATTAAGTGTCCATTTTGCCCACGAGAAGTGAGGCTCAGGGAGCACGTCTTGACTGAGTTCCAGGATGTGATGACCACTTTCCAGGGTGCATGCCCCTAGAGTCCTGTCCACATGTGGCCTGAGGTCTGGGCCTGCCAGGCCTCACCTTGTTGTGCTTCTGTCCCAAACACAGTGCAGCTCCTTCAACCTCGCCATGGCCTCTGCCGGAATGCAGATCCTGGGAGTCGTCCTGACACTGCTGGGCTGGGTGAATGGCCTGGTCTCCTGCGCCCTGCCCATGTGGAAGGTGACCGCTTTCATCGGCAACAGCATCGTGGTGGCCCAGGTGGTGTGGGAGGGCCTGTGGATGTCCTGCGTGGTGCAGAGCACCGGCCAGATGCAGTGCAAGGTGTACGACTCACTGCTGGCGCTGCCGCAGGACCTGCAAGCTGCACGTGCCCTCTGTGTCATCGCCCTCCTTGTGGCCCTGTTCGGCTTGCTGGTCTACCTTGCTGGGGCCAAGTGTACCACCTGTGTGGAGGAGAAGGATTCCAAGGCCCGCCTGGTGCTCACCTCTGGGATTGTCTTTGTCATCTCAGGGGTCCTGACGCTAATCCCCGTGTGCTGGACGGCGCATGCCATCATCCGGGACTTCTATAACCCCCTGGTGGCTGAGGCCCAAAAGCGGGAGCTGGGGACCTCCCTCTACTTGGGCTGGGCGGCCTCAGGCCTTTTGTTGCTGGGTGGGGGGCTGCTGTGCTGCACTTGCCCCTCGGGGGGGTCCCAGGGCCCCAGCCATTACATGGCCCGCTACTCAACATCTGCCCCTGCCATCTCTCGGGGGCCCTCTGAGTACCCTACCAAGAATTACGTCTGACGTGGAGGGGAATGGGGGCTCCACTGGCGCTAGAGCCATCCAGAAGTGGCAGTGCCCAACAGCTTTGGGATGGGTTCGTACCTTTTGTTTCTGCCTCCTGCTATTTTTCTTTTGACTGAGGATATTTAAAATTCATTTGAAAACTGAGCCAAGGTGTTGACTCAGACTCCCACTTAGGCTCTGCTGTTTCTCACCCTTGGATGATGGAGCCAAAGAGGGGATGCTTTGAGATTCTGGATCTTGACATGCCCATCTTAGAAGCCAGTCAAGCTATGGAACTAATGCGGAGGCTGCTTGCTGTGCTGGCTTTGCAACAAGACAGACTGTCCCCAAGAGTTCCTGCTGCTGCTGGGGGCTGGGCTTCCCTAGATGTCACTGGACAGCTGCCCCCCATCCTACTCAGGTCTCTGGAGCTCCTCTCTTCACCCCTGGAAAAGCAAGTGATCTGTTAACAAAGGACTGCCCACCTCCGGAACTTGTGACCTCTGTTTCCTCCGTCCTGATAAGACGTCCACCCCCCAGGGCCAGGTCCCAGCTATGTAGACCCCCGCCCCCACCTACAACACTGCACCCTTCTGCCCTGCCCGCCCCGCCTCACCCCCTTTACACTCACATTTTTACCAAATAAAGCATGTTTTGTTAGTGCATTTGGTGTTGCAGCGGGTTACTGAGTGCCCACCCTGGCTAGGGGAGGAGATGGGCATAAGTGAGTCACGATCCCCTCTCCCCGTGGCTTGAGTGAGCATACCCACCAGGCAGAACCTAGAGCCAGACCTTGGCCTGACAGCCACCAAGGGAGGCCACCTGGCTGTGCCTGCCCAGCCCCAGCGGCGGCGCACAGATTAGAGGGAGCCCAGTTACAAATGCTCTTTATTTCCAACTCGAGGGTGGGGATGTTGGGGAGAGGGAGGTGATGGGCAGGCCCTCCCTGACAACTCCAGGGTTGGGAGGGCATGATCTGCTCCCTGGTTTTGGAGCCAATGAGCTGCTGCTGTTTTGGTGAGGCCAGGGTTCCTGGGGCAGGGGAGGGCACAGAAGAGAAGGAAGGCCAGCCAGGGCAACGGAAGGAAACAATTACTGGGGAGGCGGGGGCAGGCCAGGGTTCCCAACACCTCTAGGCTGCCCAACTTGGGGGAGAACATCAAAGGGGACCCCACTGAGAAGAGCTCAGCCAGGCCAGCTGACCCAGCCCTGCAGCCAGGTGTAGCTTGGGCTTTTGGAAAGTGGGTTTTCCTGGGGAAGGAGGTTGTGATGGAGCAGGGCATCTGGTCATCAGGCCAAGGTCGAAAGGGTGGAGCAGTGGGGAGCAGTGGGATCCCAGGGGAAACCTCCGCCTCACACGTAGTCCCTCTTGTCCAGTCCAGATGCACCCGAGCGGGAGGGGATGGAGTAGCCCAGCCTAGGTCCGCGGGGCCGCTCGACCTGGGGCGGGGGGCACGTGCAGCAGAGGAGCCCCCCGCCCAGCATAAGCAGTGCAGCCGCCGCCCAGCCCAGGTAGAGGGAGGCCCCCAGCTCCCGCTTGAGGGCCTCAGCCACCAGGGGGTTGTAGAAGTCCTGGATGACGGCGTGCGCCGTCCAGCACACAGGGATGAGCACCAGGATGCCGGCGAGGAGGAGGATGACCCCCGCGGTGAGCACGATACGGGCCTTGGCACCTTCGTCCTCCACACACGTGGTACACTGGGCACCTGTGATGGCCACCAGGAGGCCAAGCAGGGCCAGCAGGAGGGCGATGACACAGAGGGCACGTGCGGCCTGCAGGTCCTGCGGCAGAGCCAGCAGTGAGTCGTACACCTTGCACTGCATCTGGCCCGTGCTCTGCACCACACAGGACATCCACAGGCCCTCCCACACCACCTGGGCCACCACGATGCTGTTGCCGATGAAAGCGGTCACCTTCCACAGGGGCAGGGCGCAGGACACCAGGGTCCCCAGCCAGCCCAGCACAGCCAGGGTCATGCCCAGCAGTTCTAAGCCGGTCGAAGCCATCTGGCCCCTCGGTTAGGTCTTCTCAGCCCCAGGCGGCCTAGGTGACTCAGAGGATGTGTCTGGTGTGCTGGGTGGGTGTCTCTGTGTCCAGCAGGAGGGGGAAGGCTTGTTGGTGTCCCCAAGCCAGGCCAGTCCTCAGTTCCGTGAAAGGCGCCTCTTGAAAGGCGCCTCCTCTCCGTGCCTCTTGCAGGTGTTTCTGGTCCTCGCGGAGCACAAAGCAGACTCGTAGTCCCGCTCGGCTGAGTGGTGGGTGTCACCTCGAGGGGCCTCCGCCCATCGGATGCCCTGAGGGTGCTGCTGCTCTTACCACCCCGCTGTCACACCTGGGCTGAGCTCGCACAGGCCCTCCAGACGCACTGCCAGGCTGAGGACAGCCACGTCTCCTGCTGGCTGGCGCAGGTTCCCACTGAACGACTCTGACAGTGCCACCTGGGGACTCTGCGGGCTCTTGGCTGCAGGCGGGGTTTTAAGGCCCAGGCAGGGGAGGAGCAGAGTGAAGTGCAGGGAGGCCGGGATAGGGGAGACCTGAGCCACGGGGAGGGTGCGGGGCTGGGGGTTCGTGGGCAGCAGATGGATGAGGGGCCTGGGGGCCAGCGGGGGATGCTGCGGCTGAGTGGGGACAGGGGAGGAAAAGCGTCCGTAGCATCTGTGCATGTGGGAACCAAGGGTAAAGGAGGGGAAGATGGAGGACAAGCTGAGGAAGAAGAGACGGATCGGGGGTCAAAAAAGTAACAGGCTCAGGACAGAAACACACACAGGGGGCGTCGGCTTGCCTTCCTGAGCCTCCTCCTTCCGCAGACCCTCCCCAGCCGCCTCTGCTCTCCCCCAGCCGAGTTTCGTGATGCAAACATGCCCCAGCTCCCCGAGTATCGCACACTCCCGCCCGCCTGGGACTCTCTGGAATCTGATCCATCCCCCGTCTCAGCCCAGTGGCCCCGCTAGCTCCCGGGGGAAGGGCCCCGCCCGCACTGTTCCCCAGACGACAGGTGCCTGGCGCCCAGCTCAGGTGGCATCGCCCTGGCAACGGCCTAGAAAACTACCCCCCACTTCAACCTCAGCTCAGGTGCGCTCTTGCCACCCCTGCTGCTGAAACCGAGGCTGAGCTGAGCTGCCTAAGATCTTCAGAGGCCAGAGGATGAGGGGCCTGTTGTGGAGATTGGGGGGCACTCAGGAAGGGGGATGGAGGCGGGACGGGCTGGGGCTGGAACCCAGGGTGGGGCAGAGCCCAGGACCCAGTTATGTTCCATGGGTGGGTGAGTGAGTGGCCAGTCAGGCCTCCCGGGCCAAAACACCCCAGAGGTGGGCACGGGGGTTAAGTCCAGGGACTCAAGTGTCCCCAAGACCTGCCTTCCAGTTTGCAGGAAAGCCTTACCTCCGGAAAAACCCCCTCAGAGCCTGTGATTCCACTCATGGGGACAGCCTGGGAGTCCCACTGACCAAAGCTCAAATCCTGACCCCTACCTGGGACAGGTCATGGAAGGTCGAGGTCCTTAACCTCCTTTGGTCAAAGACCCACTTGAGAAACCCCGTGGGACTCACAGAACATGCACCCACAAACATGTGCCCCTCATTTGTGGGGGAGGGTTCATGAACTCCCTCAAGCCCCTGCCTGGGTGCTAAGAACCTCTGAGGATTGTTGTCTGAAAAAGGGGTGTGACGGCCAGGTGCAGTGGCTCACGCCTGTAATCCCAACACTTTGGGAGGCCAAGGTGGGCGAATCACGAGGTCAGGAATTCGAGACCAGCCTGGCCAACATGGTGAAACCCCGTCTCTACTAAAAATACAAAAAATTAGATATCCCAGCACTTTGGGAGGCCGAAGCAGGTAAATCGGAAGGTTAAGAGATCGAGACCATCCTGGCCAACATGGTGAAACCCCGTCTCTACTAAAAATACAAAAATTAGCTGGGCATGGTGGCACAAGCCTCTAGTCCCAGCCACTCGCCACTCTGGAGGCTGAGGCAAGAGAATCACTTGAAACCGGGAGGTAGAGGTTGCAGCGAACCAAGATCGTACCACTCCACTCCACTCCAGCCTGGCGACAGAGAGACACTCCTCAAAAAAAAAAAAAAAAAAAAATTAGCTGGGCGTGGTGGCGGGTGCCTGTAATCCCAGCTACTTGGGAGGCTGAGGCAGAAGAATCGCTTGAACCGGAGGCAGAGGTTGCAGTGAGCCGAGATCGCACCACTGCATTCCAGCCTGGGTGACAGTGGGAGACTCTGTCTCAAAAAAAAAAAAAAGGAAAAGGAAAAGGGATGTGAGGAACATTGTCTCCATTCATACACTTTCCAGGGAGGTACAGAGGATCCTCAGAGTGGGCCCTCACCTGGGACTGCCTCTCACCTGCCTGGTGCTGGGAGGGCTGGGGTGTGCTGGAGCCCACTGGCCAGTGCGGGCAGGGCTGGAGGTGCCCACCACACACATCTGGTGGCTGCACCACTTCACGGCACTGCCTTCGGGGAGCCAGTGGCCAGGCACACCCCTGCTCAGTGCCCCTCACCTAGTGGGTGGGACATTGTGTATAAAGGGCTCTAACCTCAAGGAGTGGTCAGGGTTCAAACCTAGGGGTATGAGCATCGCTTCTGTGAAAGGGTTTTAGCATCTTTTGGGTCCGGGCACTGAGGCTCACGCCTGTAATCCCAGCGCTTAAGAGGCCAAGGTGGGAGGATTGCTTAAGGCCAGGAGCTTGAGACCCACCTGGGCAACATAGTGAGACCCCATTTCTAAAATTAAAAAATATATATATATATATTATATATATATATATATATATATATATATATATATATATATATACACAAAAATTAGCTGAGTTAGGTGGATCCTGTCTGTAGTCCCAGCTACTCGGGAGGCTGACGTGGGAGGATCTCTTGAGCCTAGGAGTTGGAGTCTGCAGTGAGCTATGATTATGCCACCGCACTCCATCCTAGGTGAGACCCTGTCTCTTAAAAAAAAAATGATACTTTTGGAAGAGAGATTTATACTTTCCTTCAGATTTGCAAAGGGGCCTTGACCCAAAACAACTTAAGATCCTCCCCTGCAAACACAGAGACAGGCCAGCACCAATCAGCTGGTCTGTAAGGTAAACAGAAGCCTGGCCTCCTCTTCACCACCCCCTGGGCCTCTCCAATGAGGGGGGCTCCTCCGGTACGAGGGGGGCTGACCTGGTGGCCCCACAGAGTCTGGAAGATGGGGGGTGATACAGAGGCTGGAAAATGGCCATCAGTGGACTCAGGGAATCTTGTGGCAGGTTTGTCCAGCTCACCCAGCCCCTGGGGCTCAGATTTCACAGGGTTGGGGTGGGGAGAGCAGAGATTGCAGACGGAGGCAAGCTGGTCAGTGGGCTCCCTCGCAGCCTTCCAGGGGCCTCCAGGAATCCAGCCGCACAGGTTTGGGCAGCTGTCAGGAGGCAGCAGCAAGCCTGCCTCCCTGGAAGTCCCCCCACCCAGCAGCCCCAACCCAGGGGCTATTATCTTCCCTGGGCCGGAACAAGTCCTCCTCGTCCTAGGGCCTAAGGTGATCGGCTCATCCCACTTTTTTGAGGGACATTCCCAGTTTGAATATTGGGTCCTCCAGGGAAACCGGGACGGCTGGTCCGCTTGCCGTCGGGCCCTGCCTCGGTGACTCACCGGTTCCACATTCAGCTCTAAACCCCTATGTTGTAGCCCAGTGGCGGGCTGCACACATCCAGTGAGCGTTGTGCCCGGAAAGGGCATAAGAGGACCCCAGGGGTTTTTTTGTTTGTTTTTTGAGACGGAGTTTTGCGCTTGTTGCCCAGGCTGGAGTGCAATGGCACAATCTCGGCTTACTGCAACCTCTGCCTCCTGGGTTCAAGCTGTACTCCTGCCTCAGCCTCTCAAGTAGCTGAGATTACAGGCATGCGCCACCACACCCGGCTATTTTTTTTCTTTTTTTGTATTTAGTAGAGACGGGGTTTCACCATGTTGGTCTGGCTGGTCTGCGAACTCCTGATCTCAGGTGATCCGCCTGCCTCAGCCTTCCAAAGTGCTGGGATTACAGGCAAGCGCCACCGCACTTGCTCGGGGACCCCAGGTTTGTGTTTTGTTTTGTTTTGTTTTGTTTTGTTTTGTTTTTTTGAGACGGAATCTCGCTCTGTCGCCCAGGCTGGAGTGCAGTGATGTGATCTCGGCTCACTGCGACCTCTGCCTGCTGGATTCAAGCGATTCTCCTGCCTCAGCCTCCCGAGTAGCTGGAACTACAGACATGTGCCAACACACGCGGCTAATTTTTGTATTTTTATTAGAGACGGGGTTTCACCATATTGGCCAGGCTGGTCTCGAACTCCTGATCTCGTGATCTGCCTGCCTCGGCCTCCCAAACTGCTAGGATTAGAGGTGTGAGCCACCGCATCCAGCCGACCCCAGGTTTTTAAGACCCCAATTCCTCTTTGGCCCAACATCTCCACACCGGAGCAAGAAGGAAAGCAAGTCCACACTCCAGGGACTAGCCAGCAGCGTGGGTGGCGGCTGCTCAGCAAATGCGCACACCCCCACCTCAGTGACCAACCCACTGGACTTGCCTTCACAGTGGCCCTGTGCGGCTTCAGGCTCCTCCCACCCCAAGTCTCTAAGATAAAACACAGTATCTCCCCAAGCCCCTTGGGGAGAGTAAAAGTGGAGAAACATCTTGGAGCCTAGGAGAGGCTGAAAGAGGGTGGTTGGGGAGCTGCCCACGGTGGGAGGATTCCCAGGACACAGGGGTAGCAATTAGCCTGTTGTCCTCAGCCCTCACTAGACCTAGGTTGGGAGGTCCTAGACCCTCTCCTAGGCCCCCGTGCACCTGGATTCAGTTGGATCTTGGGAACGGAAGGGTTAAGGTTGGGGCCTAATCAGGGACTGGAATGCCATTGATATGGAAAAGTGGGGGCCCCTTGGTGTGGTTACCATCTCAATGGCACTTTAACACCTCCAGCGAAGTCCCCTCCCCCATCCACCACGTCTGGGAAAAGAGGTGGGGGAGGGGAACCTTCCCCACTGTACTACCCTGGGAGGAAAGGAAGCCGGCTCTCCACCAGTCCCTTCCTGGAGTGACAAAATGGACCTCGTTTTTGTTCCGTCTAGGAGGAAAGAGGGGCGGGGAGGCTCAGGTGGGCAGAAGAAACCAGAGATCAGCTTAGATAGGGTCGAAGTGGGTTAACCCGCGCCTCTTAGAGGGGGAAGTGTGGCCTGACCACAAAGGAAAGGAAGGAAGTTACCAGGAGCTACCATGCGCCAGGAACAGTGCGGGGGTGGGTGTGGGGGCAGCACACTAAGAACCCCAAGGGCAGAGTCACCCACTGCGCCCGGAGGAGCCAAGACCCAGATCTTACAGGTAGAGAAGCTGGTCCCCTAGCTCCCAAACCAAAAGGTGCAGCTAAATCTCGGTGGTGCAGCCGTCACCCTCACGGGCTCACTGCCCACCTTCACAGACAGGAACAAGCTCAGGGAGCTGAGCGAACCTGACCAAGTGCACAGCGGGAAGCAGGACACACCTGACACCAACCCAGACCCTGACTTTGGAGCTAGCCCCCCTAGGTGGGCTAAGAGAGCCTCCTGAACCTCTTTCCCGACAGGGCAGCGGGGCAGGGCCTCTCCTTCTTCTGGGCCTCCCAAGCACCATCCCGTTCCTCCTTGTCCCAAATTCTTCGAGGCTCCCAGTACAGGGAAACCTCTGCAGAAAACTGCATTTGGATCTGATTACGGAAGAGGCCCCCTCCACCAGCTGGCTCACTCTCATTGCCATGTCCCTGGCAAGGGAAGTGCCCTTTGCTCCCCACTTGCAGGGGGCAGCGGGCTGGACTCCCAGAACCTCATGTGAGCCCCACCCCAGGGCTCCCTGGGCAAGTCACAGCTGCCCAAACCTCAGGTGCTCCTGGCTATAAAGCAGAGAGGAGACAGCTCTGCTTCAACCCTGGCATATCCCTGGACTGGCGCCTTGGGGATCGAGGTGGGTATTGACTCAAGACAAGCATATTTTGTCAAAAGCATAATGGAGGTTTCACTTGTACACCTGGGCAGACTCCACTGACTGGGTAACAATTAACTTTATTATCAGTAGTAATTGTCAGTTTCAACCAGCAGCAGTTATCGCTCCCACCCTTTGAGGGTGGGGGCCCAGTGGCTAATGCTGTCTTTAAGAATACACATCTGTGTACTTCCTGTTTCTTAGCTGAGAGAGGAGGCCTCAACAATATAAAGCACAGGGAGCTGGGGAGCGGCAAGGCAGTGGGAATGGGCACCTGGCCATTAGTCAGAGAAGGGGAAGGAGAGTTACTTTATTCTCTTCTGGTGCCAGTAAGAACTTTATCAAGGTACTAGTGCCATCAGCTCCTGCCCAAGGGCACCCAGGGCCCCAGGTCAGCATGACGGATTTAAGACACATTACGTTCTGGGAAGACGGCTAGGAAGGTAGGTCAGCCCCACAGGGGAGAGGACACTGCATGTCTGGATGGGGGCACGCAAAATGATACCTCCACCCTCTAAGCCCTGGAATCTGTGAATGTGACCTCACTTGATAAAAGGGCCTTTGCACATGTAATTAAACTAAGGATATCAAAATGAGATTACCCTAGGTTTCAGGCGGGTCCTACCTTCAACGACAATCCAACCTCTTACAACATAAAAACAGGGAGATTGGAGACAGACATGGGGAGAAGGCCATGTGAAGACGGAGGCAGGAACTCCTGTGATGCAGCCACAAGCCACAGAGGGCCTGGAGCCACCAGGAGCTGGAAGAGGCAGGAGGGATCCTCCCCTAGCACCTGTGAAGGGAACAGGGTCCTGCCCACACCTTTATTTTTGACTTTTGGCCTCCAGAATTGTAACGAATAAATTTCTGTTGTTTGAAGCCACGCAGTGTGTATAAATTTGCTACTGCGGTCAGGCCGGGCGCGGTGGCTCACGCCTGTAATCCCAGCACTTTGGGAGGCCGAGGCGGGAAGATCACGAGGTCAGGAGATCGAGACCATCCTGGCTAACATGGTGAAACCGCATCTCTACCAAAAATAAAAAAAATTTAAAAATAAAATTGTTACTGCAGTCACAAAGAACTAGTACACTGCCCTTCTTGGTGGTGGGTCCCGGGCTCTCCGAGGTCCCCCAGGGTCAAGGTTGGCTTTCTGATACCAGTCCTAGGCTGCTGGAGAAGAGCCCACTGAGATAGAATTTTCGCCTGATTACCTGAGCTCAGGCCACCTAGGGAACAAAGAGAACTTTATTAAGTTGTAGAGGCTGCACAGAAACTGGCGGGTGGGGTGCAGGCAAAGCTGGAGAGAACAGGAGCTTCCTCTCAGGGCCCAGCCCGGGTGGGGGTGGGGGTGGGGGAAGCTCTCCTGTCCCATGGGGATGACTTCACAGCCCTTGCATGTGACCCTTGGGTCCAGTATCGATCCCCACCGCTGCTTCCCTGGTGCGCACAGCCAGCCCGACCCCTGGATCTGTTTCAGTTGAAAATTTGACTTCTGAAGACTTTTGAAAGGCCGGGCGCAGTGGCGTATGCCTGTAATCCCAGCAGTTTGGGAGACGGGCGGATCACCTGAGGTCTGGAGTTTGAGACCAGCCTGACCAACATGGAGAAACCCCGTCTCTACTAAAAATAGAAAATTAGCTGGGCGTGGTGGCGCATGCCTGTAAACTCAGCTACTCAGGAGGCTGAGGCAGGAGAATCGCTTGAACCCGGGAGGCGGAGGCTGTGGTGAGCCGAGATTATGCCATTGCACTCCAGCCTGGGCAACAAGAACGAAACTCCGTCTCAAAAAAAAAAAAGACTTTTGCGGCAGGATCAGAATTTTCAAGAGCCATACACTGAGGATGGCCTTAGCCATGGCATCCAGACCCTTTATTTATAAGAGAAATGAAATATTTGGATATACTTAAAGCACTTTAAACTTTTTTTTTTTTTTTGAGACGGAGTTTAGCTCTTGTTGCCCAGGCTGGAGTGCAATGGCACGATCTCGGCTCACCGCAACCTCCGCCTCCCGGGTTCAAGCGATTCTCCTGCCTCAGCCTCCCGAGTAGCTGGGATTACAGGCATGTGCCACCACGCCCGGCTAATTTTGTATTTTTAGTAGAGACAGGGTTTCTCCATGTTGGTCAGGCTGGTCTCAAACTCCTGACCTCAGGTAATCCGCCAGCCTCAGCCTCCCAAAGTCCTGGGATTATAGGCGGGAGCCACCGCGCCCGGCCCAGCACTTTTAAACTTTCGTTTTCATACCCTTGATCCCCATTTCCTTGGACATGTGCTGTGGGCCCCGCCCGCTGCCCTGATCACTAGCCAGGTTATCAGCCCAGGGGATGGGTTACATTCTCAAATAACCTAGCAAGAGGCCTGCTGGAGGGCAGCAGGGGAAAATGGAAGACCCGAATCTTTAGACAAGTCTATTTTCAGACTCGCTCCTTTCTCTACCAAACCTGGGCTGCTTCCGATTCCCCTTCTCTCTTCCCCAAACTGGGCTCTAACCCCCGTCCTCTGAATCCATGCCCGGGGAAGGTGGCTACGGGCACTGGCCCTGTCGGGGGCTGCCTACTCACCCGCCGCGGGAGGGGCCAGGTCAGCAAGGCGGCGACAGGAAGAAATGCGGGGGCGGGGGCAGGGGCGGGGGCGGGGGAAAGGCGGACAGCGGCCATGGGTCGCGGGTCTCGGGGGCCGCCAGCAGGCTGAAGGGAGAAGGTCGCGCGGGCAGCGGCGGCAGCGGATGCGGGGGCGGCTCGGAGACCAGGGGCGGGCGGCCGCGCGCGCCCACGGGCCCGGGGGCTGCGGCGACGGCGGCCTCGGGCAGCGGAGGCAGCGGCAGGTGCGCGGGCGGCGGCGCGGGCGCGGGCAGGCGCGGCAGGTCCTGCAGTGCGAGCACGGCGGCGGGGAGCGCGGGTGAGCAGGCTTCGGGTGGCAGCTCGGGCAGTGCCAGATGCGCGCCGGGGCCCCAGGGCGCCAGCGGCTCGGGCCGCAGCGGGAGCGCGGGCAGCGGCGGCAGCTCGGCCAGGGCGAGAGCGGAGGGCGGCGGCGGCCCGGGGCTCAGGCCGGGCGGCAGGCCGGGCAACGGCGGGTGCGGCAGGGACGGCGGGGGCAGCGGGGTGGGCGGCAGCGTCGAGCGGGCCCGGCCCAATCGCGAGTGGGCGCGGGCGCGGGCGAGCCGCGGGTGCGAGCTGGAGCGGGGCAGCCGCGCCGCCAGCTTGGCTGCGGCCGCCACCCCGGTTGCGGCCGCCACCCCAGGGCCCCAGAGCGCGCCGCCCGCCGTGACCTCGTACCTCGGGAGGTGGCCAAGCGCCGCCCTCCGACCGGGCCAGCCAATCGCAGATGCCCGCCGCCGCACCCCAACCAATCAGGGGCCAGTGCGCTCGCGGTCTACGGGTCCCACCCGGCAGCTGTCAAGGGCTACCCTTGGCAGCCAATCAGAGATATCAGCGCACTCCGCCAAGTTCTTCTTCCCGCCCTCTCCTGGTCCCAGCCAATCGCTGTGTCCCAGGTGCCGCAGCTGCTCCCCGCCCTCAACTAGCCTGGATATCAGGCGCTGCACACGCGCAGTGGGCGCCCCCACCTGGCTTGAGAATCTGCGGATTCGCTGCGACACCGAGGCGCGCCGCCTCACCAATTTTTTTTTGTTTGTTTTTTAGGTGGCTTTTTTGGGGACTGAGCCCCTCACTCTGGCGCCCAGGCTACATTGCAGTGGCGCGGTCTTGGCTCAGTGAAGCCTCGACCTGCCGGACTAAAGCAGTTCTCCCGCCTCAGCCTCCCCAAGTAGCCGGGACTACAGGTGCACGCCACCACACCCGGCTAATTATTATGGTCTTTAAATTTAAAAAAAAAATTTTTTTTAGACGGAGTCTCGCTCTATCCCCCAGGCTGGAGTGCATTGGCGCAGTCTCAGCTGCAACCTCCGCCTCCTGGTTCAAACAAGTCTCCTGCCTCAGCCTCCTGAGTAGATGGGATTACGGGCGCCCGCCACCACGCCCGGCTAATTTTTGTGTTTTTAGTAGAGACGGGGTTTCGCCATGTTGGCCAGGCTGGTCTCGAACTCATGACCTCATGATGCACCCGCCTCGGCGTCCCAAAGTGCTGGGATTACAGGCGTGAGCTACCGCGCCCGGCCTAATTATTATATTTTGTGTAGAGATGAAGTCTCACCATGTTGCCCAGGCTGGTCTCGAACTCCTGGGCTCAAGCGATCCGCCGGCCTCAGTCTTCCAAAGTGCTGGGATTCCAGGCATGACCCACCGCGCCCGCCCCCCGACGCCACCGATGTGGAGTGTGAGATTGTCCTCTCGTTGCTGTTTACCCATTGCAACTCAGGTATGAGGATCCTGTGTGGATGGGTCAAGGTGCACAGATTTCCATTCAGTTATCTTATAAGAAAGATAAAATGATATCACAATTCAAAAGTAAAGTTTGGTGATAATATAGTTAGCATTTGTGTTAAAGTTCCTAAGAACAATTGTAAATGACAGATGGGTGAGAATCTGGTAGCTCAGAACAAAAAGGATAAAATGGTCAATCTATTCAAAATTGGAATATAGAAACTTTTTTTTTTTTTTTTTTTTGAGACAGGATCTTGCTCTTTCGCCCATGCTGGAGTGCAGTAGTGCCATCATGGCTCACTGCAGCCTCGATCTCCTCGGCTCAAGTAATCCTCTCACCTCAGCCTCCCAAGTAGTTGAGACTACAGGCATGCGCCACCCTGCCAGGCTAAGTTTTTTATTTGTGGAGATGGGAGTCGCCGGGCGCGGTGGCTAACGCCTGTAATCACAGCACTTTGGGAGGCCGAGGCGGGCGGATCACGAGGTCAGGAGGAGATCCAGACCATCCTGGCTAACATGGTGAAACCCCGACTCTACTAAAAATACAAAAACTTAGCTGGGCAGGCGCCTGTAGTCCCAGCTACTTGGGAGGCTGAGGAAGGAGAATGGCATGAACCCGGGAGGCGGAGCTTGCAGTGAGCCGAGATTGCGCCACTGCACTCTAGCCTGGGCGACAGAGCGAGACTCTGTCTCAAAAAAAAAAAAAAAAAAAAGAGAGAGAGAATCAAGAGAGTCAGGTCGATTATGTTTCTAATTGTTGTTTGAGATGTCTAAGGCTATTTCGTTAATCAGGCATTTAAGGCACGCAAAATATTTAGGGAAAAGTCGAGTTGTGAAATTCATATTTGTTTTTATTTACTTATTTATTTTTTATAGAGATGGGGGTCTCACTATATTGCCCAGGCTGGTCTTTAAATTGTAGGCTCAAGCAATCCTCCTGCCTTGGCCTCCCAAAATACTGGGATTACAGGCGTGACCCACCATGCCTGGCCAAGCTGTGAAATTTATAAACTAATTAAGCATTCATCAAAGAATGTGAAAGTGAGTTTTACATCCAAATTATTAGTCAATACAATCTGGAAGGCCACTATAAAGGCTTAAGGAAAATGAGATTTTTATCTAACAACTTTAATAAATAGATTATAAATGAAAACACAAAGAATGAAGTGTTCTTTTCCATGCACAAGGCCCCTAACTTGGATGTGGTTCCCCCGCTAGGCGGTGACCAAGTGATGCCCTCCCTGAGGGCAGGCGTTGATCGAGTCTGTTTTCTTCTCATGGTTTCTCCTGTTGGGAACATGGTCCCTGGCACATGGCCTCATTGATGTTTGCCAAATGAATGAATGAGGTGCTGGGTGGTGGCTGCAGGCCCATGCCACTCCCACCCTGGTCAGCAAGCCCCTTGCATGGCACGCGGAGGCAAGCAGGGAAGCACGTTTGTGGTTCTAGCATGGAGGAGACCCCTGGCCAGGCAGCACCAGAGGCCAAGCCCAAGGGTCTGTCTTCCTTGCTGGGCAGGCGAGGGTGTGAGGCAGAGGCCCTCGGGACTCGCAGGGGCATTGCAGTGCTCAGCATTTCCCCAGAGGGCAGCGGCCTGGGAAGACATAGAGCTGGGCGAGGGAGGGGTGGGGCCCTGGTGAGGCCTTGCCCCCTCCTCCCCTCCCAGGGACCTGAGCTTCTGGGGTCAGTCACTCAGCAGCCACCTACAGGTGGCAGAACCTGCTATCCTTCCCAAGGGCTGGGTGTCCCCCAGTATGGCTGGAGGGGTGACCACGGGGGGCCTTTGGCAGGCGGCTCGGCCATTGCGCCTCCCTCTCACCTTCGTAGCCATTCCCCAGCTGGCCATTGCTGCCTCTCTTCACGTCGGGGCCCCCTATGGCACAGACAGACAGACCAGGAGCACTCGGGTCACCAGAGAGCTTCCGTCCACCCCAGCTTCAACCCAGGCTGTGGGAGACACCCCCTCCCCGGAGGGCCCAGGGCTCAGCTCTGCCTCAGTTTCTCAGAGGACCCGGGGGAGAGGGACAGAGTGTGGAGAACTGAGTCCATGATGGCCCTCGTTCCCAACTCCATCACCTCCCCATCTTGGTCCAGTGTCTGGGCTGGCTCTCAGGGTCCCGGGCTCTTCTGGCCTCTCCTCCAGCTCCATTCCTTCCTGCTCCTTCCTGCCTATGCCCTCCTGGCCTCTTCTCACTCACTCCATCCCCTCCGCCAAGAGGGCTGTACCTTCCATCTCTGTGGGGCTGTGGGTAGACCTGGGCCCAGGGCCCAGTTCCCTGAAGCCACCTCTAATGGCCCCAACACACTCATCCAGGCATCCCGTTACCTGGCTGGCTCCTGGCCTCAGCATATTCATCTCCAGCCTGATATCCAGGCTTGAAGCCGGCTCCCCAGGCCTGGAGGGTGGGCCAGCGAGAGTTCCACAGCACCCCGGCCTGCCCTGTGGGGAGGAGAGCTGGAAGGGGTACCCTTGCCCACAGGAGCTGGGACCCCTGGCCCCTGTTGGGCTTGGCTCTGCTCCCAGAAGGCTCATTTCTTACCATTTCCTTCAGGGGCTGGAGCTGCTGCTTTGGGGTACACCAGAGCTTCCACCCCATCCCCTGCAAGAGACTCTGGTCATTCCCGCCTAGCTCCTGTGCTGTTGTCTCCCCCACTCCACTGCACTTTGTCCCCTGGGTCTGACTCACTATTCCTAAAACCATTGGCCGCATGGAACCCTGGAGGAGGAAAGAGGGTGTCAGAGGCCGGGCAGGGGCCCTGAGCCCAACTCTCCCACCCCGACCCCTGCTCCCCAGGCACCTGGCTGTGGGTGGGCCTCTGGGAGACCCTGGCTCCCAGGACACCATTCCCATAACCTAAACCTGCAGGACAGAGATTGGAGAGGAGCTAGGGACAGGCTAGTGGAACAGGGACAGCATCAGGAGGGCCAGGTGACCAGCTCATAGACAGGGGGATGCGGACAGACAGACTGACTCAGGCATGAGGGAGATGCCAGCTTCCGCTCAACATGGGTGGGGGGCCCAGGAGGACTCACCAATTTTCTGTGGCTCGAGGCCACCATTAAAACCTGGGGGAGAGAAAACTGTGACTCAGAGATGGGGGTCAGCGAGAGCCACAGCCCTGGCCTCCCCTCTTCCTGGGATGGCAGAAGGAAGAGGAGGGAAGAGGAGGGGAAGGGAGGGGAGGAACTCCAGGAAGGGCCTCCTCACCTGGTTCTGCTCCCGGTCCATAGCCATTTGGAGGCTGGTGCCCTGTGAGGAGAAAAGAAGTCAGTGCGGGGGACCCAGGTCTCCCCTGACTCCTTGGAGGCCAAAGATCGACCTTAGGGACTCTGAAGGGGAAGCAAAGACTTTTCCTGTCCACAGGGAATGGAACCAGAAGAAACTTAGGAGCAGCAAGAGACTGGGCGCAGTGGCTCACGCCTGTAATCCCAGCACTTTGGGAGGCTGAGGTGGGCTGATCACTTGAAGCCAGGAGTTCGAGACCAGCCTGTCCAATGTGACAAAACCCCGTCTCTACAAAAATACAAAGATTAGCCAGGTATGGTGGTGCGTGCCTGTAATGCCAACTACTTGGGAGGCGTATTTTGCAGTGAGCCAAAATTGCACCACTGCATTCCAGCCTGGGCGACAGAGCGAGACTGTCTCAAAAAAAAAAAAAAAAAAAAGAGCAAGAGGGTAGACTCGGGGAGGGACTTCCTGGCCTTCGGGTGCCTGAATAGCTGAGGCAGCCTAGGGAAAAAGGGTGATGGAGGGGTGACCCTGATCTGGGGTGGTGACAGAGGATAGACCTAGCTGAGAGTTTGTCCCTCTGGGATGTGGGGCCTGGGGGCAGACAGACTCACACCTGCTTTCTGAGGTTTCAGTCCCCACTGGATGGCTGGCATTGGTGCTAGGAGGAAGGTTAGGGGCAGGAGTGAGCCCAGCCCAGGGCTTGAGAGACTGCAGATGCCATGGGGCAGGGATGGAAAGGACTCCCATACTGGGGACCACATGGGGTCCCAGGGCCAGAGTTCAGGCTTCTCCTCAGCAGATCACTGTGTGACAAGTCACTGCCCTCTCTGAGCCTTGGCATCCGAGGACAGAGTGGGATATGGCAGCCAGGCCCTGACCCCCATAGGGCCAGGTGCTTCCCAGTGCCCCCCAGGCACCCCCACTCCACACTGACCTGGTAACTTGCCATTCTGCACTGCGGAAGGGGGCTGGGATTTCAGGCCCCAGCCACCCTCTTTGTCCGAAGGGACCCCTGGAGTGGGAAGCCTGGGGAGGAGCATCGGAGCGACCCTTGCATTGCAGGGACCTACGATGGGAAGGAAGGGAGGGGTGGGGCTATGCTCCAGGCCAGTCCTCACCGACGCCACCCAGGAGGCCTTGGCCTGGCCAAGCCACCGGCCTGTAGTGGCTTCTAGGGCAGACCCAGCACCTTAGGGGGACATTAGCCAGGCTGGAAAAAGCCCAGCTCCCTTGGGCCACACTCTCCTGGGGGGACCTGGGGATCCAGGCAGGGGATAGAGGGACGTAGGGATCTGGCAGGGATGGGGCTCCTGATGGAGGCCCCTCCGTCTTCCAGCAGCCTCCCTCTGCCTTCCTCCTGGGCCCCCACCCCTGGTCCCAGTGGCCTCACCTGGCCAGGGCCCATTTTCATGGCCGTGTCCTGGAGAGGGAAAGCAGAGATGAGTGTGGCAACACTGGGGGCGGAGGCTAGAAGAGCTGAGAGGCAGAAGGAGGTGTGGGGCAGAGCCAGGGGTCCCCCACTCGCCTGACTTCTGAGGCTTCAAGGTCCCTCGCAGGCCTGGGGAGAGACAGAAAGAGGCCAGTTCAGACATCAGCCCACCCGAGGAGTGTAGTGAACCCCTCTCTCTCCTGCTGATCCCCCTAGCCCCGCCTTTTCACCTGGCAGGAGCCCCAGCCAGGTCCCTGGTGTGTATCCTGGGAGGGAGAGCAGGGCATGAGGGCGGGGTTGGAGTGGGGGACCTTGGAGAAGGCAGGAAGAGGGGCAGAGAGCAACTCGGCTTTGGAGGTTTCTGGCTCTCTCCCAGGCCAGAGACCCATGGAGAATAATGGACAGGCCCACCCCACCCCACCCCTTCCCCCACTGAGACCCAACTCTGTCCGTTGGAGCCTGTCCTCCTTCCCCTCTGCTCCAGGTCCCACCCACCTCCCTCACCTGGCTGGGCTCCTTCCCACAGGAAGGCTCCAGCTCCAGCCCGTTCTTGCACCCTGGGGAGAGAGGGTACAGCTTGGGAGGGGAAAAGGGTGGAGGGGTAGGCAGTTTCTGCAGGTAGGGAGAGTGAGGAGTGGGAAGGGCTTACCTGGCTTCTGAGGTTTCATGCCCTCTCCAGCACCTGGAGAGATGCGAGTAGGTGAGGGACCCATGGCCCACTCCTCACTGAGGGGTCTCTTCCAGACCTGGCATCTGTCCCCCACCTGGTGCCCATGCCAACCTCCCCTTCCTGGTCCATGACCAGTGGGAACTGCAGGGTCTGTGGGGGCGGCACGGGGAGAGGCTGGGGTACAGAAGGGGGCTGGAGCCTGGCCCCCCTTTCCTCCCAATTTAGGAACTGGAGCTCCCAGCACCTCCCTCCACCTTGTGCCGCTTCCTCTCCAGACTCTACCCCGTCTAAGGCTGCAGGAGCCCCCAAGAAAACCCTCAGTACAGGGTCAGGGGAGAGCCAGGCCCCCACCTCTTTCCTCCTTTCTGCACTCCCAGCAACTCCAGCCCCCCAGTACCTGCTCTGTAGCCATTCTGGGCTGAGGGGCCTGTGGGGAGGGAGGGGTGAGCAGGGGGTTTGGGATTCTAGCTAAGGAGAGGGCGAAGGGCCTTTGGATCCCCTTTCAGAGCCAAGTCAGAAACCAGGGATCCTGGCGCCACCTCTCCTCCCTCATTTTGGTGTCCACCTGCCCTGGAGGCCTGGGAGGGAGACAGGGACAGCAGCCCGACACCCCCTCACTGGCTCGGCTCCCAGCCCCCTCCTGAATGCCGATGGAGCTGAGGTGGGGTATGAATGAGGGAGGGAGCTCAGGGTTTGGGGGAGGCAGAGGGACAGGCGGTGCAGGGCTCACCTGGCTTCTGGGCCTTCATAACCCCCAAATAGCCTGGTGAAGAGAAAGGGAGCAAGTGAGGGACCCAAGGCCTCCGCTCTGGACCTCCTGGAACCCCAGCCCTGCCCCTTCCTGGTCCATAGCCGTTTGGAGCTCCCAGGCCTGTGGGGCAAAAAAGGGAACATGGTAAGGCTGAGCCACTGGGGGACAGGGAGGCAGGGGCCAGGAAGGGGGCTCTCAGTCTCTCCCCAACCTCCTCTCCCCTCGGTCCTCGGTGCTCCTACAGACCTCCCCTCACTCATGAGGCAGGGGTCACCCCTCCCCTGGGAGTCCCACGCAGACCCAGCTAGAATACCAGGATCTAGGGGAGGTGGGGCCACAGACACAGGCAGTCCCCTCACCTGGCATCTGAGGCTTCATCCCCGCTCCTAGGCCTGGGAGAGACAGAGAGGCTGACATCAACTCCAGCCAGTGCTGCTGATCCCCAGACCCCAGCTCTCTGTCCCTGTGGCCTCAGCTTTTCTCTTCCCGTCCCACCTCCCGACCCCTCGCGAGCCAGGCCCAGCTGCCCTCACCTGGCTGGACTCCCGGTCCATTTCCATGGCCATATTCTAGGGGGAGGGACGGGGAGGGTGTGAGACGGCGGCATTCGGAGGGGGTGTCAGGAGGACGCAGCCCTGGAGACAGGGCGGGGGCCCAGGGCCCTGGGAGGGGGCCTGGCTCCCCCTCCCAGGCCTACAGAGAGACACAGAGGCAGAGCCACATCCGGCCAGCCAGTGGCACTTAATTCCCCAGGATTCAGACCCACACTCTGCCCTCCCGGCCCCCTGGCCCGATCTTTGTCTTCCCCCTTCCCTCTAAGAAGCCTGGGCTCAGCCCGGTGCGGTGGCTCACGCCTGTCATCCCAGCACTTTGGGAAGCCAAGGCAGGTGGATCATCTGAGGTCAGGAGTTCGAGACCAGCCTGAGCAACATGGTGAAGTCCTGTCTCTACCAAAAATACAAAAATTAGCCAGGTGCGGTGGTGGGTGTCTGTAATCCCAGCTACTCGGGAGGCAGAGGCAGGAGAATTGTTTGAACCCAGGAGGCGGAGGTTGCAGGGAACCGAGATCGCGCCACTGCACTCCAGCCTGGGCGACAGAGCAAGACTCCATCTCAAAAAAAAAAAGCCTGGGCTCCTACCCCAGGTGTCCTCACCTGGCTGGGTTCCAGCCCCAGGGAAGGCCCCTGCTCTCAGCCTTTTCCCATATCCTGGAGAGGGAGGGAGCATGAGTAGAGTGCTTATGGCTTCAGGGGTTCGTGCATAGAGAGGCAGACCAGGGCGGGGCTCACCTGGCTTCAGAGGCTTCACATTCCCTCCAAGGCCTGGAGGAGATATAGGGGGGCTGGTGAGTGACTCAGGGGCCCCACCCACATTCTCCCCCAGCCCCTCCCCACCCCTGCTCCTACCTGCTCCAAATCCAAATCCGTTCTGGGCTGTCAAGACTATGGGGAGAGGAGGGTGGGGTGGGGATTTGGGGTTTGGTTGAGGTGGAGGTAAGGGAATCCTGGAGGCTTCCTCCCAGCAGCCCTTCAGTTATTCACCAGCTCAGCCCCCCATGAGACTGGGAAGGGAGGCAGGGAGAGGACGCCCCAGGGGTAGAACCCCAGACCCCATCTGTCTCACCTGGCTGAGCACCCAGCCCATTCCCATTCCCTAATCCTGGGGGACAGATGGAGGTAGGGGTGAGAGGGGGAAGGGGGCTCTGAACGTTGGGGAGACAGAAGCCCGGGAGAGTCAGGCTTACCTGGCTCCTGTGCCTTCATGTCCCCTCTAAAGCCTTTGGGAAAATGGGGAGCAGATGAGGTACCCAGGAGCCCCCAACTCAGATCCACCCCAGAACCCCAGCATCTGGACCCCAGCTCCTCCCATCCCCTCAGGACCTGCTCCAGGGCCATTCTGAGGTGGGGGGCTTGTCAGGGTGGGAGGGCTGAGCTAAGCTGGGGACACAGCGCCTATGGTTCCCCTTCAGGGCCAAGCCAGAAGCCAAGGATCTTGGAGACGCCCCATCACCCCTCTCCATCATTCACCAATCCCGCCCCTGGGAGGAAGAGGCCGCCCAGATGCAGACCCTGGAACCCCAGACTGTACCCCCTTCACCTGGCTGGGCTCCCAGCCCAATTCTGTACTGGAATCCTGGGGGAATAGATCAAGGCGGGGTATGAAAGAGGGGAGGGAGCTCAGGGTTTAGGGAGGCAGAGGGACAGGCCGGGGCAGGGCTCACCTGGCTTCTGGGGTTTGACGGCCCCCACATAGCCTGGTGGAGAGACAGGGAGCAGGTGAGGAACCTGGGGCCCCAGCTCTGGGCCTCCCCAAACCCCAGCCCCGCCCCTACCTGGTCTATAGCCATTTTGAGTGGTGGGGCCTGTGGAGGAGAGAAAGGGTTAAGGCCCTCCGGAGCCCTGGATGCCATCTCCAGCCACCTCGGGCAGGGGTGTCCCCACCCCCAACTTCAACGAGCCAGAAAGGCAGGTTCCTTTCCTTAGCAGCCTCCAACTGTCAAGCTCCAGCTCCTGCCACATCTTGGGTCTGAGCTCTTTTTTTTATTTTCTTGAGATGGAGTCTCGCTCTTGTTGCCCAGGCTGGAGAGCAATGGCGTGATCTTGGTTCACTGCAACCTCCGCCTCCCGGGTTCAAGCGATTCTCCTGCCTCAGGCTCCTGAGTAGCTGGGATTACAGGTGCCCGCCACCATGCCTGGCTAATTTTTAGTATTTTTAGTAGAGACGGAGTTTCACCATGTTGGCCAGGCTGGTCTCGAACTCCTGACCTCAAGTGATCCGCCCGCCTAGGCCTCCCAAAGTGCTGGGATTACAGGCGTGAGCCACTGCGCCTGGCCAGGTCTGAGATCTTGCTGGAGCCTCTACCTTCTTTGTTCAAAACTCTCTTTTTGGTTCAGTTTCTCAGAGGGTTGGGCCACTCTCTCCTCCCTGGCCTCCACTGCCTCCTAAGAACTCCCAGAGCCCAGCTCTGGGGCAGCCTCAGCCCATACTGTATGCCCCAGCGTGGCCCTGGTTGGGGAGGGCCTGTCCCCAGCACCTAGTTGGCTCAGAACAGGCATGGTCCACGGATTACTTTGGTTGTTTGTTGTTTGTTTGTTTGTTTGTTTTTGAGACGGAGTCTTGCTTTGTCACCCAGGCTGGAGTGCAGTGGCACGATCTCGGCTCACTGCAAGCTCTGCCTCCTGCGTTCATGCCAGTCTCCTGCCTCAGCCCCCCGAGTAGCTGGGATTACAGGTGCCCACTACCACGCCCGACTGATTTTTTTGTATTTTCAGTAGAGACGGTGTTTCACTGTGTTAGCCGGGATGGTCTTGATCTCCTGACCTTGTGATCCACCCGCCTCAGCCTCCCAAAGTGCTGGGATTACAGGCGTGAGCCACTGAGCCCGGCCTGTCTGTTTTTTAAACAGGATCTCTCTCTGTCACCCAGGTTGGAGTACAGTGGCAAGATCTCCACTCACTACTACCTCGACTTCCTGGGCTCAAATGATCCTCACCTCTCAGCCTCCAGAGTAGCTGGGACTACAGGCACGTGCCACCACAACTGGCTAGGTTTTTTTTTTTTTTGTAGATGGATTGCTTGAGCCCAAGAGTTCAAGACCAGTTTGGGAATGTTGCCCAGGCTGGTCTTGAACTCTTGGGCTCAATTGATCCACCTAACTCTGCCTCCCGAACTGTTGGGATTACAGGTGTTAGCCACTGCTCCAGGCCTGGATTGGTTTGTCGAATGAGGTTTGTTGTGTGAGACCAAGTTGGGAGGCTAGAGATTGGGGCTCGCCTGCTCTCTGAGGCTTTAGTCCCCCTCCCAGGCCTGGGAAGAGAAGGGGAAGGACTTCCTGTGAGTCCACCCATCTCTTCCTCTCTGCTCAGGACCAGGGCCAGGCCCCTACATCAGTAACCCCCACCCCCTAAGACCTCCATGCTCCCAGAACTCCAGGGCCTCACCTGCCTGGGTTCCAGCTCCCAGGAAGGCCCCGACTCCCCACCCATTCCTATTCCCAAATCCCAGGGGACAGAGCCAAAGAGAATGGGGAGATCAGGGACTCTAGGGAAGCAGCGGCGGATGCATAGGAAATGGGCAGGGAGACAGGGACAGGGAGTGGCTCGCCTGGCTTCTGGGGTTTTCCACCCCCTCCAAAGCCTGGGGGGAAGATGAGAGGGTGAGGGATCCTTTCCTCTGGGCCTGTGCCCAGAATCGCAGCCCCAGGCTCCCCGCTTCCGTCCCCACCCTCTTTACCTGGTCCAAAGCCATTTTGAGCGGCAGGACCTGTTTGAGGGCAGACACAGGAGTGTGGATGGTGGTGCAGTGGGGATGAGCTGGGGCCTGGAGCCCTGCCCTCTCCCTTTCTGTCTTGTGTGAACTCCCTCCCAGGCCTGACTGCAGTCAAAGTTGGATTTGGTTCTTGGCCCGGGAGTCCAGACCGTGGCCACCCTTGACCAGCTTGGGTGTCCTCCATGGCCAGCCGAGGCCTGGCTTGGGACGGGTGCTCAGGGGAGATTGGGTGAATGAATGAACCCCCAAGAGCCCATCTGTTGGGACCCAGAGTGTGGCCCTGGGCCCCTGACCTCTCCCCCAGCCACCCCAGCCCCTTCGGCCCCGACCTGGCTGGGTTCCCGGTCCGTTTCCATTGTTGTATCCTGGGAGGAGAAGCAGTGTGTGAGGGGTGGATCTGGGGAGGGTTTGAGGGTGGGACAAGGCCACAGATGCAGGGGAAACAGTCAAGATGGGGGAGAGGAGAGCAGGGGCTCACGGACCCCACCCATCCCCTGTCCTCCCCCAGAAATAAACTTTCTGCCTTCTGGACCTCTGATATCCCCTCGTTCTTCCTGTGTCTCCTAGAATCCCAGTGTGGTCCAGCTGCCCTCACCTGGCTGGGCTCCAGCTCCTAGGAAGGCCCCAGTTCCCATCCCATTCCCATCACCAGATCTTGGGAGACCGAGTAGAAGGAGGAAGCAGAGGCAGGGCCGGATGTGTTTATGTGGGGAGTGGAGGACAGGGACACAGGAAAGGGCAGGCACACCTGTCTTCAGAGGTTTCACCCCCCGCCCCATGCCAGGAATAGAGAGAGAGACCAGGTAAAGGAGGCTGCAGCTCCCTGGAGCCCCCAGACCCAAGCCCAGGCCCTCAGCAACACCCTACCCTCCCTGACCTGGTTTTGGGCCTGTGGGGTGAGGGAGGCAGAGGCTGGAGCTAGGCCATGTGGAGTGCGGGTCCGTGGTCCAAACACCACCCAGGGCCACTGTGCCCCACACCCTGACAGTTCACTAAGGGCGCATGCCCAGGAAGCAGCTCAGAGGCCTCCACAGGAGTCCCCACCCACAGGAATGGCATTGGCAGGCCACAGAGGGACGAGTGCCTGGGGAGGGTAACACAGACCGAGAGGGGGACAGAGAGGGACAGGACATGGTGAGTGTGGCATGGAGGTGGCACACGGGCGGGGTCCTCCCTTCATCCGCTTCTGAGGTTCCCTCTTCCCCAGGCCTGGGGAGAGCTAGAAAGAGGCTGACATTGACCCTAAGAGCTCCTTCCCTAAGAATGAGGGTTGGGACCCTAAACCCTCCTGCCCGCCCCTCCCTGCGGCCCCTGCCCAGCCACCCTCACCTGGTGGGGTTCCTGCCCCTGGAAGAGTGCCAGCGCCCAAACCACTTCTGCTCCCCAATCCTGGGGAGACATTGGTGAGGGCCGTGAGCGGTGGGGTGGGCAGGCTTGAGGGACCCAGAGGCGCCTGGATATAAGTGGGCAAGGCGGGGCAGGGCTCTGCCTCACCTGGCTTCGGAGGTTTCACGCCCACTCCCAGGCCTGGGAAGGGACAGAGTGGCTGAGCCCTGCCCTCCCTCCAGAGCCCAGCTCTCCCAGCTCCTGGTGCCCTGACTCTGCTCTGCCCCTTCCCCCTCCCTCCTGGAAGCCCAGGTCCTGCCACACCCGACGTTTCCTCCCCTGACTGGGCTCCGGCCACTGGGAAGGCCGCTGCTCCCAGCCCGTTTCCATATCCTGGGGAGACAGAGCCAGAGGGACATGAGGAGGGGGAATGGGGCGTCAAGCAGAGACAGAGACAGAGGGTGGGAAGTGGACACTGGGACAGGTGTGGGGCGGCCTCGCCTCTGGCTTCTGGGGTTTCACAGCCCCTCCAAAGCCTGGGAAGAGAGATGGGCAGGTGAAGGGGCCCCACCTCCCCGCCCTGGGCTCCCTGCTCCACAGCCACACCAAGCTGAGGCAGGGGTGAGGCCCAGGTGCCCCTGTCCCCTTACCAAGCCAGACATCAGAACTCCTCACCGTCCCCTCCTGCCCACCTCCCGTGAGACACCCACCTGTTCTGCCCTCTCTGAGGCCTGGGAGCCTGGAGAAGACCCTGGAAACACCGATCTGGCTGCATTCCCTCCCCTACAGTATCAGGCAAAGATTAGGCACCCCCAAGCCCCTCCCATTCCTTACCTGCTTCCCCCAGCCTCACCTGGCTGGGCTGCAGCACCTGCGAAGGTCCTGAACCCTGGGGCGAGAAGGCAGGAGGGAGTCAGGAGGAGGGAGGCAGGCAGGGGCTGGGCGAGCCTCACCTAGGTTTTGGGGTTTCATGCCCCCTTCAGTGTCTGGGAAAGAGAGGGGGATCAGATGAGGGGCTCAGGAATCCCCATCCCAGGGATACCCCTAGAATCCTGGCTTCCAGCTCCCCCACTCCCATCTCTACCTGCTCCATAGCCATTCTGAGTGGAAGGGCTCGTGGGAGAGAGAGAGGTGAGCTGAGGAGGTTTGGGGTCCCAGCTGAGGTGGGGGTACAAGACCCTTGAACCCCCCCTTGGACTAAACCAGACACCAGCAAACCTGAGAGGCTCTCTGCGCCTCCCCCCAACAATCTCTCCAATCCTGCCTCTTCCGTCTGAGGCCTGGGAGGGAGGGAAGGAGGGGACCCCACGGCTCTCACCTGGCTGGGTTCCCAGCCCATGCCTGACCACGAATCCTGGAGAGACAGATGAGGTGAGGTGAGGAGTGAGAGAAAGAGGGGGAGACAAAGAGCTGGGGCCGGGGCAGGGCTCACCTGGCTTCTGTGGCTTCACGCCCCCATCATAGCCTGGAGAGACAGGGAGGTGAGGGACACCCCTCCCCCAGGATCTCCCCAGAACCCCACACCTGGCCGACAGCCTATCCAAGCAGTGGCCCTGTGGGAACTCAGTACCTTCCCATGAAGGGGGAGGGCTGTGGGGCACAGGTGGGTGCTATCAGCCTCCTTCCCTCCCTCCTTCCCTCTCTCCTTCCTTTCTCCTCTCTTTCCTTTCTTCCCTCCCCGCTCCATTTCTTTCTGCCTGCCTTCCCCTCTCCCCAGCCAGGGTGCCTGGGGGACACTCTGGGGCTATGCTCTGTCCCCACGTATTTCTGAGACGACTGCTTCCCCCTTTACCTGCCCCCCGCCCAGCTTTCCCTGCTCCTGCCCTGCCTCCCCCCTGCCCCGTGCCCTGCCCTCAGACGCCTCCCTTCCCTATGCCAGGCCTCACCTGCTCCCAGGCCACTGTGGGGGCCATAGACTGTGGGAGAAGTGAGATGTTGAGCCCGGGGTGCTGGAGCAGCTGGGAGCCGGTGTGCCACCCTCCCCAAGCACCCCGCCACCAGCTTTACCAGATCTGTAGCCATTTGGGCTCCCTAAGCCTGTGGGGTTCAGGGGGAAGCAGGGGAACTTACAAGGGGACAAAGGGGCCCAAATCTGGATGCCACCTCCCTCTCCAGGTCTCAGTTTCCCTGCTGTCACAGGAGGGTAGAGGGCAGAGGAGGTGAGCAGTCTGGGGCTAGGGCAGTGGAGGCTAGAGGGCCCCTGGGCCTGGAGGAAGGTGTCTGAGCCAGGGCTCTGGGGGACTGTGGGGCAGAGCCCACTCCACCCTCTTCCTCTCCTCTCCCATCCATTCTCAGTACTGGGCTCCTCTCCCTTCATGGAAATCTCCTCCTCTTCTTCTCACCACCTCTGCCCCCCATCTTTCTCTCCTGAAGCTCATATGCATCAGGGCTCAGGGGCAGCCCCTCCTCCTACCCTTAGGACCCCCCAGGTCCCTGAAGTAAAGACCCTTCCATGACACTCCACCTCCTGCCCCTCAGCAGGCTCAGTTCTCCTTGTCCCCTCCCTCCTCTCCCCCTTTGGCCTGCCGGTGGGTCCGCCCCTCCTGTCACACCTGCCCATCCTTCTCAGCCTGCCCAGGCCCCTCCTCAGGGCTGCATGTTCTGCCCCGGGGGACTCTTCTGAGAGTGCAGGGTGTCTGTGCTCCCCACCCTTGAGTGGACACTTGATGAGACTCCCTGCCCGGAAGACAGCAAGGGCCCTGAGCTCTCCTGGGCCCCCCATCGGGAGTCCCAGAGAGCTCCCACACCCCTAGGGCAGGAGAGATGGGAGACTCTTCCTGACCCCAGTGCCAGAGGGGCCACCTACCTTTCCCCAGGCCAGGAGGCAGAAGGGGCAGCCCTGGGGAAGCAAGACAGTGCTGACTCAAGGCTGGGGACCCCAGAGGCTGAGATGGGGCAGGGCCCAGGCATCTATCCTCCAGCCCCCAAAAACCCTCACTGTCTGAATTCTCTGCCCAGACCAGGCTTTCCACACCCCAGCCCTCCTTGTCTCCAGAACCCCAGCATCTGGCCAGGGCCCCACTTGGACCCCCAGCCCCAGTCACAGATGCCCATTCTCCAACCCCCAGCCCCAAGCTGCCCTCACCACCTTGCAGGCTATCGGAAGTCAGGCAGAGAAGGAAAAGGGCTGTGGGGAAGGCCCAGGCGCCCATGACTCTAGGGAGAGTGGGAGGGCCCACGCCCTTTGGGCCTTTAAACACCCCTGGCTGGGTGGGGACCCTCGCCCAGGCCCCCCAGCTGTGAGAGGCAGAGGCTCTGCCTGCAGACCCTGGGGGGTCACCCCCACCTCCCCCTGTGGCAGGAGTCTAGCTCTGGCCCCTCATCCATCATGGGCGCTGACAGCAGGACAGGCCCCCTAGACTTCTCCGCCCCTGTCAGCGACTCAGGCCCTGGCGCCAGGCCCAGAGGGCTCAGATGTCCCCCCAGCAAGGGGCAGGCAGGCACCCTAGGCCCAGCCCAACACAGCTGGGGAGAGGGCGGGAACCAGGGCTTTGGAGTGTTGCAGACAGCAGGGGTGGGGGTGACAGCATCTCAGACCCTGTCTGACAGGCGGGTGGTGTTCCCAACAAAAGCCAGGTGTCATCCCGTCTAGTCCTGAGACCACACCGACCCCACCAGGGGGCCCTTTGTCCTCATGGAGGCTCGGCCTGCCAGAGTGGGCCAGAGCCCCCAACTTCAGAGCCACCCCTTCCTCCTCCCTCCTCCTTCCATGAGGGGCAGGGACACAGGAGGATGGGCCAGCTGTCCCCAGCCTCTCTGAGAGTCCCCGGAGGCCTTCCAGCTCTGCCTCGTCTCCTGCCCCAGCAGTGACTCTAACTTTGGGTCACAGACTAGGGGAGCCACCACACAGTGTTGGGGGGCAGGACCGCAGGAGAGGCTGAGGAGAGGACGTGGGGGGCTGCGAGTAGCTCTCCATGCCTGGGGCTGGGTGGATGGACTTGGAGCTGGGGCCCTGTGCTGGGGGCCTGGCAGGGAGGCACTGGGCATGGGGGTCTGGACAACAGGCATCACGCCCCAATGAGCCTGCAGACCCCACCAGGCTGGCTGGGGACAGCAGTGACTCAACCCCTAGCCCCTGCACCCTGGTCCAGAAGGCCCCACACCCTGTCTGTCTGCTGGCCTGTCCCTGGCCCAGCCGGCACCTCTGGCTAAGGAGTCCAGCCTGCCAAGCCAGTTAGCCCAGCTAGGCTGGGGGTCTGGAGAAGGGCTATAATGAGGAAGGGGCAGCAGGGGCTTCTCCGAGAGAGGCTACTGAGCCCACACCTCTGCGGCCAGATCCAGCCGCCAATAGACTACAGGGTTAATTACCACCAGGTACCCTCACTCATAGGCCAGCCCAGCACTGAGTTCCCTGTGCCCCCTCCCTCTCTGCCTCCCCTCTCACCCACATCGTAGGCTGTGCCCCACTGCTGCTCTCCCCACACGTGAAGCCACCCCCAGGGCTCACACCCACAGGCACACCACGATGCCTGCGGTGCCCACCTCCCAACCACAGACCCACCTGTGCACGAGGACTGTCTGCTCACGGCAGGCCCCCTCAGCCCAGCGCCTCAGAACAGTGCCCTGAACGCCCCCCCTCCTGTCCTGCCTGGCAGACAGCCATGAGTTGGGGTCCCAGAGGCTGGACCTTCATGGGCTGCTGACAGGGGCTCAGGGATGCTCCCTGGCCCCATCCATCCTATGAGTGCCCAGGGTAGCTGGGACGGTCCATTCAGACTCCTGGAGAGGGCTTTCCTGCCAGGCCACCTGCCCCACCCATGGCAGCAGGCGCATGTCCCCCGTGTATTCATGGAGGGCAGCCGAGTAGCCCCGGGGCTAGCAGCTGGGTGCTGGATTCACACAGGGTGCAAACACCCACTCCATCTGGCTCGGGGCCTTCCCGAGTGTGTTCACTCTCCCCTAAAATGACAAGAAGAGCAACTCTGTGTTGGGGCTACTGGGAGGAACTGCTGCTTATCCTCGTTTGCAGATGGGGAAACAAAGGCAAGGGGAAGGGACTTGGCTCAGATTGTGCAACTCTGGAGCAGTGGGGCTGAGATCTGAACCCCAGCAGTCTGGCAGTCCCCACGTCTGCTGTCCCTGCTCTCAAGCACCTTACATGCTTACAGGCGGGCAGTAGGCCCAGTTATGCCAGATGCGACGAGGTGTCTGCTTCAGACCTGGGCTGGCTGAGAGCTCCTACACAGACACATGGCTTGCCCTGCAGGGCGCTGGGAAAGCGTAGCCCAAGAGGAGGCAGGCGGGAAACCAGGAGACGCCCTGTGGGAGGTAATGGATGGGCGCCTGCTTGGCCACTGCCAGAGGGAACACCAGTGCCCACTACCACTGCCAGGCTGCCTGGTGCTGGCATGGCCTTGGAAAATGCCAGCCAGCCCAGGGCCTCGGGCCAGCCTGACAGCCACTCAGGACCAGGCTGGACCCAGTCGGGTGTCCCAGCCCCTGCAATGCCGCCACTCCAACTCCCAGCACAGCCAGTCCTCTCTGCTCACCCCCAGACCCACCCAGGCAGGGCCTGCCTGACAGCACAGAGACTATGTGTGGGCTGGGAGAGCCCCTGATGGAGTCTTGACCTGGGCTACCCTTTGCTCCCAGGCACCCTGGCCTGAGGGGACACAGCACAGCCTCTGAACAGAGCAGCAGCTATGAGGGGCTAGGGCTGAGGGCCAAGGGCAGGGTGAGAGCAGGGGTGTTGGAAGTGCAGGACCCAGGCCCAGGAAGTGCATTGCCTAAAATGGCAAGAGACTCCCTGCCAGCTGCTTGACACCAGCGGCACCCGTGAGGGCAGGAATTTGGGGAGGACAGCTGGAGCGGTGGCCAGGCGCCAGCCGGGCGGACACCTTCTGCACTCGCAGCTGTGCTGAGCGTCCTGCAGGCCACTCTGTTTGGGCAGCTCTTCAGCCCAATCCCAAGCATCGGAGCCTCCCGTATACCTTCCTAGGCATCCCAAGGCAACTCACACCAGCAAAGCTGACCTCTACAAACTCCTTCTCCCCACCCATCTGCCAGTTTATTAAAACCTTATGCAGGCCTGGTGCAGTGGCTCATGCCTGTAATCCCAGCACTTTGGGAGGCCGAGGTGGGGTGATCGCCTGAGGCCGGTAGTTCAAGACCTGCCTGACCACATGGAGAAACCCTGTCTCTACTAAAAATACAAAATTAGCCGGGCGTGGTGGCACATGCCTGTAATCCCAGCTACTCTGGAGGCTGAGGCAGGATAATTGCTTGAACCCGGGAGGTGGAGGTTGCGGTGAGCCGAGATCGCACCACTGCACTCCAGCCTGGGCAACAGGAGTGAAACTCCGTCTTAAAACAAAACAAAACAAAACAAAACCTTATGCAATTAGTTTGGTGTAGTGTCAGAAAAATAAAAGCCTTATGCAAGTGTGGCCAGGCACAGTGCTCATGCCTATAATTCCAGTACTTCAGGAGGCCGAGGCAGGAGGATTGTTTGAGCCCAGGAGCTCGAGACCAGCCTGGGCAACATAATGAGACTCCCGTCTCTACAAGAAATTAAAAATTAGCCAGGGTTGGGTGGTGCACCCCCGTGGTTCCAGCTACTTGGGAGGCTGAGATGGGAGAATCACTTGAGCTTGGGAGGTTGAGGCTGCAGTGAATCGTGATCATACTATTGCCTGGGCGACAGAGTGAGACCCTGTCTCAAAAATAATCAAAACACAGGCTGGGCGCGGTGGCTCACGCCTGTAATCCCAGCACTTTGGGAGGCCGAGGCGGGCGGATTACCAGGTCAAGAGATTGAGACCATCCTGGCCAACGTGGTGAAACTCTGTCTCTACTAAAAATAAAAAAATCAGCTGGGCATGGTGGTGTGCGCCTGTAATCCCAGCTACTCGGGAGGCTGAGGCCGGAGAATCGCTTAACCCGGGAGGTGGAGGTTGCAGTGAGCCGAGATCGCGCCACTGTACTCCAGCCTGGCAACAGAGCAAGGCTCCGTCTGAAAATAAATAAATAAATAAATAAAATAAAAAACCTTATTCAAGTGTGAAACATAGCATGCAAAGATTAGCACACATGAGATGTGAATGTGCCGTGCAGCTATCGTACTTATGAGACAAACCCCTATGCACCCAGCACCTGGGTCAAGAAGTAGAACATAGCCAGTTCCGCAGAAGCACCCATCACAGTCCCCTTCCTCCCATTAGGATAGCCACGTTTGCACTTGTGGTCGTCATTCCCTCGCTTTTTTTCTTTTGAGACGGAGTCTTGCTCTTGCCGCCCAGGCTGGAGTGCAGTCGCGCCATCTCGGCTCACTGCAACCTCCGCCTCCCGGGTTCAAGCGATTCCCCTGCCTCAGCCTCCTGTGTAACTGGGATTACAGGCGCCCGACACCACGCCTGGCTAATTTTTGTGTTTTTAGTAGAATCGGCGTTTCACCATGTTAGCCAGGCTGGTCTCAAACTCCTGACCTCAGGTGATCCGCCCGTCTCGGCCACCCAAAGTGCTAGGATTACAGGCGTGAGCCACCGCGCCCGGCCTCGCCTTTCCTTTTGTGGCCGAAACCGCATGAGTGAGTCTTCCTTGGAGAGTCTGGGCGGAGCCGCGGGTGCTGTGGCGGCGACGGGACACACGGGGGCGCGCGCGGCCCGCGCCTGGTCGCGCGGGTGGGACTCGCGGGAACCGGGTGCCTGGGCGGCGGCTGGGAGGATTCGTCCTGGAAGGAGGTCGGCAAAGCGCTTTGGTCCGGAACCCTGTGGGCCCGTGCCTCGGTCCCTGTGACCCCAAGGTGGTTAGAGGAGTCCGGGCTTCTTTCCTCCTGGGGCCTCTTTTTGGCCCAGACTGCAGCGTTGAAAACTGCAACAGACTGTACAGATGAGGGGGTCTGTTTTATTATTATTATTATTAATTTGAGACCGAGTCTCGCTCTGTCGCCCAGGCTGGAGTGCAGTGGCGCCATCTCGGCTCACCGCAACCTCCACCTCCTGGGCTCAAGCGATCCTCCCACCTCACCCTCTTGACTAGCTGGGAGCACAGGTATACACCACCATGCCCAGCTAATTTTTGAATGTTTTGTAGAGACAGGGTTTTGCCATATTGCCCAGGCTGGTCTCTAACTTCTGAGCTCAAGTGACCTGCCCGCCTCAGCCTGCCAAATTGCTGGGATTACAGGCGTGAGCCACCTCGCCCAGCCTGTTATTCTGAAACAATGAGTAAGCCCCTACTGTGTGTCCGGCTCTGTGCTAAGCACTTCACAGGCATTTTCTCATGTGGTGCTCATACTCCCCGAGGAAGGAGGAACTACTATTATTATCACTTTATATTTTTTACAGGGTCTCACTCTGTTGCCCAGGCTCACTGCAGCCTTTTTTTTTTTTTTTTTTTTTTTTTGAGACAGAGTCTCGCTCTTGTCACCCAGGTTGGAGTGCAGTGGTGCGATGTGGGCTCACTACAACCTCTGCCTCCCAGGTTCAAGCAATTCTGCCTCAGTCTCCCGAGTAGCTGGGATTACAGGCGCCTGCCATCACACCCAGCTAATTTTTGTATTTTTAGTAGAGAAGGGGTTTCACCATATTGGCCAGCCTGGTCTCGAACTCCTGAGCTCAAGTGATCCACCTGCCTCAGCCTCCCAAACTGCTGGGGTTACCAGCATGAGCCACTGCACCCGGCCCTCACTGCGGCCTTTAACTCCAGGGATCAAGTGATCCTCCTACTCCAGCCTCCTGAGGAGCTGGGACTCCAGGTGTGTACCACTGTGCCTCACTCCTTTATTTCTTCTTTCTTTTCTTTTTTTCTCTCCCTTTCTTTCCTTCCTTCCTTTCCTTTCCTTTCTTTCTCTTTTTCTTTCCCTTTCTTCCCTTCCTTTCCTTTTTCTTTCTTGAGACAGGGCCTTGCTATGTTGCCTAAGCTAGAAAACTATTATTTTTATCCCCATTTTACACATGCAGAAACTGGGGCAGGCAGGATCACAGCCCTAGTTTCCCTCACACCACGCACTTATCTGCTCCATCTACTTATTTCCATTTACATATATTTATATTACAGCCTTTCCTCACACAGTGAAATTTACATCGGAAGCATGTGTTTCCATGGTTTTTTTTTTTTTTTTTTTTAATTATCATTGTGAATCAGACTTTAAAAAATGGGCGGTTGGAAGGGGACCTGTTGGGGAGATGGGGCTGGCAGAGGTAGCCCTAGGCAGCTGGGGAGGGGCCTGTGTGTGCCCCAGGCCTCCTGGGGGCCAGTCTGGAGTCACCAACAAGGATCCTGCCTGAGTCACTGGGGCACAGCTGCCAGAGATGCGAAGGACAAGGAAAGGTGCAGGCAGGTGGGCTGCCGCCCCCAGCCAGGATCCCAGCCTCTCCTCCCCCACACTGCTGCTCCATGCACAGAACGTTTACAGAGGGTGCAGGCACTGAATGGGTGGGAAGCTTTGCAGTCCATGACCTGTCAGAGACTTGTGGGGGAGGATGGAGGGTTTGGGGGACTGGTTCTGGAGGCCAGGGCTAGAAGGAGCAGGTAGTCAACAAGTAAACTCACAAACAAAAGATAGAACATCGGACAGAGATCAGGGCAATAGCAAAAATAAGGCGGAAGGAGAGGTGAGAGTGAGAAGGCCAGCGTTTGGGGGAGGGATGGCCGGAAGCGTACTCCTCCCACCCAGTTAAACAGATAAAGAGCCCCTCGGTGAGGGAAGGAACAATCCCTAGCCCGACTTGCTCCGCGAGGGCCCCTGCTAATCACTTTAGGGGATCATCCCAGCGTCCTCAGCTGTTTTTTTTTTTTTTTTTTTTTTAAGAGAGGAGACTAATCCGAAGCTCAGAAAGGCTCAGTGCATTCCCAAGGTCGTTCAGCCAGGAGAGCGCTGAAGGGATCTGAGCTGAAAGCAAGTCTCAAACTCAGAGAATGGAGGAGCTGCCCCGGAAGTGGCTGCTCGAGGCTGCAGTGAACTATGATCCTGCGGCCAATCGCGGTGGCTCACGCCTGTAATCCCAGCCCTCTGGGAGGCCGAGGCGGGCGGATCGCTTGAGGTCAGAAGTTCGACACTAGCCTGGCCAACGTGGTAAAACACCCTCTCTACAAAAAAATGCAAAAATCAGTTGGGTGTGGTGGCGCGCGCCTGTGGTCCCAGCTACTCAGGAGGCTGAGGTGGGAGGAACGCTTGAGCCTGGGAGGCGGAAGTTACAGTGAGTCGAGATCGCCCCACTGCACTCCAGCCTGGACAAGAGAATGAGACCCTGCCTAAAAATAAAATACATGAGCCGAGTGCGGTGGCGCGCGCCTGTGATCTCACATACTCGGCAGGCTGAGGTGGGAGAACCGCCTGAACCTGGGGACTGCACCACTGCATTCCAGCCTTGGTGACAGTGAGACCCTGTCTAAAAAAAAAAAAAAAAAAAAAAAAAGTATCTGAGGCCTGTTGGCAGGGAAGCTGCAGGCAGGCGAGGTCAGGCCAAGCAGAGTCCTGCCTATCTGGAGAGCTTCCTGGAAGAGGCGGCTTTTTCTGGCTCCCGAAGCCGTACGCTAGGGGTTGGGGGTCGTGCGTATGGCCTCCCACCGCGACCCTGGTTCAGAACACGGCCGGAGTGAGAAGGGGGGTGCCGGGACCCAGGAGGCCGTAGGGACTTCCTGGTCCTAGCCGGAGTAACCCTGGGGCTACGCCTGCTCCGAGCACCGGGATGGCCGTCCCTTTTATGGACCCAAACACTACGCCAGCCCAGCGAGGGCGGTGGGTGTCGGGTGCGAGGCCTGGAGGGCAGTGGGCGTCCCAGGGACTGGGCGGCTGAAGCCCCGCGCAGCGACTCAGAACCAGGCCGCCGCCCACGCCTCGGGCCAGCGCGGAGAATCCTGTGCGCCTGCGCAGTGAGCTGCGGGGCGGCTCGGCGGCGCGCACGCAGCACGAGGGGCGGAGCCTCGGAGCCCGGGCACCCCTGACGGGCTGCACTGGGGAGGGGGAGGAGCCTCGAGGCCGGTTTGGAATTTTTGGCGCGAGCAGCTCCGCGCGCGTTCACGGGCCGTTCCCCCTCACGGGAGTTCTCCGCCCGGGCGTCCGGAACAGTCGACGGCAGACTCCGGCCCGCTGAGCCACCCGAGGGGTCCCGTGGCCTCCGCGGACCCGGAATCTGGGCCCTCGCGGACCCGCGCCCCGCCCAGTCGCCCCAGGTGAGCCCAGACCCCGCCGTGAGGGGCCTCGGCGTGGCCACCTCGCCGCTCCCCTCCGCCTCGCCAGGTCTGCGTTACCCCTGCCCCTCAGGCCTCCCCGGCGGCCCGCTCGCGTCCCCTCAGGCCCGCCCCCGCGAGCCCCTGCCTCCCGCCCTCCCCAATTCCTGGTTCCCTTGCCTCGAGCCCCTTCCCAGCGGCGGCCCCGCCCTACTCGCCCCTCCCGGAGACCCCGCCTGCTGTCCATCAACCCCGCGCCACCGCCCTCCCCGTGACAGTCCTTCCTCCGTGACAGCCCCTCCCCCGGGACAGCCTCTCTTCTTCTGCAACAGCCCCTCTTCCCTCGTGACAGCCCGTCCACTGCTCTGTTCGCCAGGGTTTCCCCACACCCACGGAGTGAACTCAGCCGCGGCCCAGCCTGGGAGGAACTTACCGTCTACTGGGAAAGGTGGCCAGCAGATGTGTCGGGCCTGGTGAGAGGGTGAGGCGAGACGGCCCGATCGCCCAGGGCCCCGGAAGCTGCGGAGGTCACCCCCGCCTGGCCTTAGCTCAGGGACACCCTGGATTCACGTGGGAGCCCCTGCTCCTGCCTCCCCCATCCCACCACTGAGGCTGTTGGGCCAGGCCAGTCATGCTAGAACGTAAGTCGTAGGGCAGGGACGGTGGGAGAACTGGGTTAAGATGCACAGGCCCAGGTCCCCGAGTGTGCCAGGGTTGGGCCTGGAGGCTGTGCTTGTGACCAGTGACCTCGAGGATCCCAACACCCTGGCTCCTGACTTGGAGAAACCCTGGGCTGGGACTCTGGGGTAATTAGAGTCAGAGGAAGAGTCTCCACAAGATGGAGGGCAGCCTGCCAGCCAGGCCCAGGTAGCATCGCTCCCCTCACCCCTCTACTCCCTCAGGTACTGGAGACTGCTCTTTTTAATTTTTTATTTATTATTATATATTTTTTTTGAGATGGAGTTTTGCTCTTGTCGCCCAGTTGGAGTGCAGTGCCGCAATCTCGGCTCACCGCAACCTCCACCTCCTGGGTTCAAGCATTTCTCCTGCCTCAGCCTCTGAGTAGCTGGGACTACAGGCATGCGCCAGCACGCCCGGCTAATTTTTGTATTTTTAGTAGAGATGGGGTTTCACCATGTTGGCCAGGCTGGTCTCGAAGTCTTGACCTCAAGTGATCCACCCACCTTGCCTCCCGAAGTGCTGGGATTACAGCCGTGAGCCACCACACCCAGCCGCTCTATCGTTTTTTATAATACTTTGGTGCACCAGCCTCACCAACATGGTGAAACCACATCTCTACTAAAAATATAAAAATTATTCTAGTGTGTTGGCACACGCCTGTAATCCCAGCTACTCAGGAGGCTGAGGCAAGAGAATTACTTGAACCTGGGAGTCGGAGGCTGCAGTGAGCCGAGATCATACCACTGCACTCCAGCCTGGGCAACAGAGTGAGACCCTGTCTCAAAAACAAACAAACAAACAATACCTTGGGGCATAAAGTGTTCCACGGTCCAATCCAATTAAATTTTTTTTTTTTTTTTGAGACAGAGTCTCGCTCTGTTGCCCAGGCTGGAGTGCAGTGGCATAATCTTGGCTCACTGTAATCTCTGCCTACCAGGTTCAAGCAGTTCCCCTGCCTCAGCCTCCCGAGTAGCTGGGACTACAGGCATGCACCACCACGCCCAGCTAATTTTTGTATTTTTAGTAGAGATGGGGTTTCACCATGTTGGCCAGGCTGGACTCAAACTCCTCACCTCAGGTGATTTACTCACCTCAGCCTCCTAAAATGCTGGGATTACAGGCATGAGCCACTGTGCCTGGCCAGATCCAATTAATTTTGAGCTCCTTTGACAGGGTGGCTTTTGAGGTCAGTGAGGTTTGTTCTGACTGCAGGCAGGCTCTTCCTAGCTAGCTCTTTCTCCACTTCTCTGTGGTAAACTAGCTGGCCTATGGTTCAGCTGGTTGCCCTAATGCGGGTACCAGTCTCTTCTTAATGGCTCACCACCAAAACTTCCACTGATTTTGACAGCCCCTTTAAACTTGAACTTCCCTACGCACTGTTTCAAACCAAGCCAATTTTCAGGGGGTTGGTGGGTGGGGAGAGCTCTATTTATGACCTACGTCTACCCCTAGGCTAAATATCTGTCTGAGCCATGCTGTGGAACTGGGGGCAGGACAGCGGGGCACCTCTCTGAGTGCTGCTATTGGTTTAGGAGCAGGTCGCTGGGTCGGGCAGGAGCCTCTGGCCTTCTTGGTTGCCCTCTCCCAGTGTGGAGCCTCCTTCCTACAAATGAGCTGGGGCTCCATGTTCCCAGCCTGCCGGGCCTGAGATATAGCCTCTATTCTATGCTTGGGGGCAGGTGGAAGAAAGGAGCCCCTGGCCTGTCTGCCACACTCAGCTGGAATTTAGCCTCTGCCATGTGGAGCTGGGAGGGTTGAGAAGTGCTGAGAACCTGGCCCTCCTGGGCAAACACCCTAACCCTTGACGGGGAGCTGGGGGAGAGGGAGCCCTTCTTCTTGGCCACACCTGCCCCCAGTGCTAGGCGGGGGGAGAGGGGTGCTGGAGGTGGGAGGGCAGGAGTGTCATGGCTTAGGTGCCAACAGGCTTGCCATTATTCCCAGGCCTTGGCAGGTTTTCTTGTGTAAACCTTTGTTTGCTGTGTGCCCTGGGCACCATGCCCAGAGGCTTTCAGTGCTTGCTTTTGAATAATCGTCACCAGTTGTGCTGTTTCACTGGGGCAGGGGTCCACGGAGCTGCACACACTGCCATTCTAGAAGTGGACACCACTAACTGGGTTTTGGCACGACAGTTATGAAAAAGAAAGACACTTGAGGGATTCCGGGTTTTCACTTTGGAATTGGAGATAAGGGATCGTGGGCTCGTGTAGTCTCGGAAGAGGTTGTGTAGTTTAGGATCAAAGAGCTGGCCGTGATGAGGGCAGGGATGCAGGCGCAGCCCGTCTGACTCCAAACTGCCTTGCTCTTAACCCGACTGCAAGACCCTCAAGAACACGGGCCCCATGGTTTTCCTCTTATGTTTCTATCATCTCTAAAATACAACAGCCTGGTGGGCAGGTGAGTATGAATCTGTCCTCTGCCTTTTCTTCGTAGGTGCTTATTTCTCCCATTGCCGTTTAAAGTAGAATAAGTGTGTGGTATAGACATAGCTCTCTTCTGTGGCCTCTTTGGGGCCACAGGGCCAGGTGGTATCAGAGTGGACATGCTGCCCTGTACTCAGCCTCTGTCTCTGCCCCCAGGGCCTCCTGCACTGGCCATGCCCGTGCCCACGGAGGGCACCCCGCCACCTCTGAGTGGCACCCCCATCCCAGTCCCGGCCTACTTCCGCCACGCAGAACCTGGATTCTCCCTCAAGAGGCCCAGGGGGCTCAGCCGGAGCCTCCCACCTCCGCCCCCTGCCAAGGGCAGCATTCCTATCAGCCGCCTCTTCCCTCCTCGGACCCCAGGCTGGCACCAGCTGCAGCCCCGGCGGGTGTCATTCCGGGGCGAGGCCTCAGAGACTCTGCAGAGCCCTGGGTATGACCCAAGCCGGCCAGAGTCCTTCTTCCAGCAGAGCTTCCAGAGGCTCAGCCGCCTGGGCCATGGCTCCTACGGAGAGGTCTTCAAGGTGAGTGAGGGGACGGCTTCTAGGCCCATCTGGGGGACCTCCTTTGTGTTTCTGCACCTCCCTTGGCAGGACAGTGTCCTGGGCAGCCTGATCCCCTTCCGTTCCCTACAGCCTCTCCCTGCTGGGCTCACAGGCTCCCTCCACATTTGACTTGGCTGCTCCCATCATCCCCAATGCAGGCCCCTCCAGGGGTTGCTCTGTGCATACTGGCCCCTTGTCCAGAGTCTGGCACGCCCTGCAGCAGCCCCTGTGCCATCTCCTCCGGCCCTGGCGCCAGCTGTGCAGCGTCCTTGGCGAGTCGGCCCAGCCTCTGGCACTGGCCCTGAGTGCAGTGCCTGGCCAGCCCTCCCCAGGCTGGCAGGCTTTGAGCTACCCCCTGCCTGCCACCTTGCTTTTCTTAAACACAGTTTCCAGTCATTTATATTTTCTTTTAGAGAGGAGTTTTCCCTTGTATGAGTCCTATATGAAGACAATTTTGTTAAAAAGTACAAACAACATTGGCCCCCAGGTCAGCTTTCTCACAGGGGAGCCCGCTTTTCACACCACAGCCTGGGCTGCCTGTGTTGCTCTGCAGCTGCTTTTTCCACCTCGTGACACATCCAAGAGGTCCCCTGGGGTCAGTGCAGGTTGGCCCTGGCTCCTCCGTCGCTGGGTCTCCACAGACCCAGCCCCAGGGATGGAAGTTTGTCTGGTTTTGTTATTACCCTGGGCAGGGGTCTGAGACAGATGCCAGCTACACCACCGTGCCCCGTGTGTGAACCCTTAATGGGGTCTGCCAGGTTGTCCCCCTATGTGATTGTGCCACTTGTGGCTCACCCTCACTCTGTGCGTGGGTACCACCTCCCTTCCAGGTGCGCTCCAAGGAGGACGGCCGGCTCTATGCGGTAAAGCGTTCCATGTCACCATTCCGGGGCCCCAAGGACCGGGCCCGCAAGTTGGCCGAGGTGGGCAGCCACGAGAAGGTGGGGCAGCACCCATGCTGCGTGCGGCTGGAGCAGGCCTGGGAGGAGGGCGGCATCCTGTACCTGCAGACGGAGCTGTGCGGGCCCAGCCTGCAGCAACACTGTGAGGCCTGGGGTGCCAGCCTGCCTGAGGCCCAGGTCTGGGGCTACCTGCGGGACACGCTGCTTGCCCTGGCCCATCTGCATGGCCAGGGCCTGGTGCACCTTGATGTCAAGCCTGCCAACATCTTCCTGGGGCCCCGGGGCCGCTGCAAGCTGGGTGACTTCGGACTGCTGGTGGAGCTGGGTACAGCAGGAGCTGGTGAGGTCCAGGAGGGAGACCCCCGCTACATGGCCCCCGAGCTGCTGCAGGGCTCCTATGGGACAGCAGCGGATGTGTTCAGGTGGGGACCGGGGCACGCCAGGTGTTTGGCAGGCTGTGGGAGGCCCTTCCTGGGACGGAAGCTCCATTCCCCAGGAGGGAAGCTCCACCCTAGCCCAGGACACCCGGCCTCAGAGCCACAAGGCTGAGACGCCATCCCTGCCCTCCAGTGGAGAGCGTCTCTGGTCAGGCTGCCTGTGAGCCTCGAACCCTCCAGAGCCACTTTGTGTAACCTGCCTCCTCACAGCTCCACAGGAGAAACAATTGTCACTCCATTTACAGCCAGATTAAGGGCCTTGCCGGAGCCCACTGCTAGCAAGTGGCATAGCTGAGACTGGCCCTAGGTGCTGGGTTCCAGGGTCCACACTGGTAACCACTGCCCTGATCATCAGGATAGTAATACCTGCCAGCAGTAACTGTGGTGCCTGTCCATCAGGGCACTGGGAGGACTCACCACTGTGGCTTGTGGGCTCCCTGGGCACAGAGCCCATATTCCATGATGTCCCCATCCTGCCCAGGGTTCATGATCAGGCCTGTTGGGGTCTCCCTTCCCCCTGCTTCCGCCCCTCCCTGACTGATGAAGACAGCAGCCCTCTCCCACCCACCTCCAAGAGGCAGCCTTGGACTGGGTCTGTGTCCCAGGGCCAACCCTGCCCCCTTCTGTCCCCATCCCGTCCCTGCCAGTCTGGGCCTCACCATCCTGGAAGTGGCATGCAACATGGAGCTGCCCCACGGTGGGGAGGGCTGGCAGCAGCTGCGCCAGGGCTACCTGCCCCCTGAGTTCACTGCCGGTGAGTGGGTGAGGGCGGGAGGGGGTGCTGCCACGGGCTCCTGGGGAGATAGTGCCTGGCCATGGAGGCACTGCTGGGCTCAGGGTGCAGTCGGTGTTCTGGGACCCCGATGTGGCCCTTCCTCACGGGCAGGTCTGTCTTCCGAGCTGCGTTCTGTCCTTGTCATGATGCTGGAGCCAGACCCCAAGCTGCGGGCCACGGCCGAGGCCCTGCTGGCACTGCCTGTGTTGAGGCAGCCGCGGGCCTGGGGTGTGCTGTGGTGCATGGCAGCGGAGGCCCTGAGCCGAGGGTGGGCCCTGTGGCAGGTAAGCTCCCGACAGTGGCGGCTGCCTGCCCTGCTCCCCAGCCCCGGGGGTCCGCCTGCCCACATCCTGAGCTCCTCTCCCCCACAGGCCCTGCTTGCCCTGCTCTGCTGGCTCTGGCATGGGCTGGCTCACCCTGCCAGCTGGCTACAGCCCCTGGGCCCGCCAGCCACCCCGCCTGGCTCACCACCCTGCAGTTTGCTCCTGGACAGCAGCCTCTCCAGCAACTGGGATGACGACAGCCTAGGGTGGGTTCAAGTGCAGGGTATGGGGGGCTAGGGGGAAGGTGGGGGATATCACCGGGGCTCCATGGAGATTTGTGGTGAATGGGGACCACTCCCACAAACCTGGCCCCCATCACATCCTGGGGAAGGGAACCAAGACTGGGGGGGTGTGGCCTGGCCAGGCTTAATGCAGCTGGGCATGTGGACTGGCCGTTCAGGGCATGGCTTCACACTTAGGGCACCAGCACCCCAGGGAGTGGCTGGCCGTGCAGCCCCGACCCCAGTGGAGGCTGCCAGTGCCCAGGGATAAAACATTGTCCCTTCTCTGGGAAGAGAAAGCCTCTGGAGTCTGGGGAGCCCTGCCCTGGGAACAAGTCCTTGGTCCCTGGGGCCTGGTGTCTTGAGTGAGAGGCTGTAATTAGGAAACCACACGCTCAGGGCAGACAGCTCTTGGGGACTCTGCCGTTAGCCCCTTCCTTACAAACACATCACCTCATCCCTCGGGGGCACTTGATAGCAGACAAGAAGTTCCAGAAAGGCTTACATTTACTAAAAGTTTATTTCAAATCTGCCTCAAAGTCCATGTGTTCTGAAAAGGACAGAGGGGGCCTTGGAGTGCAGCCAGATGGAAGGACTTTGAAGGCTGTCCAAGTGCTGCTTTCAGAGTGCACCAAGTTTTTATTGTCCCTGACTGTGGCTCCCTGCCTGTTTGTCAGGCGGGAGCCTGGAGCCTGCACAGGGACAGAGCTGGTTTCATCCGGCACTCCCTAGCCCTGGACACCCTCCTTGTCTCGCCTGCCCTCCTGCAGGCCCTCACTCTCCCCTGAGGCTGTCCTGGCCCGGACTGTGGGGAGCACCTCCACCCCCCGGAGCAGGTGCACACCCAGGTAAGCAGGTCCAGGGGCTGGGGTGGGCAGGGCTAGCTTTTGGATCCTGAGTGTCACTACTCTCTCCTCCCAGGGATGCCCTGGACCTAAGTGACATCAACTCAGAGCCTCCTCGGGGCTCCTTCCCCTCCTTTGAGCCTCGGAACCTCCTCAGCCTGTTTGAGGACACCCTAGACCCAACCTGAGCCCCAGACTCTGCCTCTGCACTTTTAACCTTTTATCCTGTGTCTCTCCCGTCGCCCTTGAAAGCTGGGGCCCCTCGGGAACTCCCATGGTCTTCTCTGCCTGGCCGTGTCTAATAAAAAGTATTTGAACCTTGGGAGCACCCAAGCTTGCTCATGTGGCAACATGGCCCTTCCTATCCCTTTATTGATGTCATCCAGGGTCTTAACGCCCCTGAGGCTGAGCCCTGCTGCAGAACCCAGCACTCCTGGCCTTGGGCCAGCAGCTGAAGCCCCATGCTGTGTGGAGCAAAGAGGTTTCCTGAGCAGGCACATCCCCCGGTGGGTACCTGGAGCTGTTGGGAGTATGGCACTCAAGGTGGAGGGCAGGCACGGCCCAGGGGTCCCAGGATCTGAGGCCGCTAAGCTCCCTGTGTCAGTTTCCTGGAAGAAGCAGCTGCAGCCCTTGTGCCTGTGGCCAGCTGGTACAAGAAGGGTCCATGCCCCCTTGGTCCTTTTGTCCTGAATGCCTTACTCCATAGTCTCTGGGCAGAGGGAGCCAGGGCGGGCAAGCTTGTGGCTGCTGGGAGGGCTGGTATGCAGGGCAGAAAGATGGAGATCAGGAAGACTGGCCAGAGGCCTGGTGGGAGGAACAGAATAGGGTGAGGAGGCTCTGGGCTGGCGGCCTGGCAGGACTTGAACTCTCAGAGCAAGACATGACCCCAGAGTCCCTCTCTGGTCTAACCCCACAGGTCACAGAGGGTAAAGAGGTCCCAAGAGGGAAAGGTTTCCTTCCAGCTGACACAGTAAAATAGGAGCTTGGAGGGAAAAGGCAGGGAAGGAAGTTGGAGCGCCATGGCATGGGTGGAAGAGGTCAGTCCACAGGGAAGAACGGGTGAACAGGGCTCCTGCTAAGACATCTCATGAGCTGGAAGCATCCAAGGAGCCAGCCCCTTGCAGACGAGTTGGGAGGAACACCTGGTGTTGCTAACTCTAGGAGGCTGCTGTGGGCAGGCTGGCATGGCAGCTCAGTCCCGGGGACAGGCGTGGTGGGCAGCCCAGAGCAGGTCGGGCACGACGCCGGCGTGCAGCTGCAGGATGGAGCCCACGCTCAGCAGGTGCATGATCTGGTGGGAGTTGCCCCAGTAGTCAAAGCGGCCGGGTCCCCAGCGCTCGGGCAGACGGGCTACATTTACCAGTCCCCCAAGCAGCGCCAGTGCGTCCATGCGCAGGTAGCAGGGCAGGGAGCCTGGAGCCCCTGAACCCAGACCCACTCCCCGGGCCCCGAATACCAGTAGGCGGGCAGCAGCCTGCCATCCAAATGCCCGGAGCCGAGCACTGGTGGAGGGGGCGGTGAGGGCACGCCAGCCGGCCACACCTGACAACACAGTGTAGCCCACCAGGGCAGCCGGGCGCAGCCAGGGCCTGCAGGCCAGGGTGCAGTGGATGATGGGCAGGGCCCCTGCACAAGAGGAGAGAACAGGAGAGGGCATGTCATTGTGAGGGTCCACCCGCCCTTCCCTACCCATGGCTTGTATGCGTGCCCCATGCCTCTCCCGCCGGTGGCTCCAGCTCCCATCCCTTGGGCCCTGACTCACCAAGGGTGTTGACAAGGCAGACCCCACACATGTCCAGGGCGAGGAGCCGGGCGTACACAGCGCTGCCCCCTTGGTGGCACATGAAGAGGTGATAGAGCACGGAGCCTGCAGGGGGTGCAAGGCAGGCCACGCAGTGTGTGCCTCCCAGCCAGCCATCCTTGCCCAGCTGACCCCAGGGCATGGTCATTGGCACCAGCACCAGGAAGCCCAGCAGGGCCAGCCCTAGGGAGGGAGACAGTCATCTACCAGATAGTTTCAGTCACGTCCTCAAGGGGACCACGGTTCAGACACAACACAGGACAGAGCAAGACAGGTCCAGGTAATGCTGTCATCCAGCTGGCGGCCTGGCCTTGGCCAGAGACAGGCCCTGGGCAAAAGGCTTTTGGCACTGGTTACTTATCATGGCTCAGGATGGTCTGGGAAGTAGAGACCATGATCCCCACTTTGCAGGTGAGGAAACAGACTTGGAGGGGCTGAGTGACCGGCCCCGGGTGAGCCCAGCAGGTAAGCAATGGCAGACGACAGGCCTAGGCCATCCCACTCCCACACTGCTCTCCCCACACAAGCAGGTCACAGGAGAAGCCTAAGGCAGCGAAACCTCAAGTTGAGTTGTGAAGAGGACACATGAGCAGTGATGCCAGCCCGGGGCCACTTGGCTTGCTCTTCCCAACCCAAGTCCTCCCCTCTCTATAAGTGTCCAGACAAATGGAGGCACTGGGCCTTTTTATCTTCTATAAAGGGGTGAGGCCAGGTGGGGGAAGACAAGTCCAGAATGAAGGGAAGGGGGCTTCGAGGGGCTTGTCCCATCTCCCCAGACCTCTCCCTGGGGAGTGTGATTCCAGCCTAGCCCTTTCTGGGAGGTCTCCACCCCTCCCTGCCGGCCTCTAGTACTGGCCTCCCAGGGGCCAAACGGGGCTCCGAAGGCTGCCCACCCTTGTGGGAATGTGGCCTGGCAAAAGCTTGGGAAAGGCACCCAGGCTGGGCCAGGCCGCTCAGGGCCCCTTGCCCGCCTGGGGCAGCTCAAGGACGGGCAGGGCTGTGTCAGCAGAGCTCCGCGGGGCGCGGAGGAGGGGCCGGACGCCTGTTGGGGGAAGAAGGAGCCGCCACCAGGCGGAGCCCCAAGACAGAGCGGCTTGGGGCGGGGGCGTCAGGACGGCGGCGCTGGGAGGCTCCTCCCGGGCCCTCCTCATCGCAGTCAACACCATCTCCTGGCTGGGTGCTGGCAGGAGAGGGTTCCCAGGGCGCTGGGATTACAGAGGCCGGACACCATGCTCCCTACCTCTGGGGCTCAGAGGGATTAAGCAGGCTCAGACCCTACTCTGCTCCCCTCCTGACCCGGCCCCCACCCGCCGGGAAAGCGGAAGCTGGCAGCGCGGCCCGGGACAATGGCAGCTTTGTCACCGCGGCTACTGGCGGTGCCAGGGCCGGGGCAGCCCAGGACTTGGGCGCTGGGGCCCTCCTCGGCCTCAGTGCCCCCGGCCCAACGCGGGCAGGGCGGCCGGGGGTGTGGGAAGCGCGTTGCGGGACGCGGCTCACCGTGCGTGTAGATGTTGCCCAGTTCGTTGTGCAGGTAGAAGAGGCTGCGCAGGCAGCCCGAGCCGCTGCTGGCGGGCCGGTACCCGGTCAGCACGAACTTATTGAACTGCAGGTGCGGCGGCGAGCTGGCCCAGTCCAGCAGGCGCGGCCCGGCCAGGAACGCCATGGTCCGCACCGCGCGGGCAGCCCGTGCTCCTACTGTCCCCGAGCCTCCTCCTCAGTGGGGCCGCAGCGCGGGAAGGCCCATCACTGCCTGGCGCCGGGCGCCCGGCGCCCACCCATCGCCCTGCGCTCGATCGGCGCACGCGCTGGCTAGGGGGTCCCAGCCCGCGCCCCTCCGGCGCTGCGCACGCGCGAGTCCGTCGCCCCCGCGCCGGGGCGGAGGCTGGGGACGCACCGGACGCCTGAGCGCACTGCGGTCGGCTCCGCCGAGGCAGACGCGCCGCAGGGACAGCTCGCGGCGGCGGCGGCGGCGGTGGCCGGTAGTCTCTCTGCAGCCGGGAGGACGGGCGCGGCCGGACGCGGGAGGGGACGCCAGGCTCCGCCCAGGCTCCTAGTTCCCGCCGGCCGGCCAGCGTTTCGCGCGCCGGGCTCCTGACGTCGGCGCAGCAAGAGCCAATGGGCGTGGCCGGCGGGGAGGCTCCGCCCCGAGGCCGCCCAGGCCTCGCCTCCTAGCATAGTGTGCGCGATCCCAGCCTCATTTGCATGGGGTGGCTGTGGGCTTGCGACCCAACGTTCTGGGTCCTGCGGGCTCCGCTAGAGTGACCCTGGCACCTCGCGTCCCTCAGAACTGTGCATCCGGATTTTCCGCGTGACACCCAGGTCTCCGTACCTTTGGGCACCCACCCTCGGGGGCACAGTCCTGCCACCCAGACCGGGCTCTGTCCAAGGTGCTGCCGGACGGGCCCGGCCTACATCCGGTACGCCCCCGCTCCAAAATGATCTTTCCGCCGGCTGGACTCCCGAGTGCAGCAAGGCGCTCCACGGTACCCAGGCCTCTGAAGGCGTGCCTCACGCGCCCGCAGCCGTCGGGAGAGGCCCTATCCTTCGCGCTAGGCCTCTCGGAGCGTGGGCCCGGCCCAACTTGCTCCCAGTTATCGCCCACAAGGCGCACCCTTGCGGGGCCCTACCAAGGATAGACAGGAAACAGATTGGAGGCCAGGGGAGCAAAGTCGACCTCCGCCCCGTCCACCCTGAGCAGGGACCGGGAAGGCACCCCTTCTTCAGCATAACGCTGCCCACGATCCTCCTCCCCTTCCACCCCCGCCTTCTACAGGACTCCACCCACCCACCCATCTGTCTGTGTTCTCGGTCCTTCTCTGCATTCCAGGCAGCTCCACCAAAGTCTGCGTGCAACGCCCTTCATTTGCATGGACACACGCAACCCTCGGCGCCTGTATGGTCATTAACATGCTCCTCCCACCACGGAAGAACTTTCGAGGCCCGTACCAAAGTAGATCCTTTATTCAAAATCTGTGGGGGTCTTTTTGACTGTTTTTGTTGACCTGTGACCTCTCACTGAGGACGGCAGTCCAGGACCACCCCCAGAGGGGTTCAAAGACCTCCGAAACCAGAGACCACCCCCACATAAAAGGTCCATGGAGAGGGCCTGGACCATCTGGACCCCCACGGTCAGGCCAAGTCCCAGATAATAGCACCAGATGTTTCCTGTCCGACTTTTGGTCTCCCCAAGACGACCAGAGGCCGAGCTGCCCCTACACAGGCGCAAGGCCGAGGCAGGGCGCAGCACAGCATCTCAGGTGTCCATCTCGCCGGCGGCGGGCCCAGCGGACCCTCGGGGCCCAGAGTCAGAGAGCGGAGATGAGCGAGCGCAGGGAGCTCTGGCTGGAGGCACTCAGAGGCCGGTAGCCCGCGGCAGAACCCTCAGCCTGGGGGTCCCCGGGGGAGCAGGGCAAGGCCACCCCTCGGGGCTGTCGGTACCACACAGCCCAGCTTCTCCTGGGGCCCCTGGAAGGCCCCAGCGCCGGGGGCCCTTTTCCCGGAGCCAGCAGACAGCTCCTAGAGAGGGAGCAGACATCAGCCGAGCCCGTCCAATGCCGCTGCAGCGTCCTGCTCTACCTGCGATCCCGCGCGCGATCCTGTGCGTGGACCCAAAGCCTCGCTCCCTTAAGAACCCAGGAGTTCCTTCCTAGCTCTGTTCCCTTCTGGGGCTCCAGCTCCCCACCACCGGTCCGCCCTCAGGCCTTGCCCCAGCGCCCCGCACCGTCGGCGCAGCGGACGCAGCAGCCCCAGGAGCAGCAGCAGCAGCACCGAGACAGCCGTCACCGTCGAGAAGACCCGGGCTGCGGGCACACGGCTGCGGTGAGGATGGGCGCGAGGGGGCGGCTCCCTGACTCACTCCCGTCCTGCGCGCCCGCCTCACCCCCAATAGCGGCCGGCGGAGCCCCAGGCCTGGGGCTGCAGCTCACGTTGGCCCCGTCGAGGGGCGCCGCGGGGGTCTGGGCCGAGCCCTCGGGGGCCTCTGGGTCCTCAGCGACGTCCTGCAGCCCTGCGGAGAGGGGCGTGAGGCGGGGTGGGGAGAGCGGGGTGGGAACAGCGGGCAGGGCGCGCCGAGCTGAGGCTCACCGCGGTAGGTGAGCGCGAAGCCTTGCGCGTGGCCGCGCGCGTCGCTTCGGAAGGTGAGCAGCAGCGCGGCAGTGCCCAGGCGCAGCGGCCCGGACGGCGGTGGGCGGGCGCCATCGAAGGCGCGGAGCAGGCTGCCCGAAGCCGCGTCGCGCAGCTCCAGCCGGTCGCGCGGGTCGGCCAGCTCGAAGAGGCGGAAGGTGAGCTCCAGCGCGGCGCCTGGCGGGCCCAGGGCCCAGCTGCAGTTCCGGTCCGGCCCGTACTCGTCCGGGAAGTCCGGGGAGTAGATGACGCCCTGAGGCGCTGTCCAGTTCCCCTGGCAGGAGCCCACCGACACTGCGGGCGGGGCCGGCAGTCAGGACTCTGAGGACCAGAACACGGCGGCTCCCCTGCCCGGCCAGGCCCCACCTCGAGGCCCGCCCAGGCCCCTGGTCCCCGCCCACTCCTCACCTTCATAGACGCCCAGACGCCCATCGCCGCCACACAGCTGTCCAGGGTGGCCGAAACAGATCTGGTCACAGTCGGTGGCGGGGGCCAGGCGTCCCCGGGCCAGGTCGCTTTCAGAGCCACAGAAGCAGGCGTAACCGGCCTCCACGCCCGCCAGCTGGGAGTACAGACTGGGTGACCCCAGGGCAGGGGCTGGGGTAGGGGTGAAGTGGTGGGGGCCTGGGGTCGGGGTGGGAATCGGGCTGGAGGTTCAGAAACCGGTGTCTGGGTTTGGCAACCGAGTGTTGGGAGTTGAGTGTGGTCTTTAGGTCCAGGTCAGGGGTCACTGGTCTGGGCCCGTGAGCAGTACCTGGTACCCCTTCATGCGGCAGAAGCGTAGGCACACCTGGACCGTGAGCTTCGTGGAGGTGCCGCTGGGGCCGCTGAGGGCTGGGGGTGCCCCTGAGTCCACAAAGCATCCCAGGTAGCCTGGCACTGAGGGGGCAGAGTCAGACTTCCGTGACTCTGAAAACAACCCTCCTCCCAGATGCAGCAGCGTTCCCACCTCTGTCCAGCCGCGCTACTCACTGTGACAGGAGGGGATGTCGCAGTAGCGCCAGTAGATGCCCTCCTCTGTCTCAGCCACGTAGCACCACGGCTGCACGTCACCGTCTGGGTTACTGCGGGTGGGAGGGAGGTGGTGGGGGTCCCACCACCCCAAGAATAGCAAACCCAGGCCCGGCCCCGCAGTCTATGCTCAAAGTGGCCTTCAAGGCTCTGTGCCTGTGAGCGGCTGTGCTGCCTGCTGTACACCCACAAATTCCAGTTTTGTCTACGCAGAGCTCTGCCTGATGAAGGAACTGGACGTCGACTTCCGAGTGGACAGCGGGAAGTCATTAAAGGGGACTTGAGAGCTGTTTTTAGGCTTCAGCTGTTGCTAGACTTGACTCCATATATGAGGACTTTGAGGCCATCTGTATTCTTCACCCCCACCTGGCATGGGCCTCAGCCACTTCCGTCCCTCAAACCCCACTTTTTTTTTTTTTTTTTTTGAGACGAGTCTCGCTCTGTCACCCAGGCTAGAGTGCAGTGGCGCGATCTCTGCTCACTGCAAGCTCCGCCTCCCGGGTTCAAGCGATTCTCCTGCCTCAGCCTCCTGAGTAGCTGGGATTACAGGCGCCCGCCACCATGCCCCGCTAATTTTTTTGTATTTTTAGTAGAAATGGGGTTTCACCATGGTAGCCAGGCTGGTCTCGAACTCCTGACCTCAGATGATCCGCCTGCCTTGGCCTCCCAAAGTGCTGAGATTACAGGCTGAGCCACCGCGCCTGGCCTCCAACCCCACTTAAAAGCAGAAGTGAGCTCCTGAGCTTTGCGGCTCTCCTCCCGCTGGGTCCATCCTGCCTCAGACCGTAGCTGTGGCTCTGAACCCCAAAATAAGTTGTATGACAAGAGCCCCACTCTGACAAGGCCCCGCCCATTCGGCCCCCCCTCTGACCAGGCCCCGCCCATACGGGTCCTTTGAGTGCCCAGGTCCGTTTCTCTCCTGGCCCTGAACTGAGGCTCTGCAGAAATTGTGCACCTGAGGAGGATCCCTTTTGCGCCAGGGTTCCGCGCGCCCCGCCCCGCCCCGCCCCGCCCCTCATTCTGGCCCCGCCCCCAGGTTCTCCAGGAGGCTGGGCTGCCAGTCCACGGCAGACCTCCACCCCGCCCGCACAGACGCCCCGCTTCGGGCCATCCCTGCAATGGTGAGCCCAGCCTCGCCCCCAGCGCAGGCCCCGCCCCTCACCGGCAGAAGTTGTGCGCGCCCAGCCCCCAGCGGCCCTGGGGGTCGCTGGCGCTGCTGTAGCTGTGTTGCTGCGTCTGGTCCCAGAAGAGGCACGGGCGGCCCGCCCCGCGCGGGCCAGTGCGGTTCTGGTGGCCGCGGTAGTCAGCCCCATTCACCTGGAAGCATTCGGACAAGCCTGCACGGCAAAGGCGGGGCCTGGGGAGGTCCGGACCCACGCCGGGCATCCTCGCGCCCCTACGCCACCTCCCGCCTGGGTCCCCAGCCAGCGACCCCGCACCCGCCCCTGCAGGAGCCCTCGGGCTGCTCAGCTGCTCCGGCCACCTGCTCTGTCCCCCTCCCCAGCCTTGGGGGCCTGGCCCTGGGGGCGGAGGCCGAGGAAGGGGTGGTGAACACGGCCCGACAGCCGTGCGGGGACTTACCTGGACTGTGCAGGCTCCCAGCCGAGGCCCCACGCGGCTGCAGCAGCGGGAGGAAGAGGAGAAAGAGGAAGCCCTGCAGGGCTTGTGTCCCCATCGCTCTCAACCAAGGATAGGTCACCCTCGCCCGGACACGGCCCGGGCTGCCCCCGGGGTCGCTTCGGGGTCTCCCAGGAGACCTAGGGGGCGTTGTCCTCTGACAGTCTGCCCTCGTCCGACTCTGAGCCGCGCTTTCCGTCTGGGGTGGGTAAATCTCTCCTGGGGGTCTTTGCCTCCCAGGGCCTCTGCCCCTAGAGGCGTCTCTCTGTCCCTGTCCCTACCCGGGTCTCTCCGGGGGGAATCTGGCCGGGGGCGTTCTCAGTCTCTGTCTCAGCGAGCTCTGGGCGGTGCCTCAGCCTCTACGCCCGCCCCCTCCCACTGAGCCTAGCTCTCGGCGTCTCCCTCGCCCAGGTCTCCAACGGGCTGACTCCTGCCCCCCTCGCATCCCTCCGTGGGTCCCTCCCCCTGGGTCTCTCCCTCCCCCCATGGGAGGCCGGGAAGCCCCGCCCAGCACTGGAGCGGAGGCAGCAGGTCCAGACGCCTCCCACGCCCGCTCCCCCGACCCCGGGCGTCCAGCGCTTCCCGGCCCCCTCTCCCTCTGGTCGGTGCCGGTTCAAGTGGGAAGGTGTGGAGGGGGACAGGCGGGGCAAGCGGACGGAAGGCCCTTAAAATGGGAGATACAGAACCCCCTCCCGTGGTCGCACGCGCCCCAGGACACCCGGAATGTCCGAGTTACAAGCGCCCTCCTCCCAGTGCACGCACGCGCTCGCACTCTCTCCCATTCATTGCCAGGCGCTCACGCGCACACTTTCTTCGGATCCGCACGCCCCTCCCGCCCCTGGTCCAGATGCCGCTGGCCTGACGGAGGAAGCTCCACTCCCTGCCCCCGCGCCCACGAGACAGGCGGGAGTCGTGGACGCTCAGTCCGGGACAGGCAGGGGCAGCTGGTGTCTGGGGAGAAAGGCAGCTGCGCCCCAGGTCCCAGTCTGTCCCCTCCTCCTCCCCCTGCCCCGCCCTTCCCTGGGACCCCCAGCCCAGACTCTCCCGAGCCTTCACACTGCAGTGGAATTCCCCCAGCCGTGCCCCCCACCTGGCGGGGGAGGGGGAGGGGAGCAGGCCCAGGCAGGCGTGGGGGGAAATTCCCCGCCCCCTCCCCCTGGGCCCGACTCCTCCGAGTCCTCTGATCTCCCAGCGCCACCCGCCCGCTGCCCCCAGGGCTTGGGGGGAGGCCAGCGCAGGTGCGTGGGAGGGCGGAGGCGGGGGCCGGGGGAAGGAACTGGTGGGGGCCGGGCGCCCAGAGCGGCCCCGCCCCGCCCAGACCTCTTTGCCCCTCAGTCCAGCCTGCCCAGCCCGCACCAGGCCCTCGCCAAGCTGTCGAGCCCAGGCCGACCAGTCCCCGCCCTGCAGCCCCCACACCGTCTCTGCCCCGGTGTCGATGGAGAAGAAAGATGGGGTTCAGGGAGGTTCTGTCAGGCCCAGGCACCCACTGCGGTGCTGGGACCCGCGAGGATCTTCCGGCTGGCGCCTCACGCGAGTGTGCTCTGGAGGAGGGGCGTGGAGCCGAGGTGGGGGCATTTGAAGGAGATGGACTTGCTGAGACTCTAGGCCAGGGTCCTGGTCGCCTCCTCCGGGAGCCCTCTCAGAGGCCAGGCTGGCCCGGCTCACTGAGCCCTGAGCTGGGGCCTCCAGCACCCACGGGCTCCCTGGAACTCAATTGCGCTTCCCGACGAGGGAGCATCCGGGACCACCTGTCTGCCCGGTTTCTCTTGGCGGGGGCTCAGTGAAGTCCTCCCGGGCTCCAGTCCACAGAGGATGTCCTAGGGGCAGGCCTGCGCAATGGCGGTGCGTGGGGAGCTTCACCCCCACAGCCACAGCCATCTGAGGATGAGGCAAGGTGGCGACAGGGACAATTAAGGACTCTATGTGCGGAAAGGGGGCCGGGTTGGGACGCTGGTGGAGGAATCAGCCCCTTCCCTTGAGAGAGTGGGGTCTGAAATAACCGTCCCTCTGTCCCTGGCACTGTGACACCCGGTTCGGTTGGCCCAGGCCTGTCTCCTCCAGAGGGGGCAGGGGGTGAGAGGAAGTGGGTGCTCAGTGCTGAGGCTGGGGCACTGAGATGGAGTGGGGTGGAGTATCCCTGCGGCAAACTTCAGTCTCAGGTCACTCACGGAAACTTCCAGAACTAAGAAGCCCACCCCCCACCACTTCCCCAGCATTTGGCACTAAGGGCTCTGCAAGCAGCGGCATGTCTGCCCTCCTGACGCCCTGCGAGAGGGGACAGGCTCATCTCCCCATTCTGCAGATGGGGCGCAGAGGTGGTAACTGGGTGACTCGTGGGCGTCACCAGCTATTAAGCGTTGGAACTGGGCTTCAAACTCCGCTTGGTCTGATCCAGGGGCTGGGCGCTGATTCATGCCTCCATGTCGCTTCCAGGGTCTCTGATTCTTCAGGGACCTCTGGATACACAGAGATACTCTCTCACATGCTCTGAGGGGCTCCTCACCCCTCGAATGTCGTTGCCGCCAGCTGACACTTTGGAAGCAGGATCTCCAGCAGCCCATTTCACAGACAGGTAGACTGAGGCCAGACTGGGGCAGGGGTCGGCCTGGGGTCCCTAGGGCCTGACAGGCTTGGCATGTCATCTCTGAGGGAAGCAGATGCACAGGTGCAGATTGGCCACATGGGGGCGGCAGAGAGAAAGGAGCCAAAGAGGTAGGTGCAGAAGCAACCCAGGGGCCAGCCTGGCATTTCTCTCCTATGGGACATGGAACACAGGATTTGCCCTGCCCAAGTAGGGAGAAGGTGAGAAGTTGGGGGACCTGGGCAAGAGGAGGGACCAGGCCACTTTGCCCCAGTCAGCCCCCCAGGAAGGGGAGGAGCAGGCTCAGCCCTGCCCTTCTTAAGGCGGTGCAGGGTGGCCGTGTTTGAGCCCAGCCCTTTCCTGCCGGGAGCTCTGGGTCAGGGCCAGACCCGGTGCAGTCAGGACGCCCGGGTTCCACCTGGGGCTGCTCAGCTGCCCTTGGTCTTCTTGCTTTTTTTTTTTTTTTTTTTTTGAGACGGAGTCTTTCTCTGTCACCCAGGCTGGAATGCAGTGGCGCGATCTTGGCTCACTGCAACCTCTGCTTCCTGGGTTCAAGTGATTCTCCTGCCTTAGCCTCCCGAATAGCTGGGATTGCAGGTGGGTGCCACCACACCTGGTTAATTTTGGTATTTTTAGTAGAGACGGGGTTTTGCCATGTTGGCCAGGCTGGTCTCGAACTCATGACCTCAGGTGATCCGCCCCCCCACTCGGCCTACGAAAGTGCTAGGATTACAGGTGGGCGCCGCCACGCCTGGCTAATTTTTGAATTTTTAGTAGAGACTTTTTTTTTTCTTTTTTTAGACAGAGTCGCTGTCTTGTCGCCCCGGCTGGCGTGCATTGGCGCCATCTCGGCTCACTGCAATCTTGAGATGGGGTTTTGCCATGTTGGCCAGGTTGGTCTGGAACTCCTGACCTCAGGTGATCTGCCTCCCTCGGACTCCCATAGTGCTGGGATTACAAGCGTGAGCCACCTTGCCCGGCCCTTCCTTCCTTTTTCTCATCTCTCTGGTGGGGACAGTGTTCCACCTGGGGCCCACTCCTCATGGCAGAGGCACATCAGGGCCACCAAGGCAAAAGGAAGCCCCAGAAATCTGTGGGCAGGGGGTCCCCCTGGAGGCCGCTGGGGAGGCCCTGGGAGAGATGAACCAGGCCAGGCCTCACCTCCACACTCTGTCTTCAGGAGGGCAGTGGGTCAGTGGACCACCTCTCCTGGGTGACAGCTGGATGAGGAATGGGTGGGGTAGGGGTTCGTGGGCCCCTCTGAGACCCTGAGAGCAGCCCTGGGGGATCTTTCAGGGCCTTCCCAGGAGTTCAGAAAGAGGCCCCTGCTGAGGGGCTGCAAGTCCCAGTTGTGACCTCACCCATCCTCAGCAGCAATGATACTTTGTCCTGTCCCCCTTCCTGGGACAGCTGTGTTCCTCCTGCCTGCTTCCTAGCTGCACTCCCTACCTGTGTTTACTGATCCCAGTTCCTCCAGCTCCTGCACAAACACTAGACTCATTTCCCCACTTCCCCTACATGAGGTGTGGCTAGCAGGGGAATAGCAGGAGTGACACCTCTCAGTACTCAAAGTTCGGACCCTGGACCAGCGCCATTATTACCGGGGAGGTTGTTAGAAATGTGGCTCTTGGGCCGGGCACGGCGGCTCACGCCTGTAATCCCAGCACTTTGGGAGGCTGAGGCAGGCGGATCACCTAAGGTTGGGAGTTCAAGACCAGCCTGACCAACATGGAGAAACCGCATCTCTACTGAAAATACAAAATTAGCCAGACGTGGGGGCTCATGCCTGTAATCCCAGCTACTTAAGAGGCTGAGGCATGAGAATCGCTTGAACCCAGGAGGCAGAGGTTGCGGTGAGCCGAGATCGTGCCATTGCACTCCAGCCTGGGCAACAAGAGCGAAACTCCGTCTCAAAGATGGAAGGAAGGAAGGAAGGAAGGAAGGAAGGAAGGAAGGAAGGAAGGAAGGTAGGTTGGTTCATTCTTGGTTGGGTGCAGTGGCTCACACCTGTAATCCCAGCACTTTGGGAGGCCGAGGTGGGCAGATCATGAGGTCAGGAGTTTGAGACCAGCCTGGCCAACATGGTGAAACCCCGTCTCTACTAAAAATACAAACAGCTGGGTATGGTGGTGCATGCCTGTAATCCCAGCTACTCGGGAGGCTGAGGCAGGAGAATCTTTTGAACCCGGCAGGCAGAGGTTGCAGTGAGCCGAGATGGCACCATTGCATTCTAACCTGGGTGACGAGGGAAACTCCATGTCAAAAAAACAAAAATAAAAATAAACAAACAAATAAATAAATAGAGACAGAGTCTACCGATGTTGCCCAGGATGGTCTGGAACTCCTGAGCTCGAATGATCCACCACCTTGGCCTCCCAAAGTGCTAGGATGACAGGTGTGAGCCACACCATATCGGGCTAGAACACTTTCACAGGATCCCTGGAAAGTCCCTGCCAGGTCTGGCCTGCCACAGCCTCAGCTTCTCTCTTCTCCATTCACCAACTGAGCGGAGGGGATACCTAGGGGAGGGTGGAGGGAGCTGGATCCCCGAGTGACCTGGTGGAAGGTGCCTGCCAACCGGAAGTCTCGGCACAAATCTCTGAATGACTGAAAAACAAACATCTGTGGGTTAAGTCACCAAGACCGCGGGCTTGGCGGGTACGGCACCTGGCCCAGTCCCTCCTCCCTTGCCCATCCCACTCTTTTCTTCTGTGTTGCCTTCCTTGGTTGTGGAAGCCTCACTCTCACTGCCTTCATCTTCACACGGTGTTCTTCATGTGTGCAGCTCTGTGTCCAAAGTCCACCCCTGCCCTGTCACCTTTTATTTCTTTTCTTTTCTTTTTATTTTGAGATAGGGTCTTGCTCTGTTGCCCAGGCTGGAATGCAGTGGTGTGATCATGGCTCACTGCAGCCTCAGTCTCCTGGCCTCAAGCGATTCTCTCACCTCAGCCTTCCAAGTAGCCAGGACCACAGGGGCGTGCTGCCACATTCAGCTAATTTTTTTTTTTTTTTTTTTTTTTGAGATGTAGAATCGCTCTGTCGCCCAGGCTGGAATGCAGTGGCATGATCTCGGCTCACTGCGACCTCCGCCTCCCAGGTTCAAACACTTCTCTGCCTCAGCCTCCCGAGTAGCTGGGATTACAGACATGTGCCACCACACCCGGCTAATTTTTGTATATTTAGTAGGAACAGGGTTTCACCATCTTGGCCAGGCTGGTCTTGAACTCCTGACCTCGTGATCCACCTGCCTCGGCCTCCCAAAGTGCTGGGATTACAGGTGTGAGCCACCGCGCCCGGCCAGCTTATTTATTTATTTTTGAGACGCAGTTTCGCTCTTGTTGGCCAGTCTGGAGTGCAATGGCATGATCTCCGCTCACTGCAACCTCTACCTCTTGGGTTCAAGAGATTCTCCTGCCTCAGCCTCCTGAGTAGCTGGAATTATAGGCGTCTACCACCACGCCCGGCTACTTTTCTGTATTTTTAGTAGAGATAGGGTTTTACCATATTGGCCAGGCCGATCTCGAACTCCTGACCTCAGGTGATCCACCCACCTCGGCCTCCCAGAGTGCTGGGATTACAGGCATGAGCCACCCCACGCCTGGCCTTATTTTTTTATTTTATTCAATTAATTAATTTATTTTTGAGACGGAGTCTTGCACTATGGCCCAGGCTGGAGCGCAGTGGTGTGATCTGGGCTCACTGCAACCTCCGCCTCCCGGGTTCAAGCGGTTATCCTGCCTCAGCCTCCAAAGTTTCTGGGATTACAGGCATCTACCACCACGCCCAGCTAATTTTTTGTAGTTTTAGTAGAGATGGTATTTCACTATGTTGGGCAGGCTGGTCTCAAGCTCCTGACCTTGTGATCCACCCACCTCGTCCTCCCAAAGTGCTGGGATTACAGGCTTGAGCCACTGTGCCCGGCCCCTATTTTTTTATTTTAAATGGGGTTTCGCTATGTTGCCCAGGCTGGTCTTAAACTGCTGGGCTCAAGCGATCCGCCTGCCTCAGCCTCCCAAAGTGCTGGGATTACAGGCGTGAGCCACCACGCCTGGCCTCCACATGTGAATTTTATTTATTTATTTTTACGTATATATATATTTTTGAGACAGATTCTCGCTCTGTCACCCGGGCTGAAGGGCAATGGTGCCATCTGGGCTCACTACAACCTCTGCCTCCTGGGTTCAAGTGATTCTCCTGCCTCAGCCTCCCGAGAAGGTGGGATCACAGGTACCTGCCACCACATCCGGCTAGTTTTTGTATTTTTAGTAGAGACGGGGTTTCGCCATGTTGGCCAGGCTGGTCTCGAACTCCCAACCTCAGGTCATCCACTTGCCTTGGCCTCCCAAAGTGCTGGCATTACAGGCGTGAGCCACTGCACCTGGCCTCAACATGTAAATTTTAGAGGACACAACTTAACGTGTAACATCTCTGGTCTCTTTTACACCCTGGCTGGAACCTCCTGCTCTTGCCTGGACAACTGCTCACCCGATTGACGTCTAACTCCTCACACTCACCCTTTGCCATCCTTGCCAGCAACCAGTCTTTTCTCTGGTAATTAAACACTGAACTATCAGATACATGACTGGAGAGTCATTAAACATTAAATCAGATTGTGTCTCTGGTCCGATAAGAATTCTCTGGAAACTGGCCAGGCTCAGTGGCTCACGCCTGTAACCCCAGCACTTTGGGAGGCCGAGGTGGGTGGATCACTTGAGGTCAGGAGTTCGAGACCAGCCTGGCCAACATGGTGAAACACCATCTCTACTAAAAATGCTAAAATTAGCTGGACATGGTGACACACGCCTGTAATCCCATCTACTTAAGAGGCTGAGGCAAAAGAATCCCTTGACCCTGGGAGGCGGAGGTTGCAGTGAGCCAAGATAGCGCCACTGCACTCCAGGCTGGGTGAGGGAGCAGGGGAAAAAAAAAAAAGAACGCTCTGGAAGCTCTCAGAACACTTCAAGGTGCTGCCTGGGCTGGCTCATGCCTCCCTCCCTGACCTCACCCCCACCACATCCCCCACACCCCAGCATGATCTCCTCCTGGTTCTCCAGGTCTGGTCCTTTCTCCGCTCTGGGCTGCTGTACTGCGGTTCCCTCGGCCTGATGTGCTTCTCCCTACATCTTCACTTAATAAATTCGTGCTGCGGAGCTCAGAGCTGCCTCCTCTGAGAAGCATTCCTTGATCTCTACCCCTCCAGCCTGCTGTCTGCCCCGCCCGCCATTGCCTCCTGAGCTGCCTGGTTCCTCTGCGCCTCCCCCACCACCTGAGGAATGGGTGACAGTGGGACACAGCAGGGGGCGAGATGACCAAAGCCAGGCTTATTTCGGTGGGATGGGGTGACTTGCTGCCAGCTTGTCCTAGATGCTCTGATCACCAGCGTGGGCAGAGCCAGGGAGGGGCCCTGATTTGGAAACCCAGAGTTCAACTCAGCCCTTGAGCTCCTGGGTGGATTTGAAGGGGTTTTCCCATGGGGATGCTGGATGACTGGCTGTCACCCCAGTGGCTTGGCCTGCAGGACCCGCCCTTCTCAGATGAGGACCCCAAGGCTGGCAGGGCCCGGGAGTGCCCAGGGCTGGCTGGCTTCATTTGGGCCCCAGGCCAGTCGGCTCAGAATGGCTGCTGGGGCGCTAGCGGCCTTGGCCTCCAAAATGTCTGCAAGAGTTGCTGGAAGCTGCCCTGCCCTGGCTGGGCTGGGGCTCTGTCTGAATGCAGGAGTCTGTCTGTCTGTCTGTCTGCCTGTCTGTCCGAACAGCTCACTGTGTTGTTGCACAGGGGCAGGAAGGGGCCCACACGGGCAGCTCCAGGGGCTGGGGGTGGGTGAGCCAAGCCCTTTCTTCCTGTTCCTCCCGCTCAGGTTGAGGCTTCACTTTCCATGGAGAGAGGCCCCTTCCTGCACCGTGGGGAGGGAGGCTGTCCACAGGTAGGGCCAGGCCTGGTCAGTGGTGCACGGCCTGAGTAGGGTGTGGGGGCACGGGACCCCTGGAAGGTGAGAGACCAAGAGCCTTAGCTGGTCTGGGGGCTGGTGTGGGGGCGAGCAGAGCCAGTCCCGCCCTTCCCAACAAGTGAGGATGACCATGACCTGGTTCCTGGAAGGCGGAACAAGGAGGTGAGCCACCTGCCCGACCCCGCCCACCCCCTCCTCCACTGGCCCCTCCCCCAGCACCATGGCAGATGCGGGGCTTCGCATGTCCCGGGGACCCTCATTGCCCTCAGAGTCCTGGCCACCCTCACCCTCCTGACTTTGACCTGCTGCTGTCTAAAAAGCAGTGCCCACCCCCCGGACTTTCAGCGGCTCCCCCCGCTCCCCAGCTCCCCCTGCCTCAGGCCTGCAGGCCCAGTGAGGGCTCACTCGCTGGCAGGGCTGGGGGTGTCCTGTCCCCAGGAAGGCCGCAGCTGGTCTCCACTCAGTCTGAATGAGGGGTGACTGGAAGCCCCCCTCAGCGGGGCCCAGTCCCTCCTAGCTGCCTACCCCGCCATCCCCACCTCGAGGGCTTGACGGGCACTAGAAGGGCCCTCAGCTTTGGATAGAAGGAGGACCCCCACCCCACATTGCTTCATAGAAGAGGGGAGTATTTGCCTCGAACATGACAAGTGCTCAGAACAACTGTTCCTGTTGCCTGAGTGACAGGGAATCCAGGAGGGGAGGGTGGTGTAGACACAGGTGGGGCTCCTGCACTGGCCCCACAGGTGTCAGGCGTGGAGGAGGGAGGGACTGGGCAGAAGCGGCCCCTCCCCCGCCTGGGGCTTGGGATCTTTCCGGGAGACACCGAGGGAGACAGCAGAGGCCGCTCCTCCCTGCTGCGCGGCACCCCCACCCCCCCGCAGGGGTGGATGGGCACCTCAGAGGCAAGCCAGGGGCTGGTGGGGGCCGGAACAGGTGAGGAGAGGGCTGGGCAGCACCGAGCAGGTGGGGGCCTCTGGGTCCTGGCATCCCATGCTGTCCTCGGGCCTCCCGGGGGACACGGCTTGGTCCCTGGCCTGCCCCCCGGGGGCCTTCCCACGACCCCCGCCTCCCCAGCAGATCTGTGAGGTCCAGGCAGGCCTCTTCTCAGGACCCCAGGAAGGGCCATTTGGGCACCCCACACAGCCCCCGAGGCTTCCTGCCTTAGACTGGGCAGTACAGGGGAGGGTGGGGCCCACAGGGACTTGTCTGGAACCACACGGCTGGCAGGGGCACAGCCCAGTGGGGTCCCTCCGAGCCAAGGCACTTCCACAGGCGGGCCCCCACCACCGCCTCCCAGGTCAGGGAGGGAGTTTGGTGATTAGTGAGGGGTGGGCTGGGAGCTGTGGCCGGCGGGATTCTGAGGTGGCCCCAGGATCCCCCCTCGGTGTCTCTGTGCTCCATGACCCCCTCCCTGGAGTATGGGCCACCTCTCCTGTGATTGGATTGTTCTGTGGCACCGGTGGAAGGACTTTTTACTTTTTTTCTTTCTACTTGTCCTGTGGTGTTGCCGTGGCGGGATTTCTGCAGGTGTGACTGGGGTTTCTAATCAGGTGACTTGGCGTTCATCAGAAGGGAGGTTGATCTGGCCGAGCCTGGCTGGCTCAGGTGCACCCTTTAAGAGGTTGGAAGCCACAGAGCCGCCCCCTCCTGATGCCAAAGAAGCATGTGGCCATCGGCTCCACAGCTGCGAGGAAGATTCTGCACACAACGGCATGCGCTCAGGAGGGGACCTCGCGCCTCGGTTGAGATCCCAGCCCTGGCTGACACCTTGAGTGCAGCCTGTGAGACCCTGAGCAGAGGGTCAGCAGTCCCCTCCCCGGACTCCTGCCACACAGAAGCCATGAGGTAAGTGGGTGTTGTTTCGAGATGATAAATTTCTAGTGATTTGTTCTGCAGCAATTGTGTGCTGGAGCGCAGAGGGGCTGGCAGGATGGGGGGTGGTGAGGGGCGAGGCTCATTAGGCAGGTTGTGGACCCCCAAAGGCTGCAATGACAGCCCGCTCAGGCCCAACACCCTCCTCGTCAGTGGGGGCCTGGTAGGCCCTGTGCACAAAGTGGCCCCGGCTATGGTTAAGTGCCTCCAGCTGGGCCTATTCCTCTGGGGCTTCAGAATGGGGACGGGGGTGGTTGGTCTCCTTCCTGGGCAGCCGGATGTGTTCTGTTGGCCACGCAGGCCGGGAAGCAGAGCAGGTGGCTGGAGGGCCGGTGGAACGGGTATCTGGAGGCAACCGTGGCTGGTGCTAGCAGCCTGAGGCCAGGGACTCTCATACCCTCGGTCTCCTGAGAACCCCCTTGGGTACATCTGGCTTCTGGTCCTTGAACCAGGTAGTCGCACCTGATGCGAAAAACAGGGCGAGTACACCTGGGGCAGGTGTTGTGCGCTTCGATTTCCATTTTCAGAGCCAGGAGCGGTGGCTCACACCTGTAATCCCACCACTTTGGGAGGCTGAGGCGGTGGATCTTTTGAGCTCAGGAGTTTGAAACCAGCCTGGGCAACATACTCTGTCTCCACAAAAAATTAAAAAATTAGGCCATGGCTCATACCTGTTATCCCAGCACTTTGTGAGGTCAAGGCGGGCGGATCACCTAAGGTCAGGAGTTCGAGACCAGCCTGACCAACATGGTGAAACCCTGTCTCTATTAAAAAAAAAAAAAAAACAAACTACAAAATTAGTCGGGGGTGGTGGCAGCACATGCCTGTAATCCCATCTACTTGGAAGGCTGAGGCAGGAGAATTGCTTGAACCTGGGAGGTGGAGGTTGCAGTGAGCCGAGATCACACCACCACACTCTAGCCTGGGCCGCAAGAGTGAAACTCTGTTTCAAAAAAAAAAAAAAAATTAAAAAACTAGCCGGGTGTGCTGGTGCACACCTGTGGTCCCAGCTATTTGGGAAGCTGAGGTGGGAGGATTGCTTGAGCTCAGGAGTTAAAGGCTGCAGTGAGCCAAGGTGGCATCACTGCACTCCAGCCTCGGTGACAGAGTGAGACTGTTTCAAAAAGGAGGCTGGGGAAAGTGTGCCTGGGCAGGTGTGTGAGCTGGCGTGTGCACTGAGCTCATCCTGTTCTCGCTGAGCTGTGATGGGGCCGGGTTTTGCAGAGGAGCAATGCAGGCGGGAGACAGGCTTGGAGACTGCTGTGCACACCTGCCAGTGGCTGCGCCCTGCGTGAGTGCCGGGCTGAGGGATGACAGGCTTGGAGACTGCTGTGCACGCCTGCCAGTGGCTGCGCCCTGCGTGAGTGACGGCTGAGGGATGACAGGCTTGGAGACTGCTGTGGTCACACCTGCCAGTGGGCATGCCCTGCATGTGTGAGGGGCTGAGGGATGACAGGCTTGGAGACTGATGTGGCCACACCTGCCAGTGGCGGTGCCCTGCGTGAGTGAGGGGCTGAGGGATGACAGGGTTGGAGACTGCTGTGGTCACACCTGCCAGTGGCCGTGCCCTGTGTGAGTGAGGGGCTGAGGGATGACAGGGTTGGAGACTGCTGTGGTCACACCTGCCAGTGGCCGTGCCCTGTGTGAGTGAGGGGCTGAGGGATGGGAATGTTTATGAATACGGGGACCCAGGAAAGGGTCTCCTTTGCTGTCCTAGTGCCTTCCCCGGATTCTCCAGATCCTCTCAGCATTACACTCTAGAGAAAGGGGCCCCATCAGCCCCTTAGCACTCGAGGGAAGGAGACAGACAGAGGGGCTGGCCATGGTGGCTCACACCTGTCATCCCAGCACTTTGGGAGGTTGAGGGGGGCAGTTTGCTTGAGCCCAGGAGTTGAAGACTAGCCTGGCCAAGATTTTGAAACCCTTCGTCTACTAAAAGTTAAAAAATTAGCTGGGTGTGGTAGTACACACCTGTAATCCCAGCTATTCAGTAGGCTGAGGCAAGATAATTGCTTGAACCCAGGAAGTGGAGGTTGCAGTGAGCCAAGATCACACCACTCAACTCCAACTTGGGCAGCAGAGTGAGACTGCCTCAAAAAAAATAAAACTAAAAAAAATAAAGGAAAACAGGCAGAGGAGAGGAAATGCTAATGGGGAAGGGGCTGCCTTTCAGGGTGATGATAATGTTCTGGAATGAGATAGTTGTGATGGATGCACAACCCTATGAACTTATTAAAAGCCATTGATGGTCCGGGCTCTGTTGCTTACACCTGTCATCCCAGCACTTTGGGAGGCTGAGGCGGGTGGATTACGAGGTCAAGAGATCAAGACCATCCTGGCCAACACAGTGAAACCCCGTCTCTACTAAGAATACAAAAATTAGCTGGACATGGTGGCGTGCGCCTGTAGTCCCAGCTACTCGGGAGGCTGAGGCAGGTGAATCGCTTGAACCAGGGAGGTGGAGGTTGCAGTGAGCTGAGATCATGCCATCGCATTCCAGCCTGGGTGACACAGCGAGACTCCATCTTTAAAAAAAAAAAAAAAAAAAAAAAGGACAAAGCAGGCAGGTGGCAGGCCCTGATGACTGATGGGACACAGGACAGGCAGGGCAGCGAGGATGACTGTCTCACTCATTCATGGTCTCCTCCCTCAGACAAGAGGATGGAGGACAATCCCCTCCGCCACCTGTGCTGCATGGTGCTCATGGGAGATGCCGGGCAGGGCCCGGGAGGCAGCTGGACATGACGTCCAGGTCTCATTTGCAGAAGGGAGGGCTGACAAACTGTGAACCCCAAACGTGGCAGAGCAGAAGAGGGCTGAGGTCCAGCCCCCAAATCACCAACCCCCACTCCAAGGTTGGGCTGGATCAAGTCGCTCACGAAGGGGGCTGGGAGGGGAAGCCAGAGGAGCTGGCACTGGAGGGGACCTGGGAGGGCGGTCAGTGCCCACGGCCAGCTCAGAGACACACCTGCTGGCCTGAGCAACAGGGGTCCTGTGCCACTCTGTCTTGGCAGAGGAGGTGGGACAGGAGGCTAGGCTGGGACCACTGGGGAATGGGGCCCACCTTATGACTGTGGGTCAGGTCCCGGGGGGCCAGGGGCGCCCAGAACTGGCCACTGCCCCACCCCCATTTTCAAACTTAGAGTTCTTAGTTGATACCTTTCTGATGCCTTGGGGATTTATTTTAAATTTCATGAGATGTTGGCACTGTCATGTCAAAGGGCACGGACACACACCATGTGGTGCAAATGTCATACAGCAGGGTTTGTGGGCGAAGCACCAGCAGAGGCAGGGCTGGAAGCAGGAGCTGCCCTGCTGAGCTGCTGCTGGGCTGCACACTCCGCGGCCAGCGTTCACCCGCACGCTTTAACTCTGTGACAGTGACTGGGCAGGCGACATCTGATGGCCCTGGAACTTTGCAAGGGGAAGGCTCTGAAGCTCACTTAGTGGCTGTCAGGCCCTTGTCATGGCTGAGTGGCCACCAGGGTGCGGGTTGGTGGCCATGAAGCCACCCAAGGCAACAGCATCATCCAAATTCACGTCCATTGGAGAATCTCAGCCCAGCAACGCGAGCTGCCGTCTGTCTTCTAAGGTCAAAGCAGGCGTGAGGCAGAGGAAGAGTGGGCCAGTCCCGGTCAATGACGCAAATGTCCAAAAGGGAAGAGAAGCCGATATTCTTCCTCTGATTCGCCTCATACCCGCTTAGGGGTGCCCAGAGCAGGGCATGGCATCATGTGACCATGGCGGGAAGTTGCTGGCCGTGGAGGCCCCATCACAGAGGCAAGGAGCCCACAGGTGGAGGGCGCAGGCTTGGCAGGTAGCAGAGGCTGCAGTGACTCAGGCTGCTGTGACCCGGGCGTTTCTCTCGTATCTTGAGCACGTGAGGAGCTTCCCCTTCTGCAGGGGGCCTGATCAGAGGTCCAGCTGGTGGCGGCATGAACTGGACCATCTTTCAGCAAGTACCTTCCCCGGGCATGGCTGCCTCCTGTGAGTGTGCACATTTGGACCACACAGTGGGAGTCGGGATAGGAGTACTGGGTCTGTAGCCTTGGCCATGAGTCCAGCTGGGGGCAGTTCGGTCAGCCTCAGGGCAGGATGCTTCAGGGCCAAAAACACTGCCGAAAGCGCAGCCACTGTGTTGTGTGTCCTCTGCCATAGGCAAAGGATGGACGGGTGGGCAAGTCTGCCCTTGGCCCAGGGGTGCCACTTGCCCAGGCTTATGCAGATGAGTCTAGGCGTAACGCAGGCTAATGGCGAGAACAGAGCATCCTGCCTCTTCCAGCAACACGACGCAAATGTCCTGCCATATCCGGGCCTGGGAGAGGCCACAGGCTGCAGCTGGCCCCTCAGCAGCCCTTCCAGAGGCCCCAACCCCAGGTGTCTCCGTCCACTCTTGGTCCAGGTTACGTCTGGGCCAGGTGACTGTAACAGCCCAGGCATGGGGAGGGGTCTCCCCCTGGGCACTGGCATGGAGATGTGACGGAGTGTGGTTTCACGGTGGCCAACTGTTGCTGCAAGAGGGATGTGAACAAGTACCAGCTCCACATGGTGAGATGGAAAATAGGATTTATTGGGGGAACCATACAAGCAGAGGAGAAGCAGGGGTGCCCAGGCTGTCACAGCCTTGCAGTGCATGGTGGGTTCCGTGGCCAACTTGCCAGGGGACAGGCCTGTTGCTGGCACTCTCCCCACAATTACAGGGTGGGAGTGAAGGACCTCGCGGCTGCGGACAGGTCCTTATTAGTAAGCAGGAGGCTCTGCAGTCCCGGTGGGGTCATCTTGCCTCTCCGGACTGCTCCCTCTGACTGGTGAAGCCACACTCTGTGAAGCTGTCTGACAGAAGGGGACACGCCTTTGCTGCCCAGGATGGACCTGGGCCACCCAGGATGCCGCTGGCCTCAGCCAGGGCACGTGTGCCCAGCGCTGGCTCCTGCTGACCCCTGGACTGGCTCCCGTCTCGGGGAATGACGCCTGCCGTGGGAATCGTGGAGAGGGGGTTTAATTTAACTTGGAAGGAGCACAGAAAGCAAAGTGTGGAGCGCAGAGCGAGGCCTCTGGTTTGGCCGGCTCCGGTTGCTGGGGATGGCCACACCCTGGCAGCAGGCGGCCAGAGACCAGGAAGGCCTACCCAGCAGCTGTCCAGAAAAGATTGGTGTGGGTTGACCTGGCCTATGCGGGGCAGCTCAGTTTGAAGCAGGAACTTCCCCAAACGTGCCCAGGCTCCAAGACAGCGGCATTCACTTTGCACCGTGCTGAGCAGAGCGGGGCCTCGCCAGGTGGAAAGCCCTAGGAAGGCTGCGTGCTCTGCAAACCCAGGGGTGCTGTGGCCGTACAGCAGGGGCGTCCGTGTCCAGGCAGCTTTGTCATGTCTTCCAAAGGTCAGGAAGGCGCCACCGCCCTGCCCCATGACAGCTGCGTCTGCAAGCGCCAGCTCTGAGCACTGTTCTCCGCCGACACGAGGACACCATCCAAGAATTCCTCCTGGGAGACCTCCTGAGGAGACGCGAAGACCATCGATGCTTTGGAAGAATGAAAAGAAGTTTCTGCTAAGCCAAACCTAAGTGGATGGGAAGTGCCTGTGTGGATGTGAAGCCACCTTGGGTGGGCGGCTCAGAGCTCCTCTGCCCACATCGCCTCACTGGGACTCGCCATCCAGTCTGACGTCTTTGATGTCCCTAATTACAAAGAGACACATGTTCATTGCACACATCAAAACATGGTGGAAATAGATGACACAGAAAGTTCAGGATTCCTGGAATCCTTTTTCCTGGGGATGCCACAGTCTAGAACATTTATTTTTGGGACGGACTCTTGCTCTGTCACCCAGGCTGGAGTGCAGTGGCATGATCTCGGCTCACTGCAACCTCAGCCTCCCAGGTTCAAGCAATTCTCCCACCTCGGCCTCCCAGGTAGCTGGGATTACAGGCACCTACCATCAAACCCAGCTAATTTTTTGTATTTTTAGTAGAGACAGGGTCCTGCCATGTTAGTAAGGCTGGTCTCGAACTCCTGACCTCAAGTGATGCACCCACCTTGGCCTCCAAAAGTGCTGGGATTACAGGCATGAGCCACCACGCCCGGCCAGCTAATTTTTCTTTTTTTCTTTTTTTTTTTTTTGAGATGGAGTCTTACTCTGTCGCCAGGCTGGAGTGCAGTGGTGCGATCTCAGCTCACTGCACCCCCCGCCTCCTGGGTTCAACTGATTCTCCCACCTCAGCCTCCTGAGTAGCTGGGACTACAGGTGCATGCCATCATGCTCAGCTAATTTTTTTTTTTGTATTTTATTAGAGACGGGGTTTCACCATGTTGGCCAGGATGGTCTCGATCTCCTGACCTCAGGTGATCCACCCACCTCCGCCTACCAAAGTGCTGGGATTACAGGCATGAGCCACCTCACCTGGCTGATCATTTTTACACACACATCCATCCATCCGTATCGATTCCTTTACAACATGAGGTTGCTTCGTGACACACACTTGGGGAATTCCCTGCTTCCCACACCAGCACGTTTGGGGGAGAACCACCCAACACTTCCAAAAAGTTTCAATTCCTGCCCTAGAAGCCATAGGCCATCACACCCAAGCCTCAAGGTTCTTCATCAAGAAACACAAAGTTCTCCTTTAATTAATTTTCTTTTTTGAGATATGGTGTCACTCTGTCACCCAGGCTGGAGTGCAGTGGTGCCATCAGAGCTCACTGCAGCCTCGACCTCCTGGGCTCCAGTGATCCTCCCACCTCAGCCTCCCAAGTAGCTGGGACCACAGGTGCACACCACCACGTCTGGCTAATTAAAAAAAAAATTTTTTTTTTGTAGAGATGGGGTTCTCCCTGTGTTGCTCAAGCTGGTCTCGAACTCCTGAACTCATGTGATCAGGTTCTGTTTTAGTACTGTAAGGGATTTTTTTTTTTTTTTTTTTTTTTTGAGATAGAGTTTTGCTCTTGTTGCCCAAGCTGGAGTGCAATGGCGCAATCTCTGCTCACTGCAACCTCTACCTCCCAGGTTCAAGCGATTCTCCTGCCTCAGCCTCATGAGTAGCTGGGATTATAGGTGTGTGCCACCATGCCCAGCTAATTTTTTGTATTTTTAGTAGAGATGGGGTTTCACCATGTTGGCCAGGCTGGTCTCAAACTCCTGAACTCAGGTGATCCACCTTCCTCAGCCTCCCAAAGTGCTGGCATGACAGGCGTGAGCCACTGTACCTGGCTGGGATTTTTGCTTTTTAAGAGCTCTACTGAGCTATAATTCACATCCCGTAAAATCCGTTGTTAAGTGTACAATTCAGAGTTGTACAACCATCACTGCAATCACATTTAGAACATTTCACCTCCCACCGAAAGAAACCCCAAATCCTTAGTGTCACTCCTCAGCTTCCCTTGCCCCAGGCAGCCACTAATCTTTCTGTCTCTCTAAATGTGCCTATTCTGGGCATTTCATAAGAACAGAATTACATACACTGTGTGTGCTTTGTGACTGGCTTCTTTAAGATGGTGTTTTCAAGGTGCATCCTCATTGTAGCATGCGTCAGTACTTCGTTCCTTTTTATGGACAATATTTCATCGTATAAATAGACTGTATTTCATTCATTGATGGACATTTTGGGCTTTCAATTTTTGCCTATTAGGAATAATGTTGATATGAACATTTGTGTATACTTTTGTGTGGACATGTGTTTTCAATTCTCCTGGGTACATACCTAGGAGTGGAATTGCTGGGTCATAGGGTACCTCTATGTTGAACATTAAGAACTCCCAGAGTGTTTTCCAAAGTGGCTGCGCCATTTTGCATCGTCGCCAAGAGAGTATGAGGGTTCCAGTTTCTCTGTGTCCTCACCAACACTTGTTAGCTGTCTTTTTAAATAGCCATCCCAGTGGGTGTGAAGTGGTCTGTCACAGTGGTCTTGATTTGCATTTCCCTGAGACTGATGAAGTTGAGAATCTATCCCTATTGGCCATTTGTATATCTTTGAATTCATTGCAGAAATCAAATCTTCTGTGGGAAACTATATATTCAGGTCCTTTGGCCATTTGTTAATTGGGTTGTCTTTTCATTGTTGTAAGAATTCTGGGCCAGGCACAGTGGCTCACTCCTATAATCCCAGCACTTTGGGAGGCTGAGGCAGGTGGATCACCTGAGGTCAAGAGTTCGAGACCAGCCTGGCCAACATGGTGAAACCCCCATCTCTACTAAAAATACAAAAAATTAGCCAGGTGTGCTGACACACTCCTGTAATCCGAGCTACTCAGGGGGCTGAGGCAGGAGAATCGCTTGAACCCGGGAGGCGGAGGTTGCAGTGAGCCGAGATCTCGCCACTGCAGTCCAGCTTGGGGGACAGAGCGAGACTCCATCTCAAAAAAAAAAAAAAAAAAAAAAAAAAAGGGCAGCCCACCTATACGGGCATGAATTATGAATGGAGCTTGCAGGGTCGGAAGCTGCTGTGGGTGGGTGAGTGAACGTGGAGGCCTAAAGCATTAGTGTATGTCCTGCACACTTAGTGTACAACACTCAACACTCAGGCTACACTCATTTTTCAACACTTTCTTCAGTAATAAATTAACCTAAGCTTACTGTAACTTGATGTTTAAACTTTTTGCTTCTTTTTAAAATTACACTCAGTTTAAAACACAAATACATTGTACAGCTGTACAAAAATATTTTCTTTAGAACCTCATTCTACAAGCTTTTATTTATTTATTTTTTGACATGGAGTCTCGCTCTGTTGTCCAGGCTGGAGTGCAGTGGTGCCATCTCGGCTCACTGCAAGCTCTGCCTCCCGGGTTCACGCCATTCTCCTGCCTCAGCCTCCCGCGTAACTGGTACTACAGGCACCTGCCACCACACTTGGCTAACTTTTTGTATTTTTAGTAGAGATGGGATTTCACCATGTTAGCCAGGATGGTCTTGATCTCCTGATCTTATGATCTGCCCACCTCGGCCTCCCAAAGTGCTGGGATAACAGGCATGAGCCACCGCGCCCGGCCTCTATAAGCTTTTATTTTTAAGGATTTTAAAATTTTTAAGTTGGACTTTAATTTTTTGAGACAGTATTTATTTATTTATTTATTTTTTGAGATGTAGTCTTCCAGGCTGGAGTGCACTGCCACGATCTCAGTGCACTGCAGCCTCAGCTTCCCGAGTAGCTGGGATTACAGGTGTGTGCCACCATGCCTGGCTAATTTTTTTTTTTTTTTTGAGATGGAGTCTCACTCTGCCACCAGGCTGGAATGCAGTGGCATGAATGTCAGCTCACTGCAACCTCCAACTCCCTGGTTCAAGCGATTCTCCTACCCCAGCCTCCTGAGTAGCTGGGATTACAGGCACACGCCACCACGCCCAGCTGATTTTTGTATTTTTAGTAGAGATAGGATTTCGCCATGTTGGCCAGGATGGTCTCGATCTCCTGACCTCGTGATCCACCTGCCTCGGCCTCCCAAAGTGCTGGGATTACAGGCGTGAGTCACTGTACCCAGCTAATTTTTGTATTTTTAGTAGTAGAGATGGAGTTTCTTCACGTTGGCCAGGCTGGTTTTGAACTCCTGACCTCAAGTGATCCACCCACCTCAGCCTCCCAAAGTGCTGGGATTACAGGTGTGAGCCACCATGCCCGGCCAAGGATTTGAATTTTTTGCTTAAAAACTAAGACACACACTATCCTAGGCCTGCACAGGGTCAGGGCCATCCATGTCACCATCTTCCACCTCCATATCTTGTCCCACTGGAAGGTCTTCAGGGGCAATAATACACTTAGAGCTGTCATCTCCTATGACGACAGTGCCTTCTTTTGGATACCTCCAAAAAGTCTTGAAGGACCTGCCTGAGGCCGTTTTACAGTTAACTTTTTTTTTTTTTTTTTTGAGACAGAGTCTCACTCTGTTGCCCAGGCTGGAGGGCAGTGGCACCATCTCAGCTCACTGCAACCTCCACCTCCCAGGTTAAGCGATTCTCACGCCTCAGCCTCCCAAGTAGCTGGGCATGTACCACCACACACAGCTAATTTTAAAATTTTTTTGTAGAGACGGGATCTCACTATGTTGCCCAGGCTGGAGTGCAATGTCGTGATCTTGGCTCACTGCAACCTCCACCTCCCGGGTTCAAGTGATTCTCCTGCCTCAGCCTTCCAAGTAGCTGGGATTACAGGTGCTCGCCACCACGCCTGGCTAATTTTTTGTATTTTGAGTAGAGACAGAGTTTCACTATGTTGGCCAGGCTGGTCTCGAACGCCTGACCTCAGGTGATCCGCCCACCTCGGCCTCCCAAAGTACTGGGATTACAGGCGTGAACCCCCACGCCTGGCCTGCTTGTGGGGGTTTTCACGGATGCTCTTGATCAGGTTGAAGAAGCTCCTTTTATTCCTAGTTTGTTGAATGTTTTTATCATGAAAGCATGTTGGACGTTGTCAAATGTTTTGTGTCTATTCAGTGATCACACGGTTTTTGTCCTTTTGTCTACTGATCTGGTATGCAGGCATCCCCATCACACACTAGGCTTGGTGACTGCACTTGAGGGACTCACAGGACTTAGCCTACCATCATACTAGTGGCTGAGATTTACTATGGTGACAAGATGCGACGCAGAATTAGTAACAGGAAAATGCATTTGGGGTGAGAGCCGGAGGAAACCAGGTACAAGCCCCCAGAGTCCCCTCCCCTGGGGTCCCCTCCCGCAGAATGTGCTGAATCCTCCAGCCTCGAGCTGTGACACGTGCAAAGTGTTCCCTACCATGGAAGCCTGCCTGAGCCCAGGAGTCCAGGGTTTTCATTGGGGGTTGCTCATGTAGGTACGTTGTGCCTGCGTGACTGAATATGGTCACCGAAATGCCAGGCTCAGAAGAAAAGCAAGTGTTCAGCAAATATCACATGATTTGTACAGAAAAGAGTGAGCAGTTGTTATTTGGGGATAGTATTGTATCCACATAGGAGCTCTTTACCAGTCAAGTTCCCAGATGCCAGCTGGGCGTGGTGGCTCATGCCTGTAATCTCAGCACTTTAGGAGTCCGAGGCGGGTGGGTCACTTGAGGTCAGGAGTTCGTGACCAGCCTAGCCAACATAGCGAAACCCCGTCTCCACTAAAAATACAAAAATTAGCTGGGCGTGGTGGTGCGCACTTGTAATCCCAGCTACCCGGGAGGCTGATCACTCACAGTGATCTTGCAGTGAGCCAAGATCACACCACTGCACTCCAGCCTGGGCGACAGAGTGAGACTCCGTCTCAAAAAAAAAAAAAAAAAAAAAAAAAAAAAAAGTGCCCAGATGCCAGCCAAGGGTGAACCTTGCACACAGGCTCTTCTTAGGGCAGCAGTCTCAGGCCTGCCGTGTTAAGGCTGATCTGTACAGATGCTGTGTTACATTAATTGGTTTTGCATGTTAATGCATTCCTGGGATAAATCTTACTTGGTCATGGTATATAATCCTTTTTTATGTTGCTGGATTCTGTTTGCTGGTATTCTATGTTCCTAAGAAATACTGGTCTGTAGTTTTCTCTTTGTGATTCCTTTGCTTGGTTTTGATATCAGGGTGATACTGGTCTTAAGAGAATGAGCTGGGGCCAGGCATTGTGGCTGATGCTTGTAATTCCAGCACTTTGGGAGGCCAAGGCAGGTGGATTGATTGAGCCCAGGAGTTGGAGACCAGCCTGGACAACATGGGAAAACCCCGTTTCTACTAAAAATAGAAAAATTAGCCAGGCGTGGTGGTGCGTGCGTGTAGTCCCAGCTACTCAGGAGGGTGAGGTTCAAGTGAGCTGAGAAGGCGCCACTGCACTCCAGCCTGGGTGTCAGAATGAGACTCTGCCAGAATGAGGTCCATAGTAAGGTCTCATCTTTATTCCTGATTTTAGTATTTTCAGTATTCTTGCTTTTCAATTTTTTTGATCTTTAGGTAGAGCTAAATATTTGTCAATTTTATTTATCCTTATACAGAACCAACTTTTGGTTTCATTTATTATTTATTTCCTTCCTTCTGCTTCAGTTTTTTTTTTTTTTTTTTTTTTTTTTTTTGAGATGAGTCTTGCTCTGTTGCCCAGGCTGGAGTGCAGTGGCACAATTTCGACTCACTGCAACCTCCACCTCCTGGGTTCAAGCAATTCTCCTGCTACAGGCTCCCACCACCACGCCTGGCTAATTTTTCTATTTTTAGTAGAGATGGGGTTTTACCATGTTGGTCAGGCTGGTCTTGAACCCGTGGTCTCGTGATCTACCTCCCTCGGTCTCCTAGTGTGCTGGGATTACAGGTGTGAGCCACCACGCCCAGCCTTTTAGTTCTTTTTTTTTTAGTTTTTCTATTTTTTGTGGAGATGAGGTCTTGCCCATGCTAGTATGGAACTCCTGGGCTCAAGCGATCCTCCCACCCTAGCCACCCAAAATGCTAGGATTACAGGTGTGAGCCACCATGCTTGGCTCTGTTTATTCATTTAGAGATGGGATCTTGCTCTGTCTCCCAGGCTGGAGTGCAGTGGTACAATCATGTTCACTGCAGCCTCGATCTCCCAGGTTCAAGTGATACTACCAGCACATGCTACCATGTCTGGCTGAGTTTTTGGTAGAGACGAGGTCTCACCATGTTGCCCAGGCTTCTTCCTTTTTAATAGAAGTGTTTTTAGCTATAGATTTCCCTCTAAGCACGGCTTTCAGTGCATCCCATAAGTTTTATTTCGAAGTATTTTATAATTATCTTCTTTGGCTCATTGTTTGTTTTAAATTACGCACAGGGTCATGCTCTGTTGCCCCAACTGGTTTCAAACTCCTGGGCTCAAGTGATCCTCCTGCCTCTGCCTCCCAGAGTGTTGAGATTACAGGCGTGAGCCACCGTGCCCAGTCTGACTCACTGGTTTCTTATAAGTGTGTTCTTTAATTTCTATGTATTTCTGAGTTTCCCAAATTTCTCTGTTTTTAATTTGGCTTTTGTTTGTCACCTAGGCTGGAGTGCAGTGGCACAATCTTGGCTCACTGCAACCTCTGCCTCCCGAATAGCTGGGATTACGTGCATGTACCACCATGCCTGGCTAATTTTTGTATTTTTAGTAGAGATGGGGTTTCACCATGTTGGCCAGGCTGGTCTCGAACTCCTGACCTCAAATGATCTGCCTGCCTTGGCCTCCCAAAGTGCTGGAATTACAGGTATGAGCCACTGTATCCAGCCCTGAAAGGACTGAAATCATACAAAGTATGTTCTTTGACCATACTGGGATGTAATTACAAACCAATAACAAGGCTGGGCACAGTGGCTCTTGCCTGTAATCCCAGCACTCGGGAGACCCGAGACAGGAGGATCATTTGAGGTCAGGAGTTTGAGACTCAGCCTGGCCGCCATGATAAAACCCTATCTCTACTGCAAATACAAAAATCAGCTGGGCGTGGTGGTACATGCCTGTAATCCCAGCTACTCAGGGGGCTAAGGCAGGAGAATTGCTTCAACCCAGAGGGTAGAGTTTGCAGTGAGCTGAGATCACGCTGCTGTACTCCAGCCTGGGCCACACAGAGACTCCATCTCAAAAGATAAAAAAATGGACTCTTGCTTTATGGCCTGGCTGTGGTTGAGAAGAACCTGAATTCTGCTGCTGGCAGCTTCCCTCTTGTTCTCTCTCTGTCCCATGGCTGTCATGTGAAGGATGCTCAAGTGGGCCCAAGGAGGGGTCGCTATGGTGAGGAGCAGGGCCTCCAGCCTCACTTGGGCCTTCAGATGACTGCCGCCCTGGCTGACAAATTCTCTTCAACCTCAGGAGTCAGAACCACCCAGCCCAACCACTCCCATAATGTTGACCCATAAAAGCTGAGACAGCAAATATTTGTTGTTTTAAGCCCACTACGTTTTGTGGTGATTGGTCATGCACCATTAGATAACAATACAAATACCCATAAATCTGCTGGCTTTCAGGAGAACATGTCTTGAAGCACAGCTGAACTTGAATCTTTTCTGAGGAAAAATAATTGAATTAATAATTCTTCTCTTGTTGAAGCTGACAGAACCAAGGACACACACCTTGTTGACGACGCCCTCAAGGCTGTGAGGAGAAAGACAACCGGGTGAAGCAACGCTGGGAATTCAACGCATCAATGACCTTCCCAGGTAACAGCAGCTTACTTGAGCTCCTAAGAGTCGACCTTCAGCTGCTGTCATGGAAAATACTGGGGGTCAACTAGACACCAAAGATGAAAGGCCAGGCCTCCAGCACAACTTTCTCTGTAAGCTAAATAGTGGCTTTCTCAAAGACATCCTTTTCTCAAAAAAATTTCTTGTAAAGACAGGGTCTTGTTCTGTCACCCAGGCTGGACTGCAGTGCATGGCTCACTGCAGCCTCAAACTCCCGGGCTCGAGTGATCCTTCCCTTTTCTGAGGAGCTCAGACCACAAGCGTGCACCACTGCGCCCAGCTGATTTATAAACTTTTTTTTAGAGACAAGGTTTCACCATGTTGGCCAGGCTGTTTTCTTTTCTTCTCTTTTTTTGAGATGGAGTTTCACTCTTTTTGCCCAGGCTGGAGGGCAGTGGCACGATCTTGGCTCACTGCAACCGCCACCTCCCAGGTTCAAGTGATTCTCCTGCCTCCCAAGCAGCTGGGATTACAGCGCAGCTGGGATTACAGGCATGCATCACCATGTCCACCTAATTTTGTATTTTTAGTAGAGACGGGGTTTCTCCATGTTGATCAGGATGGTCTCGAACTCCTGACCTCAGGTGATCTGCCTGCCTCAGCCTCCCAAAGTGCTGGGATTACAGGCGTGAGCCACTGTGCCTGGCCAACTTGGATTTGTTACTGTTATACAGGACATGGCCCTTAATATTGACATGAATGACAGACACACAATGCTTTCTAAAGATTGGTTTTGGCCGGGTGTGGTGGTGCACACCTGTAATCCCAGTTACTCGGGAGGCTGAGGCAGGAGAATCACTTGAACCCAGAAGGCAGAGGCTGCAGTGAGCCAAGATCGCTCCATTGCACTCCAGCCGGGGCAACAAGAGCAAAACTCTGACTCCAGAAAAAAAAAAAAAAAAAAAAGGTTGGGCACAGTGACTCACGCCTGTAATCCCAGCACTTTGGGAGGCCAAGACGGGTGGATCACAAGGTCAGAAGATCAAGACCATCCTGGCTAACATGGTGAAACCCTGTCTCCACTAAAAATACAAAAAATTAGCCGGGCTTCGTGGCGGGCACCTGTAGTCCCAGCTACTCGGGAGGCTGAGGCAGGAGAATGGTGTGAACCTGGGAGGCGGAGCTTGCAGTGAGCCGAGATCACGCCACTGCACTCCAGCCTGGGCGACAGAGAGAGACTCAGTCTCATAAAAAAAAAAAAAAAAAAAAAAAAAGACTGGTTTTACATTCTGTTTATATGAATAATTTGTGTGTGCACAAAAGCACAGTCTGCTCAGTGGGTGCCTGACCTGGGGCATCAGTTCTGAGCTGGAAGAGATGAGGATGCCCACAGCCCTGCCTCTGCCCCACACCCTGCCTGTACCTGGGTCCTCCTGCTGGGCCGTGGTAGGGAGCCGCTCCCGTTGCCTCAAGGCCTCCAGGCCTGCCAGGTCAGGCTGGTGGCAGTGGCTGCGCATGACCATGATGCGGTGGCCCTCGGTTATGGCGCGGCTGCGGCAGCCCAGCCGAGCCTGGTCCCGGCACATCCAGTACACCTTCTCCCCAGCCGCCTTCTCCTTCCTGTACAGGAAGGACTCGTGCACCAGGAACCTGCCCCCCAGGGAAGTCCTCAGGAACTCCAGGGGCCGGAGAGGATCTGAAAGGGAAAGTGACACTGTGAGTGGGGCCACAGGGGCCTGGGTGTCAGGGTTGGGGGTCTGATTTGTACCCCCCAGCCAGGCCCCACCAGGAATCTGCGATCCCCTATCAGGCTGCATGGTGGTCCCTGCCCTCCTCCCCTCTGGGCCCTGCAGCCCCGACTCCCACGCTGGCTGGCCCTTTCCAAGGGCTCTGGGGATGCCTGGGCAGGTGGCCTGGCAAGCAGTGGACCCTGAATGCTCCTGAAGGACTCTCCCAACCCCTCAGACCTCATGCTTGCAGGTGCATCCCCCAGGGCAGGGGCTGAGCGGTTCTGGGCTGGGCACCAGGGCCTCCTGGCTCCCTGTCCACCTACCCCTCAGCCAGCTGGCAGCTGACTTTTAACAGGCTGAACTAAAAGGTCACATGATGTTGGGGTGGCCAGAGAGAACCCCGTGAGACTAGAAGCAATGTGGGTGGCGTGGGGGTAGACCAAGAGTGTCCAGGATCCACCGTACGGCCCGTCAGCAGATGCCAAGCACTCTCTGTGGCTGCCAGTGCCACCCCTGGCCGCCACCCTCTTCCTCTAGAGAGCTGAGTGGGTTTCTACCTCCAACAGCCAGTCCCCACTACCCAGAGGACCAGCTGCAGGAGCTCGGAGCCCGCAGATGGAGCCTCCTGCCCTTGGGGAGTTTATGGCCCAGGCTGTCAGACCACCATGCACAACACGCAACATCCCACGGGCAGCCTCCAGCCAGCGTGTGGGGCACAGGTCCTGGGAGACCAGGCAGACCCAGCCCAGCACCCTCCACACGCACCTGGGCTGTCCCACTGCGCCAGGTTGGGGAAGTGCTCCCGCTGCCGCAGGGCCTCCAGGCCGCCCAGGTCCGGTGGGTGGCAGTGCCTGCGCATGACCATGACCCGCCGGCCCTGGGTGATGGCGCGGCTGCGGCAGCCCATGCGGGCCTGGTCCCGGCAGGTCCAATACACCTTCTCCCCGGCCGCCTTCTCCCGCCGGTAGAGGAAGGACTCGTACACCAGGAAGCTGCCCCCCAGGGGCGTCTTCAGGAACTCGGGGCCTCCTGTTGAGAAATGGGAGGGGAGGAGCAGCGGACACTGGCTCTCAGAGCCCAGATCAGCGTGGCCCCGGAGCCCAGGACACAGATGCCACCATCCCCCCAACTCTGCTGGGGCTCCAGCTGCTGGGGTCCCCCTCCTGAAGCTGGGGACTGGTCAGGTAAGGCCCCTGCAGGTGGAGGCCAAGCGTCCCACCTTGCCATGCCTTCAGGGAGGCAGTGTCTGCTGCGTCACTCGTCCATCCCCAGCACCCGCCCAGGCTTGCATGCAGGGTGCGCCGTGCCTGGTTGGTCAGAGGAATGACCCGGGGCCCTCTGGGGACAAAGCTGCTCAGGAGCTGGATGGGGCTGAGAGGGGTGACCCCAGGACTGTGAGGAAGAGGCAGGGAGCAGCGTCCACTGTCCTGGATGTGGTGAGAGGGAGGACCTGGCGGGTGGCTGTGCCTTGCCCAGAGGATACCCTTTCCTCCGTGCAGGCTCAGGGGCCACAGAGGTGGGGAGGCGGCCTGGGGCATCGTGGACACATCAGGTGGCAGTGGAAGCAGGGGATGGGGGTGGGTAGCAAGCCCTAGAGGAGAGGCCAGCAGGGGGCGGGAGGGTGTCTGGCTGTGGAACTACCTTCAAGAGGGATGGAGAGGGCTGGGCAGGGGCCATGTGGAGCAGGGAGGCTCGGGAGGCAGGAGGACCCTGAGGGGCACAGCAGCACAGGAGCCTGGGGACCGTGAGACAGAAGAGGTCAGGAGGAAGGTGGGGACCCCAGGCCACGGGAGGGGGTGGTGTGACCATGGGGCACGCTTTATCCCCTTCCACACGGATGAAAACATCCAGCAAGGGGCTGCGCACGGTGGCTCACGCCTGTAATCCCAGCACTTTGGGAGGCCGAGGCGGGCGGATCACGAGGTCAGGAATTCAAGACCAGCCTGGCCAACATGGTGAAACCCCGTCTCTACTAAAAAAATACAAAAAATTAGCTGGGCGTGGTGGTGTGCACCTGTAATCCCAGCTACTCAGAAGGCTGAGACAGGAAAATCACTTGAACCTGGGAGACAGAGGTTGCAGTGAGCCAAGACCACGCCACTACACTCCAGCCTGGGCAACAAGAGTGAAACTGTCTCAAAAAAAAAAAAAAAAAAAAAAAAAGCCGCCCTCATCTGGGAGGATCAACATCTGATTAACAGGAGCAACAGAAAGGGATGATGATGGGGAAGTTAACAAAGAGCACGAGAGGATGACCCCACGATGAAGGACACAAGCCCAAAGCCTAAAAAGGCCCCCAGCACAGCCAGGTACAGCTGGGAGGGAGCAAAGACCCTAAAACCTCAAGCAAAGCTGACGGCACACAGAGGATCAGTCACGCAAAAGCTGCAGGGACGTTCAGGGGCAGGCTCTGCACCTGTGACACCACGGAGGCCAGGCTGCCCCTCCGGCGGAGGGAAGCGACAGACATTTCAGACATGAAAGGCCTCAACGTGCTACCTCCCGGGACTGGCCCAGGAAACGACGGGAGGCAGGACTTCTCCAAACCACAAAATTATAAAGAAAACCAAGAAAGAGAAAGGCAGGCCCAGAAGCAGGGAGTCAGCACAGCGAACCCCGAGGGACAGCGGGGCCGGCCTCTGCCCCCAGGCCAGGCTGCACTGGGAGGTTCCAGCAACCTACGGTGGTGGATGATCGGATCCAGGTGGGGTCGACCTGGACACACAAAAGCAGGCAAACAAACGCAGCAGCTGCCACCCCACAGAGAAGACAGAGCTGTGTTAGGAAGATGGGACCACAGAGCACCCCCCAGTCAGCCGCGAGCAGGTTTCTAGGCTAAAGTAAAACCAAACGTGGCCGGGTATGGTGGCTCACGCCTGTAATCCCAGCACTTTGGGAGGCCGAGGCGGGCAGATCACCTGAGGTTGGGAGTTTGAGACCAGCCTGGCCAACATGGTAAAACTCTGTCTCTGCTAAATATACAAAAATAGCTGGGCGAGGTGGCAGGCGCCTGTAATCCCAGCTACTCAGGAGGCTGAGACAGGAGAATTGCTTGAACCCGGGAGGCGGAGGTTGCAGTGAGCCAAGATCACGCCACTGCACTCCAGCCTGGGTGATAAAGCAAGACTCCATCTCAAAAAAAAAAAAAGCCTGTGCAAGAAGTGCACTGAGTAGCTGACAAGGAAATGGAAAAACCAATTAATAGTAGTGGAGGCACATTTTAGGAAACAGGGCAGCCAAGACCCTAAGAAACAATTGCTTAGTTACTTGTGGGGTCAGCAGCGGGGGTGAGGACGAGGCGGGGACCGCTGCATACCTCGCAGCACTGTCTCTCTGGAGATGGAACAAAAAGAGAAAGACAATCACAGCTCTCAAGTCCGAGAGAACTTTACGGCCATGAGGCAACTCACATGACCCAAAAGCTGCAGGATCCGGAAGAGCCACTGGAAAGAGAGGCCAGCGCCTCGGGGCGTGAAGCAAGAGCAGGTGAGTGGAGGAGGCCACGATGAAATGGCTCCTCAGCCAGACGGTATGGGGACATTTACGCAACTGTGGTTGTGAAGTCAAAACACCAGGCACTGCGGGGGGCCGACCGTGTGGATAAAGATGGAGACAGCCGTGACCCTCCTTGGGCCAGCGTTTCAGGACATTATGGGTGTCTATGGAACAGCGGGCCGAGAGGAGAAACCGGCTGCATGTAAATATCACCTCCTCGATCCTTAACCACTCAGACGTTAAGACAGCCTTCCACCATAGCAACGAGACTGACCATGTGCAGTCAACACCCTCTATTACTACTATGAACTCTTAAGACAAACGTTTGTCCTCCGTTTGTCTTAAGAGTTCATAGTAGTAAGAGGAGGGCAGGGAGGTCTATCCCTGCTGCTGCTACTGTGGGGCAGGTCAGGCTGGAAGGGTGAGGCTGGGCTGAGCAGTAAGGTGAGACCCATTGAAAGCGGCATCAGGGGGCCAAGGAGTAGGAGGCCAGGGCCATAGTTCCTTCTAGGATGTTCAAAGAAGGGAAGAGGACGTTTGCCAGGGGGACCCGCAGCGTGGAGAGGGAAAGGCAGTGTGGGGCTCCTGCCTGCTTCCTGGGGCCCAGCTCCCAGCCCACCCCCAGGTACCTGGGCTCCCCCGCTGCGCCGTGTTGGGGCGTTTCTCCCGCTGCCTCAGGGCCTCCAGGCCTCCCAGGTCGGGCGGGTGGCAGTGACCACGCATGACAGTCACCCGTCGGCCCTGGGTGATGGCGCGGCTGCGGCAGCCCATGCGGGCCTGGTCCCGGCAGGTCCAATACACCTTCTCCCCAGCCGCCTTCTCCCGCCGGTAGAGGAAGGACTCGTACACCAGGAAGCTGCCCCCCAGGGGCGTCTTCAGGAACTCAGGGCCTCCTGGGGAGGTTCAAGAGGCAGTCAGGGGAGGGGGCAGGGGCTGGGTAGGCCTGATCGCACCCCCTTCCCTCCCTGGACCTCTGGAGGCAAGAGTCAAGGCAGTGGGCCGGTGAGCCCCAAAGGAAGGCAGCTCACCAGGGTCTGCGTCCATGTCCTGGTGCTCGTCTGGGGCCTCGGGCTGGGCTGGCAGCTCCTGGTCTTCGACCTTTGCTCGCTTTCTGGGCCGAGACCTGCTGAGAGTCAGGGGACCCGGACCCCTGCGGTAGAGCAAACTATCCACGCCTCGGAGCAGTGTGTCCACTTGGCTCCCAGGGCCGTCCTGCCCCGCCTGCAGCGTCTCCACGGCCTTCTCCTGCTGCCGCCGGGCTTCCAGGCCCTCCACATCGGGCTGGTGGCAGTGCCCACGCATCACAGTCACCCGCTGTCCCTGGGTGATGGCCCGGCTCCGGCAGCCATGCAGTGCCTGGTCCCGGCAGGTCCAATACACCTTGTCCCCGACAGCCTTCTCCCGCTTGTAGAGGAACGACTCGTGTACCAGGAAGCTGCCCCCGTAGCACGTCCTCAGGAACTCGAGGGGCCGGGCCTGTCCTAGAGGAGGGACCCAAGTGGTCACATCACCAGGGGTGGAGAGGAGCCCAGGAGGGACAGCCCCTGCAGACTCTGGGGGCTGACAAGAGCCTTTCTCCTTTAAGGCTGAAATTTACCCTGGCTTCCTGAGCCAGGTATGTCAGAGGCCCCAAACCCATTCCCACTGAACCCCTACCACCAAGCGACGCGGAGGAGAGTCTCATTCCTCTCCTAGCGGTCAGTGAGGCCACCCCAGCTCACCCCTACCACCGAGTGACCCAGAGGAGAGTCTCATTCCTCTCCTAGCGGTCAGTGAGGTCACCCCAGCTCAGGCCTGCTCAATGTTGCATCAGGGTTACACTGGGAGGGGCCAACCTGGACTCGGACGCAGTGGTCTCTGTTTTCTGTCACTCCTGCTCATATTTTTTTTAGGGTTTAAGAAATCTACCCATTTTTGAATAAAACACACAAGGTATAATACATTCAAATGGTTCGAAAAGATCACAGTGAAAAATAATTCTCCCTGTTCCCTGCCCCTCCCTTCCCACCCCAGGTGCCCAGGGCAGGGGCCACCTCAGATCCTTAAGGCTGGGTCAGGAGGCACGTGGCCTCCTCGAACCCAAGCCTGTCTCCCAATTACTGGTAATAAAACAGCCAGAACTCCCATCTGCCACTTGCCAAGCCCCAAATGTGCAATTTACACAACAATCCAGGTTATCACAGCCACCTTAGGATAAAGCTCCTGAAACTCCAGAAATGAAGCCAATTTTCTGAGGCTACAGAGCTACCATCAGGGAGGGCTGAAATTTGAACCTAGGACCCAAAACCCAAGACTCTCTCACCAGCCATCTTTTTTTTTTTTTTGAGACAGGGTCCTGCCACGTCGCCCAGGCTGGAGTACAATGGCTCGATCTTGGCTCACTGCAACCTCCGCCTCCAAGCAATTCTGCCTCAGCCTCCCGAGTAACTGCGATTGCAGGCGCCACCACGCCCAGCTAATTTTTTTTTTTTTTTTTTTTTTTTTTGAGATAGAGTCTTACTCTTTTGCCCAGGCTGGAGTGCAGTGGCACGATCTTGGCCCACGGCAAGCTCCGCCTCCCAGGTTCACGCCATTGTCCTGCCTCAGCCTCCCGAGTAGCTGGGACTACAGGCACCTGCCACCACGCCTGGCTAAATTTTTTTTGTATTTTTTTAGTAGAGACAGGGTTTCACTGTGTTAGCCAGGATGGTCTCGATCTCCTGACCTCGTGATCCGCCCACCTCGACCTCCCAAAGTGCTGGGATTACAGGCGTGAGCCAACGCGCCCAGCCTCTCCTGGCTAGTTTTTTGTATCTTTAGTAGAGACAGGGTTTCACTATGTTGGCCAGGCTGGTCTTGAACTTCTGACCTCATGATCCGCCCACCTCAGCCTCCGAAAGTGCTGAGATTACAGGCATGAGCCACTGCACCCGGCCTAGGTGTCTTTCCTGAACTTAATGGACACCAGAATTGCCTGGGAACCAGATAAAATTCTGATTTTTTTTTTTTTTTTGAGACAGGGTCCAGGTCTCTTGTCCAGGCTGGAGGGCAGTGGCGTGATCCCGGCTCACTGCAGCCTCAATCTCCCTAGCTTAAGTGATCCTCCCACCTCAGTCTCCCAAGTGGCTGAGACCACAGGCGCACACCACAACAGCTGGCTGATTTTTTGTAGATATGGGGTCTCATTGTATTGGCCAGGCTGGTCTTGAACTCCTCGGCTCAAGCGATCCTCCTGCCCCAGCCTCCCAAAGTGCTAGGATTATAGGCATGACCACTGTGCCCAGCCCACATTTATGTATTTTTTTTTTTTTTTTTACTGAGACAGAGTCTTGCTCTGTTGCCCAGTCTGGAGTGCAATGGTGCAATGGTGCAATCTTGGCTCACTGCAACCTCTGCCTCCTGGGTCCAACCGATTCTCTTGCCTCAGCATCCCGAATAGCTGGGATTACAGGCATCTGCCACCATGCCCAGCTAATTTTTTATTTTTAGTAGAGATGGGGTTTCACCATGTTGGTCAGGCTGGTCTCGAACTCCTGACCTCAGGTGATGCACCTGCCTTGGCCTCCCAAAGTGCTGGGATTACAGGCGTGAGCCACTATATATATATATATGTGTGTGTGTGTGTATATATATGTATGTATATATGTATGTATATATGTATACATATATACACACGTATATATATATACACACACACGTATGTATATATAAAATTGTTTTTTTTTTTTTTTTTTTGAGATGGAGTCTCGCTCTGTCACCAGGCTGGAATACAGTGGAGCGATCTGGGCTTACTGCAACCTCTGCCTCCTGGGTTCAAGCGATTCTCCTGCCTCAGCCTCCTGAGTAGCTGGGATTACAGGTGCGCACCAGCATGCCTGGCTAAGTTTTGTATTTTTAGTAGAGACAGGGTTTCACCATGTTGATCAGGCTGATCTCGAACTCCTGACCTCATAATCCGTCCGCCTTGGCCTCCCAAAGTGCTGGGATTACAGGCATGAGCTACTGTGCCCGGCCACATTTATATTTTTAAAAGTCATTTTAGCTTTGAGTACATTTTAAAAGACCCTGTGGGACCCCACATTTCTATTTGGGCTCAGGAAGGGCCCTCGGGTCCCCTGCCCCGAGTGGACGCAGCAGGGGAGTGGATTGTACTCACCCAGCCCCAGGATCGAGCGCTTCTTGGGCGGCAGGCTCAGCAGTGACAGGGCTCGGGGTGCCGCCTCCTCCTCCAGGGCCGGCTTGCTCAGCACCAGCCCAGGAGTGGGCTCGGGCTCCTCAGGGCACTGCCACGGGCCCACCCCCTCCAGGGGCTCCTCCACTCGGCCTCCAGGGCCCTCAGGGCCCTCAGGACCCTGGGGCTCTCCCAAGCCCTCTGGCAGGGCCAGGCTGGGCAGTTTCTCCCTCTGGCGCCGGGCCTCCAGGCCTTGCTCATCGGGCGTGTGGCAGTGGCCCCGCATCACTGTGGCCCGCAGGCCTCGGGTGATGGCCCGGCCCCGGCAGCCCAGCTCAGCATGCTGGCGGCACTTCCAGTACACCTTGTCCCCCACTGCCTTCTCCTGCTTGTACAGGAAGGACTCCAGCACCAGGAGGCGGCCCCCGAATGGTGTCCTCAGGAACTCCAGGGACTGAGGGGCTGCTGGGGGAAGGGGAAGGCTAGGTTAGCTAAGCTAGAGCAAAGCTCAAGGTCGCAGGCACAGAGAGCCAGGGAGGGCGTGGGGGTCCTGAGTGTGGCAGGTGCCTTCTCCTCCTGCTCCCAAGCAAGAAGCCCAGACTCTCAGGGCTGGTTTTTATTTTGGGGGTGGTAGTGGATGTTTGTAGGGAGCTGAAGGAATTCTGCACGTCACTGCAACTCCCATGAGCTCCTGGTACCTGACTGTGATCATCACACCAGCCTGGGACACGCTCAGGATCAGAGACCAAGAGGCTCAGCTTGGAGCAAGGACAAGACACTATGCTTGAAGCAGGGTGTACAGGGCCTGCTGGGAGCGCTGGAACCCACGGGGTGGCTGGGCAGGGGCGGGAAGCCACACCTCACCTGCATCCAGCTTGCTGCACTTCTGTTCAGGCATCTCTAGGGCTGGCTGGACCACCCCTCCCTGCTCCTCAACCGGCAGGATCTGCAAGGTGCTGGCGAGGGTGGCGGGGCCAGCCATCTCCAGGGACAGGACGCAGTGCACTTCCTGGGGCTTGGATCCCACCCCATCCTCATCTTGGTTGGAGGCTGTGAGCAGGACCAGTTTGGAGAACTCCCTGGGCTTCCTGGGGGCTGCCGGGATGACGTCCGTGCCTGGCTTGGGGGATGGCTCCTGGCCGGCCTTCACACTCTCGCCCTCCTGCTCGCTGGGCTCGGGCAGGGGCATCCCGGGACCCAGGGCCTGTCCCTCAGGCCACGCTCAGTACCCAGCAAGGAACCTGGAGTGCAGTGGTTCCGTCCTAAGGAAGGAAGCAAAATCCTGTCAGTGGTGGAAGCCCTTGGGGGACTCTAGACGTGGATCTGGGAGGGAGGTGGGGCAGATGGAGCTGCCTCACTGCTCGCTGGGGCCAAGACTGGCAGGGGGCCTGATGGAACTAGGCTTCTGCTCTGCCAGTTCCTCTCCTGGCATCCTTAGGTACGTCAGCCCCATCCAACCCCACTTTCCCCATCTGGAAAATGTGCACAATAAACACCCTCCACAAGGGGCCATCAGAGTGACTAATGGATTAAGAGCTCAGCCACATGCTGAGCACGGACGAAGGGTTTCCACCCGCGTTTCCAGTCCCCCCTCCAGTCCCTACGTTATGACGGCAGAACATTCTTATTGACCCAGTTATAGACGAGGATAGTGAGGCACAGACACCTGTGATACACTTGAGGCTGAAGAGGCGGGAAGCTGAGACCCGTTTCTGCTCAGATGCCCAGGGACTTGTCAGGACCTTTTTGGAAACCATGTGCTTCATCAGGACGCCAGGCACCTGTCTCAGGCATGTGGGCCTGGTGCGCAGAGCCCTTTCCAGAGGACAGCACCACATCACGGCCTGGGAGGCAGAAAGCCCTTTCTGGGCTCAGGCAGGCCCAGTCCCTATCCTAGCCTGGAGGCCCCAGGCCACCCCCACTTCAGGAGATACCAGGGCCCCACAGTGGCAGCCACCTTGTGCCGGAGCTGTTGCTGTTGCTGCCTCGGCTGGTCGGGGACGGGGCTGTGGTGGTGTGTGGAGAATTCTGAGGTCACCACGGGTTCCAGCCTGGAGAGGCAGAAAGGTCAGATAATGGGGAACCAGCACAGGGCTGGGGTGGGGGCCTGGGGGCAGTCAGTGGCAGTCATGGTGTAGGGTGGGGCTTTTTGTGTGGGGAAAAGAGAGAGAGATCAGATTGTTACTGTGTCTATGTAGGAAAGGAAGACATAAGAAACTCCATTTTGATCTGTACGAAGAAAAATTGGTCTGCTTTGTGATGCCGTTAATCTGTAACTTTAACCCCAACCCTGTGCTCACAGAAACATGTGCTGTACTGAATCAAGGTTTAATGGATTTAAGGCTGTGCAGGATGTGCCTTGTTAACAATATGTTTGCAGACAGTATGCCTGGTAAAAGTCACCGCCATTTGCCATTAACCAGGGACACAATGCACTGTGGAAAGCCACAGGGAGCTCCGCCCAAGAAAGCCTAGGTATTGTCCAAGGTTTCCCCCGACTGAGACAGCCTGAGATATGGCCTCATGGGAAAGGAAAGACCTTACCATCCCCCAGCCTGACACCTGTGAAGGGTCTGTGCTGAGGAGGAGGAGTGAAAGAGGGAAACCTCTTTGCAGTTAAGGTAAGAGGAAGGTTTCTGTCCCCTGCTCGTCCCTGGGAATGGCATGTCTCGGTGTAAAGCCGACCATTCGTTCTATTCTGAGATAGGAGAAAACCACCCTGTGGCTGGAGGCAAGATACGCTGGCAGCAATACTGCTGTGTTACTCTTTGCTACACTGAGATGTTTGTGTGAAGTGAAACACAAATCTGGCCTACATGCACATCCAGACACAGTACCGTTCCTTGAACTTCTTCATGATACAGATTCCTTTGCTCACATGTTTCCCTGCTGACCTTCTCCCCACCATCACCCTGTTGCCCTGCCACACTCCCCTTGCCCAGATAGTAAAAATAGTCATCAGTAAATACTGAGGGAACTCAGAGACCAGCGCCAGTGCGGGTCCTCGCACATTGAGTGCCCATCTCCTGGGCCCACTGTTTTCTATATACTTTGTCTCTGTGTCTTATTTCTTTTCTCAGTCTCATCTCCACCTGACAAGAAATACCCATAGGTGTGGAGGGGCAGGCCTCCTTCACCTGGCGCCCAGTGTGGGGCGTGAACCCACGACCCTGAGATTAAGAGTCTCATGATCTACTGACTGAGCTAGCCGGGCAATTCTTTTTTAGATGACCAATTTGGCCACAATTATAACATTTTCCCCCAAATGTTCTAACTTGTCCTCCTAAAGCAACCCCAGTCATTGCTTGAGCCATTAGGATAGCTTTATGCATGGCTCCTCCAATCCCATTACAAGCCTTCACATATTCTGTAACGACATCAACTCCTGCTGGAGCAATGGAATCTAATAATGTTCTCATAGAAGGTGAGTTTGGTCCATATTGTTTAACTCCTTCCTTCATGTCTTTTAACATTTTCATGGTGAAGCGTTCATATCTAGCATTAGCCACCGCAGGTGCTCCTGCTGGAGCCCCTTCCCTGGCCGGTACCGGTTGTAAAATTACCAGGAACTGCCCCGCCTCAAGATCTCCCTGTTTTCTAGCTTCATCAATGACCGCGTGCAGTGTGCTACCTTGTCCACTAGGTGGTGCTGTTGGATTAAGTCTCATAGTGGGCGGCTGAGGACACAGCGCCGCGCCCTGTGGTGCCGATGCATTAAACACCACCGCCATGGGTTGCTTGTACGATGCCGTGCAATTTGGCACGGGACACACCACTTGAGGTCTGTATTGGACCTCTGGAGGCAGCCAATACTGAAGCTCGGCTGGCAGCCAGTATTGATAAGCTAACGGCGGTTGGGTTTTATTTTCTACTGGCTGATATTGTGGATACTGTATCTGGATTGGCATTGCCGAGATAGAGACTATCCTTTTCTATTTGATATTCTCTTGGGGTTTGTACTTGTCTAACCTGCGTTTGAGGTTGTAATGTTACAGGTATCTGAACCACGGGAGGAGGAGTTGGCCACTGTGGTTTAGACTCTGATGGCCCCAGTAATTCTGGAGCTTTTCCCCCCAATTTTGATGATTCAGGATATATTACGTCCTGTAATTGATTGTAGTCAACATGGCTTTACGGCCAATTGACATTCTGGATTTGTCTTTTCATAGGCCATTAATTCTACAATAACCTTTTGGGTGTTATCATCTGTAATAGATTTTGGAGCGGCACCGTGCAATCTTGCCACAAAGTCAGGGTAGGGCTCTTTAGAGCCTTGTGTAATTGAATTAAAAGACGGGCAGGTGGTTCCTGGGTCCATGAATTTTTTTCCCAGGCCCTGAGGCAAATAACCCTTACTTGTTTAAGTCAACATTTTGCATTGACCGAGCGATTACAGACTCTGCTACATATTTACAATGTGAACTTTCCGTTCCTTTCTGGAATTCTGTCCCTACGTCTTCTTCACAATCTATTACACAGCTTTCAGGGGCATCAGAAACTGAAACGCTATCTTCTCCTGTTTGAAACGGTTCTAAAGCTGCTTTATTAATGGCCCAATCATTCCATACTGTAAGTGGGATGATTTTACCTTCCCTATTTGCTTGTTTTAATTCTTTGCCAATTTTTTCCCAATCCTTTAGATCTAAAGTTCCTTGTTCTGGAAACCATGGGCAGAATTGTTCTATTGTTTGAAATAGCATAATTAGATTTTCTGTACAGGCTCTAACTCAATCCCGTGGTCACCACGGGTTCCAGCCTGGAGAGGCAGAAAGGGCAGATAATGGGGAACTGGGCAGGGCCGGGGCAGGGACCTGGGGGCAGTCAGTGGCAGTCATGGTGTGGGGTGGGGCTTTTTTGGGGCAACTGAGTGTGGGCAGATGGTGGGGTCTTTCCCACCTCTCAGCCTGGAATCGAGACTGCAGTCCCTGACATTTTTAGCGTCCTCACCCCCACCTCACATGCTGCAGCTCCAGTTCCCACTGGTCTCCCACTTTGATCCAAAGTTCCCTGGCCTGGGGCCCCACATTCCACTCCCGAAGGCCTGGTCGGCTCCGGAGACAACGCAGAGAGGAGCGGCTCCTTAACTCCATTAAGGCCCGGTCCCCAGGAAATCACAGGTACCAGGAGGGCCAGTCCCACCACACCTCCCCCAGCCCCGGCCCAGCCTGTTCCTCCATGCCGTCCTTCTGGGCCTACTCATGCCGCCCCACAGGGTGACACCAGGTGCAGGGGCAACCCCAGCTGACTTCGCAGGCGCCTCCCGAGCAGAGCGGCTCCAGGCAGGAAAACGTTACGGCGGGACGCCCCGTACCCCCCTCCCCCCGCAACTCCCCCTACCCCGCGCGCGCTGATTGGCCTGGGCACAAGTCCTTCTACCGGCAGCCCGCCCCTCCCGCTCCCTCGCTCTGAGCTCCAGGGATGAATGGGGATGAGTGGGACTGAGTGGGACTGAATGGGACTGGGTGGGACCAGGTGGGACCGGGTGAGGCTAAACCCGGAAGGATGAGGATGAGGGTGAGGGCAGGACGAGGCAGGACAGGATGAACGGGGATGTATGGGAATGGATGGACGATGGACGTGGCAGTTCCCTGACCCTGCACCCTCCCCAGGTCCCCCCAGCCCAGGTCCCGCGAGACCCCCGCCCTCTGGAGAAAGTCCCCTTTGTTCCTGGGGAGGTCAGTCACCTCCCTGAGAACTGCCGTGATTCCCGGCCTCCCTCCCAGCCAGGACGAGGCATGGGGATGCCAGGTTGCTCCTGACAGAGGCCTCCCAGACTATGCAGGCTGGCACAGTGACTGGCACACTGTTCACCCCGCCAGCTGGTCCTGCAGGACACAGCTGCGCCATGGGAGTGCAGGCGGGCAGGGGCCTGTCCCAGGCCGCCAGAGTGAAGGTGGGGACTGCGTCAAGCTTGGCCTGACAAGGAAAGCCCCACATTCCCATGGAGCTGTACCCGAGTCACAGGAAGTGACAGGAGAGAGCGCAGTCCTCTGGCGACCACTTCCCACTTCTGTTTAAAGGGCTTCCAAGACACATGTGCTTCAACAGATCTGGAAAAAGTTCCAATACAAGAAAAGGCCCTGACCGCCGGCTTGTGGAAGGCTGAGGACCCGTTCCAACCCTTGCCCGTTTAGGCTCTTGGATGGTAGATGCTGACCCACCACCACTCCGCCCGTTAAAGTCCACAGGCCCCTCAGCAACCGGGCTTTGTCTCCACCTGCCTGAACCTTGACTAGCCTGGGGGGGCTGCGTGACCAACAGCGTGGCAGGAGCACAGGGTACACGTTCCCACGCCTCACGGGCCAGGGCCCTGAGTCTGCAGGGAAGGCAGCTGTAGGAGAGGCCATGTGCAGAGCACTGCCACATTCAGGGAAACCACCTTGTACCCTCCAGCCCAGCAGTCTCTTAGATGCCTGCAGACATGAAGGAGCCTGGGGACCCCACAGAACCCTGATCACTGGGGCACTCCTATTATTTTAAGCCAGTAAGATCGTGGGTCGTATGCTACACAACAACAGCTGATACGCTCGGCAAGTAAGTGACTCCAGTGGGTTCTGGCTTTTTACTTTTTTTTTTTTTTTGAGATGGAGTCTCGCTCTGTCACCCAGGCTAAAGTGCAGTGCTCGGATCTCGGCTCACTGCAAGCTCCGCCTCCCGTGTTTACGCCATTCTCCTGCCTCAGCCTCCCGAGGAGCTGGGACTACAGGCGCCCGCCACCACGCCCGGCTAATTTTTTGTATTTTTAGTAGAGACGGGGTTTCACCGTGTTAGCCAGGATGGTCTTGATCTCCTGACCTCGTGATCCGCCTGCCTCGGCCTCCCAAAGTACTGGGATTACAGGCATGAGTCACCGTGCCGGCCAGCTTTTTACCTTTTTGAGACAGGGTCTCTCTGTTGCCCAGGCTAAGTGCAGTGGCACGATCTCAGCTCACTGCAACCTCCACCTCCTGAGTTTCAAGCTATTCTCCTGCCTTAGACTCCCAAGTAGCTGCGATTACAGGTGCCCGCCAACATGCCTGGCTAATTTTTGTATTTTTTGGTAGAGATGGGGTTTCACCATGTTGGTCAGGCTGGTCTCGAACTCGTGACCTCAAGTGATCCACCCGCCTCAGCCTTCCAAAGTGCGGGGATTATAGGTGTGAGCCACTACGCCGGGCCGATTCTGGCTTTTTAATAGATGGAATAATGCAAACGGTTATGAAATATCTGACATAAAACTATGTGTGAGCTCCAGAGTGCCATATGCTGCGCTACACAAACACCACATCCCCCAGATGGGTGCATACAAACGGCTTGTAACGAGGGAAACAAAAATATGAAGTAGAAGGGACAGCAAAGGAGAATTACGCATTTTAAAACATCTGCACTGCCCGGGCGCTGTGGCTCACGCCTGTCATCCCAGCACTTTGGGAGGCCGAGGCGGGCGGATCACCTGAGGTCAGGAGTTCGAGACCAGCCTGGCCAACATAGGTAAGCCCGTCTCTACTAAAAATACAAAAATTAGCCGGGCGTGGTGGCGGACACCTCTAATCCCAACTACTCGAGAGGCTGAGGCAGGAGAATCGCTTGAACCAGAAGGCGGAGGTTGCAGTGTGCAGAGATTGCACCACTGCACTCCAGCCTGGGCGACAGAGCGAGACTCCATCTCAAAAATAAAAATAAACATAAACAGCCTCTTCACAAGATGGCGCCGAAAGCGAAGAAGGGAGCTCCTGCTCCTTGTAAAGCTGAAGCCAAAGCAAAGGCTTTAAAGGCCACGAAGGCAGTGTTGAAAGGCGTCCACAGCCACACAAAAAAAGAACCTCACAACAGCCACACACACACAAAAAAACTATAAAAAAAATAGATCCGCACAACAGCCACAAAAAAAAAAAAAAAAAAAAGATCCGCACAACAGCCCCCCCCCCAGAAAAAGATCCGCGCGTCACCCGCCTTCTGGCAGCCCAAGACACTGCGACTCCGGAGGCAGCTCAAATATCCTCGGAAGAGCGCCCCCAGGAGAAACAAGCTTGACCACTATGCGATCATCAATTTTCCACTGACCACTGAGTCTGCCATGAAGAAGACAGAAGACAACACACTTGTGTTCACTGTGGATGTTAAAGCCAACAAGCACCAGATCAAACAGGCTGTGATGTGGCCCAGGTCAATACCCTGATTGGGCCCGATGGAGAGAAGAAGGCACATGTTCCACCAGCTCCTGATCACGATGCTTTGGGTGTTGCCAACAAAATGGAGATCATGTAAACCGAGTCCGGCTGGCTAATTCTAAATATATGTATATCTTTTCACCATAAAAAAATCTGCAACATACGACATGCCAGGCACAAGGGGACAAACACTATCTGATTCCACTTGTATGAGGTCCCCAGGGCAGTCAAACTTATGGGGACAGAAAGTAGAATGGGGGTGCCAGGGGCTGGAGGATGAGGAGCGAGTGTTTCACGGGCACAGAGCAGCCGTTGGGGAAGATGAAAAGGTTATGGAGATGGACGGTGGTGACGGATGAACAATGAATGTGAACCGCTGACCTGGACACTTCAACATGGAGGCTCAGGGAGAGCAGCTGCTCACAAAGACCAAGGTTGTAGGATGCAATTTACATGAATGACCAATATTTACACGACAATTTTACGTCATGTGTATTTAACCACACGCACACACACACGAGCCATCTGTAACAAACTATACACAAAACGCCCCATTTCCCTAACATTATCAGTGAATAAGCTTCTCCCTACAAGGTAGATTTTCTAGTAACTAAAGTTATCCCGCCACGATTCAGAATATGATTTTTATCTGATTCAAAATGTACCCATTTAAGATGGATTTTTTTTTTTTTAACTCTGTCACCCAGTTGCCCAGGCAGGAGTGCAGTGGCACGACCTCAGTTCATTGCAACCTCTGCCTCCCGGGTTCAAGTGATTCTCCCGCCTCAGCCTCCTGAGTATCTGGGACTACAGGCGCGCGCCACCACACCCAGCAAATATTTGTATTTTTTAGTAGAGATGGGGTTTCACCATATTGGCCAGGATGGTCTCGAACTTCTGACCTCATGATCTGCCTGTCTTGGCCTCCCAAAGTGCTGGGATTACAGGTGTGAGCCACCACGCCCAGCCAGAATGAATAGCTTTTATTTTTTATTTTAGTGGCAGGATTTCACTACAGCCTAAACCGGAGTGTGGTGGCGTGATCGCTACAGCCTCTGCCTCCAAGGCTCAAGCCATCTTCCCACCTCAGCCTCCAGAGTAGCTGGGACCACAGGCGCACACTACCATGCCCGGCTAATTTCTGTATTCTTTGTAGAGACGGGGTTTTGCCAGGTTGCCCAGCCTGGTTTTTTAATTAAATTAAAAAAAAATATTTTGGTAATGACAGGGTCTTGCTATATTTCCAGGTTGGTTTTGAACTCCTGGGATCAAGCGATCCTCCCATCTCAGCCTCCCAAGCACCGGATGGATGCCTCTATAAGCTCTTCTCACCCGCTTCCCTGTCCAGAGAAAGGGAGCAACCATCCTCCCTCTGGCTTTAGAAGCAAAAAAAAAAAAAAAGTCCTAAAATTGATGGTGGTGATACTTGGACAGCTTTCTGAATATATTAAAAGCAATGAATTGTAGACTTTAGATGGAGAAATCATATGGTATTATGTAAACTATATCTCAGGAAAGTTACTGAAAAACAATCCCTGTCTGGGCACGGTGGCTCACGCCTGTAATCCCAGCACTTTGGGAGGCCGAGGCGGGCGGATCACGACGTCAGCAGATCAAGACCATCCGGGCTAACACAGTGAAACCCTGTCTCTACTAAAAACACAAAAAATTAGCTGGGCGTGGTGGCAGGAGCCTGTAGTCCCAGCTACTCGGAAGGCTGAGGCAGAAGAATCGCTTGAACCCGGGAGGCAGAGGTTGTAGTGAGCTGAGATCGCGCCACTGCACTCCAGCCTGGGCGACAGAGTGAGACTGTCTCAAAAAAAAAAAAAAAAAAAAAAAAGCCAGGCGCTGTGGCTCACACCTGTAATCCTAGCACTTTGGGAGGCCAAGGCGGGCAGATCACCTGAGGTGGGGAGTTTGAGACGAGCCCGACCAACATGGAGAAACCCCGTCTCCACTAAAAATACAAAAATAGCTGGGCATGGTGCCATATGCCTGCAATCCCAGCTACTCGCGAGGCTGAGGCAGAAGCTCACGCTATTGCACTCCAGCCTGGGCAACAAGAGCAAAACTCCATCTCAAAAAAACAAAAAAACAAAACCAAACAAACAATGGTCAGAATGACTCAGATTCCAAGGGTCTCTTGGTGAAAAAGTGTTTTTTTTTGTTTTTTTTAAGACAGAGTCTCACTGCCACCCAGGCTGGAGTGCAATGGCGTGATCTTAGCTCACTGCAACCTCCGCCTCCTGGGTCAAGCGATTCTCAGGCCTCAGCCTCCTGAGTAGCTGGGATTATAGGCACCCGAAACCACACATGGCTAAATTTTGTTTTGTATTTTTAGTAGAGATGGAGTTTCACCATTTTGGCCAGGCTGGTCTCGAACTCCTGGCCTCTAGTTACCTACCCGCCTCCTGAAGTGCTGGGATTACAGGTGCTCTACTAAACATCAGAAGCTTCTTGTTCTTGGGTTTGGTTTACTCATCAGAGAAGGGGTGGCATGCATTATATGTTGTGAAATTTTCTAAGTTCTAATATCATATTCTAAAAATATATAGAAACTATTTCAGAATGTTAAGACTATAATACTAAAATGACCCCTAATCCTGCCACTCAAATGCACAACTACTTCCATTGTTGAACTAATGCCTTTAAGGCGCTTGCTTTTCTGTAGCACACACTGCGTTCAATCATGTCTGCTACTGTATCCCTCTCGAGAGCAGGAAGCCCCCACCAGAGGCCACCTGGAGTCTTTCCAAAGGACCATTACATAAGGCAGGACCACCCGTGACGGGGGAAGCGCAAATTTAAATCCTCAGCAGCAATACTCCATATGGCCACAAGATGGTGGTGTTGCTCCTGAAATGTTCCTATTGCCTTGGTAAAATTACACGGGTGGCAATGTTTTCAAACAAGAATTTGGAAATTTTTCCAAGTTGGAAAAAAAATTCAAGAGGATTTCCAAAATGTTATATTTACAAAAAGTAGTACTTAGAGCTGGGCATGGTGGTGCGTATGTGTAGTCCCAGCCACTTGGGAGGTTGTGGCAGGAAAATGGCTTGAGCCCAGGAGTTTGAAGCCAATCTGGGCAACATCACAAGACCCCATTTCAAAAAACAAAAAATAGGCCGGGCGCGGTGGCTCACGCCTGTAATCCCAGCACTTCGGCAGGCCAAGGCAGGCGGATCACGAGGTCAAGAGATCGAAACCATCCTGGCAAACATGGTGAAACCCCGTCTCTACTAAAAATACAAAAATTAGCTGGGTGTGGTGGCGCATGCCTGTAATCCCAGCTACTCGGGAGGCTGAGGCAGGAGAATCGCTTGAACCCAGGGGGCAGAGGTTGCAGTGAGCCGAGACCATACCACTGTACTCCAGCCTGGGAGACAGAGCAAGACTCCGTCTCAAAAAAAAAAAAAAAGAAACAAAAAATTAAAACAAATGAATAAATATACACGCATATATCAGAGAGCGGCTGGGTGTGGTGGCTCATGCCTGTAATCCCAGCACTTTGGGAGGCTGAGGTGGGTGGATCACAACGTCAGATCGAGACCACCCTGGATAACATCTACTAAAACACAAAAGATTAATCAGGAGTGGTGGTGAGCACCTGTAATCCCAGCTACTTGGGAGGTGGAGGCAGAAAAATTGCTTTGGAGGTTGCAGTGAGCCGAGATCATGCCACTGCACTCCAGCCTGGGCAAAAGAGGGAGACTCTGCCTCAAAAAAGAAAAAAAAAGAAAGCAAAATCCAATTAACAAATTCAGTAAAGACTATCTCTCTAAACAAGTTTTTGTTTCCAAAAAAGACCAAAATATTACTTGGACAAGACACTACGTTCTAGCCCTCAATCCACTGGTCTTTCCTACTGTTTCCTTTCTATTCTGGTCATATTTGTTATTCATTGGCGAATTTTATTTTACATGTTTATAACTTAAAAACATTTAAGGCCAGGCACGGTGGCTCACGCCTCTAATCCCAGCACTTTGGGAGGCCGAGGCAGGCGGATCACCTGAGGTCGGGAGTTTGAGACCAGCCTGACTAAAATGGAGAAACCCCGTCTCTACTGAAAATACAAAAATTAGATGGTCATGGTGGTGCATGCCTATAATCCCAGCTATTCAGGAGGCTGAGGCAGAAGAATCACTCGAAACCGGGAGGTGGAGGTTGCAGTGAGCCAAGATCCTGCCATTGCACTCCAGCCTGGGCAACAAGAGCAAAACTCCCTCTCAAAAAAAAAAGCCTGGCGCGGTGGCGGCCGCCTGTAGTCCCAGCTACTCGGGAGGCTGAGGCAGGAGAATGGTGTGAGCCTGGGAGGTGGAGCTTGCAGTGAGCCGAGATTGCCCCACTGCACTCCAGCCTGGGCGACAGAGCTAGACTCTGTCTCAAAAAAAAAAAAAAAAAAAAGGAATCCAAGGCCAGGCACGGTGGCACACACCTCTAATTCCAGCACTTTGGGAGGCCGAGGTGGGTGGATCACTTGAGATCAGGAGTTCAAGACAAGCCCGGCCAACATGGCAAAACCCCATCTCTTCTAAAAAATACAAAAATTACCTGGGCATGGTGGCGGGCGCCTGTAATCCCAGCTACTCAGGAGGCTGAGGCAGGGAGAATTGCTTGAACCCAGGAAGTGGAGGTTGCACAGTGAGCCAAGATCGTGCCACTGTACTCCAGCCTGGGCAACAGTGAGACTCCATCTCGGGGGGGAAGAAAAGACTCCAGATTTTGGGGGGTGGAGAGAGGATCGGGGGAGGGGAAGAGGGAGGCCAAAGGAAGAGGGAGGAACAAGAATCTAGATTTTTCACAAATCCTCCTGATACTGATAGACTGTGAACTAGACTTTGACAAACACTAGAATAGATGCCCTTGGGAAACAGAAGACTGCAGCTAAGCGACGAACCTAAGCAACACCTGAGGTTTGCTTTGTGCTGGGCACTAAAATACCTCAAGTATTTTATCTACATCATCTCAGTTACTCTTTAATATCATACAGGTTTCCTCATTAATGTCACATAAAATCATTAACGGCCGGGCGTGGTGGCTCACACCTGTAATCCCAGCACTTTGGGAGGCTGAGATGGGCGGATCACCTGAGGTCAGGAGTTCGAAACCAGCCTGACCAACATGGCAAAACCCCGTCTCTACTAAAAATACAAAATTAGCCGGGCGTCGTGGTGGGCGCCTGTAATCCCAGCTACTCGGGAGGCTGAGGCAGGAGAATCGCTTGTACCCGGGAGGTGGAAGTTGCAGTGAGCAGAGATCCCACCATTGCACTCCAGCCTGGGTGACAAGAGCAAAACTCCATCTCAAAAAAAAAAAAAAATTATTAACAAGCTTACTTTGTATTATTGGGAAAGTCATGGCTTTTTAAAAATTTTTTTTACTTTTTTTTATTTTTGAGACAGAGTTTCGCTCTTTCACCCAGGCTGGAGTGCAGTGGCATGATCTCGGCTCACTGCAACTTCTGCCTTCTGGTTTCAAGCGATTCTCCTGCCTCAGCCTCCCAACTAGCTGGGATTACAGGTGTGCGCTACCACGCCTGGCTAATTTTTGTTATTATTATTTTTTTTTTTACTAGAGATGGGGTTTCACCATGTTGTCCAGGCTGATCTCGAACTCCTGACCTCATGATCCACCCCCCTCGGCCTCCCAAAGAGCTGGGATTACAGGAGTGAGCCACCATGCCCGGCCGATTTCCTCGTTTTTGAAAGTATTAGCAATTTAACAAGTTTCAGGAACCTTAGGGGTATTTTGGGGAACCTCAAGAAGAGAGGAATTTGCCCAAATTTTAAGTACTACAGGTAAAATCTGATGGAGAAGACATCCTGGACTTGCCTTCTGTGTCTCAGGATATCAAACAACGCATTTTTTAATTTCTTTTTTCTTTTTTTTGTTTTTTGTTTTGTTTTTTTGAGATGGAGTCTCTCTCTGTTACCCAGGCTGGAGTGCAGTGGTGCGATCTCGGCTCTCTGCAAGCTCTGTCTCCTGGGTTCACGCCATTCTCCGGCCTCAGCCTCCCGAGTAGCTGAGACTACAGGCACCTGCCACCAGGCCTGGATAATTTTTTGTATTTTGTTAGTAGAGACGGGGTTTCACCACGTTAGCCAGGATGGTCTCTATCTCCTGACTTCGTGATCCGCCTGCCTCAGCCTCCCAAAGTGCTGGGATTACAGGCATGAGCCACCACACCTGGCCTGTATTTTTGTTTTGAGATGGAGTCCCACTCTGTTGCCCAGGCTGGAGTACAGTGGCATGATCTCAGCTCACTGCAACTTCTGCCTCCTAGGTTAATTATCCTGACTCAGCTTCCTGAGTAGCTAGGATTACAGGCGCGCACCAACACGCCCAGCTAACTTTTGTTTTTAGTAGAGATGAGGTTTCATCATGTTGGCCAGGCTGGTCTCGAACTTCTGACCTCAAGTGATCAGCCCGTCTTTGCCTCCCAAAATGCTGGGATTACAGGTGTGAGCCACGGCACCTGGCCGAAACAACAGACTTTAAAAAGTCTAAGTTTCCTTATGGAGACTTCCAGGCAGACAAACTCAGGTAGGCTTATCTGGTGAATCAGTACTATTGCTGCACTACATAATCAGGCCAAATATGATGAAATCAGCCTTATAATCAAAAATATGTTTCCTTGGCCACTGTAGAAGAGGCCAGTTTTGCCTCCATTTGCACATTCATTTCAATATTCCTGATCTAGAATCTTCTAGATTCTTCTTTGGATTCTCTCTCTTTTTTTTTTTCTCTCGACACAGAGTCTTGCTCTGTCTCCCAGGTTGGGGAGCAGTGGCTAGATCTCAGCTCACTGCAACCTCCGATTCCCAGGCTCAAGCCATTCTGGTGCCTCTGCCTCCCGTGATCCGCCCACCTTGGCCTCTCAAAGTGCTGGGATTACAGGCGTGAACCACTGCGACCAGCCCATGTAATTTTAAAAATTGCTGACTGGAACCTAATGATTTTAGGACCAATGACTAAGCAGTTTCAAAAACAGTGCCCTAGACCAAAACAAACGAAATACAATTCTTTTATACTCATATAAAGCAAACACATGTTAAAGATTTTACTTACCGTTAGCCAGTAAGGTGGAGCTCAGGAGTTTGAGACCGGCCTGGCCAACATGGTGAAACCCTGTCTCTACTAAAAATACAACAATTAGCTGGGCTTGGTAGCACAGGCCTGTAATCCCAGTTTGCCGCCTGGCCAACACGGTAAAACCCTGTCTCTACTAAAAATACAAAAAAATTAGTCGGGCGTGGTGCATGCTTGTAATCCCAGCTGCTCAGGAGGCTGAGGCAGAACTGACGGAACCTACCGGGGAGATGGAAGTTGCAGTGAGCCAAGATCACACCAATGCACTCCAGCCTAGGCAACAAAATGAGACTGTCTCAGGGAAAAAAAAAAAAAAAATTTCAGTGCATGTAATAAAAATGAGTATATTTTAATACATTTATATTATTTAATAAATTTAATAAATATCTCATTTAATAAAAATGAGAAACTTTTGTTACTCTAGTTTAAGTGCATTTTTTTTTTAACAGTAGATACCCATTGTTTTACAGTAGATACAGGGGCCCTAATGTGTTTCTTTTGTAATGTTCAATCTTCATTCAGTACAAATTTCTTTTTTTTTTTTTTTTTTGAGACAGAGTCTCACTCTGTCGCCCGGGCTGGAGTGCAGTGGCTCGATCCTGGCTCACTGCAACCTCTGCTGAATCCTTGAACCAGGTTCAAGGATTCTGCTCCTCAGGCTCCTGAGTAGCTGGGATTACAGGTGTGCGCCACCACGCCCAGCTAAATTTTTTGTATTTTTAGTAGAGACAGGGTTTCACCATGTTAGCCAGGCTGGTCTCAAACTCCTGACCTCTGGTGATCTGCCCACCTCAGCCTCCCAAAGTGCTGGGATTACAGACGTGAACCACCATGCCTGGCTGCACTCAGTACAGATTTCTTAAGTGAATGGAGCACAGGCCGGCAGATTTGCATGGAAAGCTCCAAAGTCTCAGTTCATGGTGCATCACTCTCCTGTCCTCTCTCCCCTTCTCCCAGAATTGAGGGTGCGGAGCAATTTGAGTGCAATGCCAGATGGCCTGCTGGGACACTGCGGTCCTGCTAGTGACCACAAGGGCTCAGCGTAGACCTACGGGTCACATGTTAGCAACTGTCAGGTGTCTCTCAGACACCAAGGGGTCCAAACTCTAATCAGTAAGGCTCGAAAACCAGGCGGCTCTGTCGGCAGCTGATGGAGCCACAGAATTACCTTCACACGTGAGTGAGAAGCGTCACCATCATCCCCCACACCTGGGTCACGGCCCTGGCTTGCTGGGCAGGAGACCCGGGGGCAAATCCCGTAACTTCTCTGGGCTGGTTTCACCTGTCAAGAAAGTAAAGTGGCAAATGAAATACTGCAAGTGAAATTATTCCATGAACTGTCGACCATTAGACAAGAACAAGGTGTTCAGCATCCAGGTGCAGTAGGGGTCCTGAGTGATAGGAGCGAGAGGAGGGAAGGCCTTCTGTTTAAAAAGCTTCTGAATGGGCCGGTGGCACGGTGGTTCACACCTGTCATCTCAGCAGTTTGGGAGGCTCAGGTGAGAGAATTGAGCCCAGGAGTTCGAGACCAGCCTGGGCAACATAGTGAGACCTGCCCCCCGCCCCCACCATTTCTACTAAAAAAAATTTTTTTTTAAAGCTCCTGGATGACTCCAGTGTCTACCCACCTCCCACCTACCCGCAACTGAACCATGAGCATTGGAGGTGCACTTGCCTCAGACGTGAACCACTATGGTGACATCACAGGCTCAGTGGGTGCACACAGACATTCCTCCTGAAGAGGTTGAAGGTGGCAGAGATGCCCAGATAATTAAAATTTACTCTAAAAATGAACTTCACAATCTCAGCACCGTTGGCATTTTGGGCCGGATGATTCTGCTGTGGGCGGCTGTCCTGTTCAGCGTGGGGTGTTCAGCAGCAACCCCGGTCTCTACCTGCCAGATCCCACTGTCATGCCCTACCACACGTTGTGACCACCAACACTGCAGAACGTTCCCTGGGGTGCAGAATTGCCCAAGAGCCACAGCTCCAAAGCAACTTAGAAATTAGAGCGCACAGAAAGGGAGAGCTTGGCCAATGAGACCCCCCCCTCCCAGCCCGGTATTCCCCAGTCACCCTCCATCGTAATATAAGTTTATTTACTCCTTCCCACAGCCTAATGCATCCTCAAATCTCTCCCTTTATGCCTGATATACCCATCTTCCCTCTCCTTCCCACTCCCACCAACTCAGGACATCATCCCTTACCACGACCTCTTTAGCCCAAGCCAAAGCCTCGGAACGATCTTGCCAGCTTTGGCAAGCAGCCACTCCAATTCTCCACATAGGGTGCTGACAGGTCACTCTTCCTAAGGCTTAACTTTCAGCATGTCTCTCCCCAATTAAATCATCTCCATCTCCAGCCTTAGTGCATCATCAGCTGGGCGTCATAAACACTCCGCAATCTAGCCCCAACCTCAGCCTTGTTCCTTCCACACGTCCCGCCAGTAGCACTTGGGAAAGGAACAAGAGAAACATGATATAATCACACGAGAAAATCTAGATCAAGCCCTGGAAATCATATTGGCCCTGGAAAGCAGAAATATGAAAATAAAAATAAGCCATATCGTTGGAATTGGAGTTTGCACATGATTATCTGACTATGGGAGTTCAGCTTCCAGTACAAGGAATAAAGGAACAACAGGCAGGGTTTAGAGCGAGGGTTTCAACTACGTCAGACCCGTTATGTGCAGGCTCCATGGGTTAGCAGCAGCCTTTTGGAACGGGGTGGAAGAGAATGGAACGGAATTTAATCCGAACAGATCCAGCTGCGTCATGTGAGCTTAAACAAGCGTCTCCCTTTAAACTGGTGCTTCAGTCATCCAGACCCACAGGCACAGAGTACACGCGTAAAAGGCATTTCTCAGTGTCGGCTGTGGGTCAACAAAGTTCGAAAGCCGTCACCGGAGATCTATAGGGTCAGAAGCGGGAGCGGGGTGCGTCCCGACCCGCAAAAGTGCAAGGTCACTGGGACCGCCCGAGCTGCAACCGTGGGACGGGGCTGATGCTGCGGGTCCAGGAAGGCAGCGCTGGGCGGGGCAGACACCGCCAGGAAACGGCGGACGAGTGCGGGGATCCTTGATGTGGGGGTGTCGGGCTTAGGCCAGGGGACGGGGGGGTGGGGATAGAGGGGCGAAGAGCAAGGAGGGAATCGCGGGAGACCCCACAGGAGGCGGCCTGAGCGCCGGGACGCAGACCCCTCCCCAGCACCCGCAACCCTCGGGACCCCCGGGAGAGCCGGGCTGGGGGCGCGTCCACGCCGGGGACGCGGGACTTTCCCCGCCCGCAGGGGCCTGTCCTCACCGACGACAGCGGGGCCCTCCCTCTCCGGCGACAGCGCCGCGGCGGATCCTTCAGCCTCTGCCGCTGCAGCAGCGGGCGTCGACCTCGCGGCCCAGGACGCCGCCGCCACCCGGACCCCGGCGCCAGCTCCCAGCCCCGACCTGCCCCTCGGGAGCGAGCCCCGTGACCGAACACCGTGACCACGCGCGCGACCCCGCCGGGGAGCCGGCCTTGCGGAACGCTCAGGGGCGCTACTTCAGAGCATGCGCAGCAAGACCGCGCGGCCCATTCCTTAGGTAAATCCGCTGCTCCGGGTCTTCCCTGCGCGGCGCCCAGCCGCAGACCTGGCCTGTCAGCGCATGGGGGCGGGGACGTAACTCACGGAAAAGGCGGGGCCATCCCGAGATTGGACGGCGGCGTCCAGGGGCGGAGCTAGGATGGGGGAGCTGAACAGGACGCTCTTGGCGTAAAGGGGCTGGAGTAGGGGGCGCTTAATTGAGACCCCAGGACGGTCCCCAGTATCTGAGGCTGCCCGCAGGAAGCGGAGCGTTTGCTGAGATGCACTCTTGGGCCTGTCAGTTTCCTGACCCCGTGGGAAGGCGATTCTCATGCATGTCATTGACGCCCCCAGTGACCCTACCCCAGAGCGGAACCAGTGTGAGATTCAAATAAACAGCGATAGCAACGGATTATAACCTTGACTACGATACGAGTCCAAACTGAAGGAAATAAGTCAACGGGGGAGAAGGGACAGTTCTTTCTCACATCAGAAAGCCAACGACAACAAAAAAATACCTGGGCCGGGCGCGGTGGCTCACGCCTGTAATCCCAGCACTTTGGGAGGCCGAGGCGGGTGGATCACCTGAGGTCAGGAGTTCGAGAACAGCGTGGCCAACATGGTGAAACCCCGTTTCTACTAAAAATACGAACATTAGTCGGGCGTGGTAGTGGGCGCCTGTAATCCCAGCTACTCGGGAGGCTGAGGCAGGAGAATAACTTGAACCCGGGAGGCGGAGGTTGCAGTGAGCTGAGACGGCGCCACTGCACTCCAGCCTGGGCAACAGAGTGAGACTGTATCTAAAAAAAAAAAAAAAGCAGAAATATTACATAGTATTACAAAGTCTGCATGACGTGTGATGTAACACATTGAATGTAGAAGCAGTTATGAGAGCCAGTAGTCTTCTTTTAAGCCAGCAACAAAGATATTTGCAAAAATGTATAACTATGTCACTCTTCTCACTAAATTTCTTTGGGAAAATATTGTACTTTTTCATAAAACTATGTTAACACAATCAGTTTACTATTTTTTGGTAAGATCTTTATTGAAATATAATTCACATACCATGCATGTCTCCCATTTAAAGTGTACAATTAAATGATATGTAGTATAGTCAGAGAGTTGTGCAAACAGCACCATAGTCAGTTTTAAAACCTTTCATCACTCCAAGAAGAAACCTTTAGCCACCACCCTCCAATTTGCTAATCACCCCAGCCCTAAGTAATATCTATTTTCTGTCTTTATAGATTTGCGTATTCTGCATATTTCATATAAATGAAATCATGCAACAAATATGTGGTCTCTTGTGACTGACTTCTTTCGCCTAGCCTTAGCATAGCCCTTTCGAAGTTCATCCATGTTGGCCGGGTACAGTGACTCTTGCTTGTAATCCCAGCACTTTGGGAGGCTGAGACAGGAGCATCGTTTGAGCCCAGGAGTTTGAGATCAGCCTAGGCAACATAGTGAGACTCTTTCTCTACAGAAAAAAAGGAAAGAGGAACAAGAAAAAATTAGCTGGATGTGGTGATGCGCTGTAGTCCTAGCTACTCAGGAGGCTGAGGTGGAAGGATCACTTGAGCTTGGGAGCTGGAGGCTGCAGTGAGCTGCGCTCATGCCACTGCACTCCAGGCTGGGCGACAGAGCAAGACCCTGTTCAAAAAAAAAATAGTAGCAGAACTTAATTACTTTTTTTTTTCTTGAGATGGAGTCTTGCTCTGTCGCCCAGGCTGGAGTGCAGTGGCACGATCTCAGCTCACTGCAACCTCCACCTCCCGGATTCAAGTGATTCTCCTGCCTCAGCCTCCTGAGCAGCTGGGATTACAGACACTTGCCACCACGCCCGGCTTTTTTTTTTTTTTTTTTTTTTGAGACAGAGTCTCGCTCTGTCGCCCAGGCTGGAGTGCAGTGGCGTCATCTCGGCTCACTGCAAGCTCCGCCTTTCGGGTTCACGCCATTCTCCTGCCTCAGCCTCCCGAGTAGCTGGGACTACAGGCGCCCGCCACTGCGCCCAGCTAATTTTTTGTATTTTTAGTAGAGATGGGGTTTCACCGTGGTCTCGATCTCCTGACCTTGTGATCCGCCCGCCTCGGCCTCCCAAAGTGCTGGGATTACGGGCGTGAGCCACCGCGCCCAGCCCCTCCAGCTTTTTTTGAGAGGAGTCTGACTGCGATGCCCAGGCTGGAGTGCAATGGCGCTATCTTGGCTCACTGCAACCTTTGCTTTCCGGTTCAAGAGATTGTACGCCTCAGCTTCCCCAATAGCTAGGACTACATGCGTGCGCCACCATGCCCGGCTGATTTTTGTATTTTTAGGAGAGACGGGGTTTCACCACGTTGTCCAGGCTGATTTCAAACTCCTGACCTCAGGTGATCTGCCCGACTTGGCCTTCCAAAGTGCTGGGATTACAGGCATGAGCCACCATGCCCGGCCAGGATGCTGTTTTTGTTTCTTCGTTTGTTTTGTTTAGTTTTTGAGACGGAATCTCCCTCAGTCGTCCAGGTTGGAGTGCAGTGGTGAGATCACAGTTCACTGCAACCTCAATCAAACTCTTGGGTTCCATTGATCCTCTTGCCTCAGCCTCCCAAGTAGCTGGCACTACAGGTGCATACCACCGCACCCGGCTAATTTTTTTGTGTGTGTGTGGAAACGGGGTTTCCCTATCCTGCCCAGGCTTGTCTTACATTCCTAGGCTCAAGTTATTCACCCGCCGCAGCCTCCCAAAGTGCTAACAACCACGCCCTACCTTTGGCACCCTTGTTGACAACCAATTGATCATAAATGTGGTTTGTTTCTGGATTCTTGATTCTATTCCATTGATGTATCTATTACTTATTTATTTATTTAGAAACGGAGTCTTGCTCTTCTTGCCCAGGCTAGAGTGCAGTGGTGCGATCTTAGCTCACTGCCATCTCTACCTCCTGGGCTCAAGTGATTCTCCTGCCCCAGGGTCCCAAGTAGCTGGGATTACAGGCACCCACCACCACGTCCGGCTAAATTTTTGTATTTTTAGTAGAGACAGGGTTTCACCATGTTGGCGAGGCTGGTCTCGAACTCCTGACCTCAGGTGATCTGCCCTCTTGGCCTCCCAAAGTGCTAGGATTACAGGCATGAACCACTGCGTCCTGCCTGTTATTCCTTTTCAATATTCTTTTGCCTACTCTGGGTCTTTTGAGTTTCCAGTTGTCATCTTTCTTGTCAATCTTTGTGAAAATGAATCACTACCTTTAGTTTTACATCGTTGAGACCACCGCAATTTTTTTTTTTTTTTTTTTGAGACGGAGTGCAGTGGTGTGATCTCGGCTCACTGCAATCTCCATCTCCCGGGTTCACGCCATTCTCCTGCCTCAGCCTCCCGAGTAGCTGGGACTACAGGCGGCCGCCACCAAGTCCGGCTAATTTTTTGTATTTTTAGTAGAGACAGGGTTTCACCGTGTTAGCCAGGTTGGTCTCAATCTCCTGACCTTGTGATCTGCCTGCCTTGGCCTCCCAAAGTTCTGGGATTACAGTCGTGAGCCACCACGCCCAGCCGCAATTATTATTATTATAATTATTTTGAGGCGGACTCTTGCTCTGTTGCCCAGGCTGGAGTGCAATGGTGCTATCTCGGCTCACTGCAAATCTGCCTCCGGGTTCAAGCGATTCTTCCGCCTTAGGCTCCCGAGTAGCTGGGATTACAGGTGCGCATCACCACCCCGGCTAATTTTTTAATTTTTAAAATTTTATTTATTTATTTTTTTGAGACGGAGTTTCGCTCTTCTTGCCTAGGCTGGAGTGCAATGGCGCGATGTCAGCTCACTGCAACTTCTGCTGTGGGCGGCAAGCCACCCCGGCGCCGAGGCAAGAGACTGAGGACACAAGCTATTCCAGTATAATAAAATATAAAACAAGAATAGTTATACCAGATATAGATCTTAGACATGATTATATATGAATATCATTAATCATTAGTTTGTAGTAATTACTCTTTATCCCAATATTATAATAATCCCCGCTCTATAATCATAACCTAGGAAAAACCAGGCCATACAGAGATAGTGTAGCAGGACGAGTTGCAGACAAAACGCCTCAGACACCGGATTAAAGAAGGAAGAGGTTTTTTTATTCAGTCAGGAGCGTCAGCAGACTCGTGTCTTAAGAGCTGAGCTCCCTGAAAAAGAAATTCCTAGCCCTTTTAAGGGCTTACAACTCTAAGGGGTCTACGTGAAAAAGTCGTAATAGATCAAGTAAGCGTGAGGAACGTGACTGGGGGCTACAAACATCAGTTAACAGAACAAAAAGTTTTATAGTGCTTTCTCATACAATGTCTGCAGTTTACAGATAACACCAGTAGTTTTGGTCAGGGGTTAATAATATTATTATTTTAGCCACCAGGGCCAGGTGGTGGCGCCAAGGTCGTCTAGCTATTTATCTTACTTCTGTTTCTTTCCAACTTTTTGCTTTCTCTCTTTTCTCCTGTCTTATAAACTAGGGAAAAGGGGAGGTTGGGGAGAAACTGGGAAGGACAACAGGAGAAGTGGTGTCCTCATACCATAATAGGAGCTGAGGGGACATAGTGAGGTGTGACCAGAAGACAAGAGTGCGAGCCTTCTGTTATGCCCGGACAGGGCCACCAGAGGGCTCCTTGGTCTAGCGGTGATGTCAGCGTCTGGGAAGACGCCCGTTGCCAGGGGGACCGTGGTCTAGCTGTAGCGAAAAGTGTCAAGGAACAACACCCGCTACTTAGCCGACCGGGAAAGGGAGTCTCCTTTTCCCGGGGGGAGTTTACAGAAGACTCTGCTCCTCCACCTCTTGTGGAGGGCCTGACATCAGTCAGGCTCGCCCACAGTTATCCAGAGACCTAACCGTCTCCCTGTGATGCTGTGCTTCAGTGGTCACGCTCCTAGTCCGCCTTCATGTTCCATCCTGTACACCTGGCTCTGCCTTCTAGATAGCAGTAGAAAATTAGTGAAAGTACTAAAAGTCTCTGATATGCAGAAATAATGGTGTAATCTGTCTTTCTCTTTGTCTCCTCTCTCTCTCTGCCTCGGCTGCCAGGCAGGGAAGGGCCCCCTGTCCAGTGGACACGTGACCCACGTGACCTTACCTATCATTGGAGATGACTCACACTCTTTACCCTGCCCCTTTTGCTTGCATCCAGTAAATAACAGCGCAGCCAGACATTCGGGGCCACTACCGGTCTCCGCACATTGGTGGTAGTGGTCCCCTGGGCCCAGCTGTCTTTTCTTTTATCTCTTTGTCTTGTGTCTTTATTTCTACCCTCTCTCATCGCCGCACACGGGGAGAGACCCACCGACCCTGTGGGGCTGGTCCCTGCACTCTGCCTCCCGGATTCAAGCGATTCTCCTGCCTCAGCCTCCCGAGTAGCTGGGATTACAGGCATGCGCCACCACGCCCGGCTAGTTTTGGATTTTTAGTAGAGACTGAGTTTCTCCATGTTGGTCAGGCTGTTCTCTAACTTCCGACCTCAGGTGATCTACCCACCTTGGCCTCCGAAAGTGCTGAGATTACAGACGTAAGCCACCCCTCCCGGTCTTAATTTTAATTTTTACTAAAGACGTGGTCTCCCTATGTTCCCCAGGCTGGTCTCAAACTCCTGAGCTCAAGCGATTCTCTCTCCTTGGCCTCCCAAAGCATTGGGAAACAGACGTGAGCCACCCTAGTCAGCCTCCTTTTGGGATTCTTGCAACTTTTCTGTAGGTGAGAAATTATGTCAAAGTAGAAGCTAGATAAAGGAATACTCCCTTCATCCCCTGAGCATTCCACGAGGTGAAATCCTCCTTTTCCCATTGGTCCAGCCACCGCCCAGCCCGTGGCCATTGGTCCAGCCCTCGCCCATTGGTCCAGGCCCGGCCCATCCCTCGTCCATTGGTCCAGCCCTTGCCATTGGTCCAACCCATCCATTGGTTCAGCCCCGCCCATTGGTACCGCCCCCTTCCATTGGCTCAGACCCCGTCCTTTGGCCCCGCCCTGCCCATTGGCCCGTCGCTCGCCCATTGGTCTAGCCACGCCCATTGGCCCAGCCCATCCCTCGCCCATTGGTCCATCCCCGCCCTTTTGTTCCACCCCTTCCGTTGGCTTAGTCCCCGCCCTTTGCCCCGCCCCACCCATTGGTCCAGCCCCGGCCCAGCCCTAGCCCATTGGTCCAGCCCCGCCCATTGGTTCAGCCCCACCCATTGGTTCCGCTCCCTTCTATTGGCTCAGCTCCGCCCCTTGACCCCACCCCGCCCATTAGTTCAGCCCCCATTCATTGATGTCCAGCACTCGCCCATTGGTCCAGGCCTTGCCCATTGGTTTAGCCCTCGACCATTGGCTCACCGCTCGCGAATTGATTCTGTCCCCGCCCACTGGTCCCTCTCCTGCCCACGGGCCCCCCCTTCCCGCTGTCCCTCACCTGGCTTAGCGCGCGCCAAGGACACATTCTCCAGCAACGCGGTACGGTACCGGGCTGACTCCAAGCGCCAGGAGCCGCGGGGTCCTGGTTGCTGTTTTCCTGTGACGCTTGGCGGCGGCGGCCAGAGCGGCCCCAGCACCGTGCCCTGGGTTCACCGCGGCTCTCCTATCACCCAGGGGTCGCCCCGGTCCGCCCGCACCCTTCTCTCCGCCCGACCCCCTTCTCTCCGCCCGACCCCCTTCTCTCCGCCCGACCCCCTTCTCTCCGCCCGACCCCCTTCTCTCCGCCCGACCCCCCTCTGGCTGCGCGTCCTCGGCTGGCTCGGGGAGGGCGCCACTCCTCCCTGGGAGACCCCAGGGAGACCCGCCTCACGGCCTGCCCACCTCCCCTCGCTCTAAAGCGGCCGCTGGAGGAGCCACAGGTCTGGCGAGTCCATGTCGAGGTGCCCTGGGCTCCCGCACGACCCACGGCCTCCTGCGTCCCGCACCTCTTGTGTCCTGCAGCCGCCGGCGTCCTCTCTGGGACCCCTTCCTTCCGAGTCCGTCCACATCCCCTGCGGTTCCTCTGAAATCCGCACCCCCCAACCCTGGAACCTCGGCTCTTCCGCGCGCTCCTCGTCCCCGCATCCTCAGTCCCCAGATGTCCTCCGCGTTCTGTATCCCCCTGCACCACACCGCTCCCTCTCTCCCTGCCCTTCGCACTAGGACCCTCAGGGACCAAAATCGTCCAAGATGCCTTCCCTGGTGTTGAGTTTATGTTAAGGGGTTGGGTGAAGAGACCAAAAAGCAGTGGATGTGGTAACCACAGGGGCGCCGTGTGTCCGAGTCGGGCGCCTGTCGGAGGAAGCGAGACGAGAGGAGAGGCTGCGGCTCGCGCCCTGGGCAGCGACAGTGTGGACCCCATTGCAATTTCCCAACGGCTGCCACCCGCAGGATCAACGCACAGGCCCCCTCCACCACTCCCAGTCGCCCACCTCCCATCCGTGCAGAAGCCACCTTAGAGCCGGTGTCTGGGCCGTAAGAAGCCCGGGTGGGGGTCAGGCGGGTGGGCGGAGCGGGACTGAGGCTGCGGGGCGGAACCGCACTCCTGGGTGCCAGCACTGCCTGGGTCCTGGAGAGGCTGCTGGGCCGCCGTTGAGTCCGCGCGCGCCCTCTCCCGGCCGTCAGGAGCACCGGCCAGAACGTCTCCAGATTCCGGCCCTGAACCCGGATGAGGCCCTGCCCAGCGCTCGGTGCTGTCCAAGGAAAATGAGACCTCGAGGTGAAAAGCGCAGAGGCTGTGCACGCTAAGGCCAAGCGGAGGATGCGTTATTACTGTTTTCTTCTTGATGATAAAACCAGGTGTTGACAAATGCCGGAGAGATCGGCATTCGCAGGACGTGGGTTGAATGTAACTTGCATTCTTCCAGTTCGGCAATCTCACTTCTAGAACTCTGTCCTAGGAACATACGAGGCTATTTCAGGATTGCTTACAACCTGGAAGCAACCGGGATGTGTCTGGCCACTGGAGCTAGTGGATTTCACGCATCCCTGCAGTGGGCATCAAGCAGCAAAAAGAATGTTGTGCAGCATTCATAAGAGGGAAGACATTTGTAACACATTATGAAAAAACATATGTGGGCCAGGCACGGTGGCTCATGCCTGTAATCCCAGTACTTTAGGAGGCCGAGGCGGGAGGATGACTTGAGGTGAGGAGTTCAAGACCAGCCTGGCCAACATGGCGAAACCCCGTCTCTACTAAAAATACAAAAATTAGCCAGGCACGCTGGCGCGCGCCTGTAGTCTCAGGTACTCGGGAGGCTGAGGCAGGAGAATCACTTGAACCCGGGAGGCGGAGGTTGCAGTGAGCCAAGATCTCCCCACTGCACTCCAGCCTGGACGGCAGAGCGAGACTCTGTCTCAACAACAAATGTGTGGCATCACCTTGATTTTCTGAAAATAAAAAAATTTTAAAAATATATATATTTTGGCCGGACGCGGTGGCTCACGCCTGTAATCGTAGCACTTTGGGAGTCTGAGGCGGGTGGATCACCTGAGGTCGGGAATTCGAGACCAGCCTGACCAACATGGAGAAACCCTGTCTCTATTAAAAATAAAAAATTAGCCAGGTGTGGTGGTGCATGCATGTAATCCCAGCTACTGGAGAGACTGAGGCAGGAGAATCACTTGGACCCAGGAGGCAGAGTTTGTAGTGAGCCAAGATCGCACCATTGCACTCCAGCCTGGGCAACAAGAGTGAAACTCTGGCTAAATATATATATATAGCCAGAGTTTATATATATAAATATATATATGTAAATATATATATAAATATAAATATATAAATAAATATATAAATATAAATATATATAAATATATAAATATATATAAAAATATATATATAGCCAGAGTATATATATTATATACACACACACACATATATTTTTTAAAATTTACCTCTAAGTAGTGGAATTACTGGAGGTAATTTGTAATTCTTGTCTCCTTTTCAAAATTAAAATTAATGACATCTACACTCAGCAACCACACATATGGGCGGGGGGCACCGTTCTTGGAGCTACTGCAATACCAGGTCGATGCATGGAGTGAACTAAGTAAGCTGCTATTGCAACCCCCTCCTCCAAAAATCCACTTTATATACATTTTTTAAGACAGTGTCTCATCATGTCACCCACGCTGGAGCTCAGTGGTGCCATCATGGCTCACTGCAGCCTTGACTTCCTGGGCTCAGGCAATCCTCCAGCCTCAGCCTCTTGAGTAGCTGGACTATAGGTGAGCTCAGGTGATCCTCCTGGCTCAGCTTCCCCAGTAGCTGGGACTACAGGCACGCACCACCACACCTACCTAATTTTTGTATTTTTTTGTAGACTCAGGGTCTCACTATGTTGCCCAGGCTGGCCCCCACTGGGTTGGCCTCTGTTATACACCCTGCGGCACCCAGACTCCTCGGTGGCCCTTAGCCTCAGGTTCATAGACTCATCAGTCAGGGATTTCTATGTTTCCTCTGTGGCTCTGCGTGGGATGGGTTGTGACCTGTTTTCCACTAGATCCCGGGAACCCTGCTTGGGCCTGTACATCAAAGTCCCCAAGAAGTGAAGGAGCAAGAAAGTGGCAGAATTTTTAAAATTTTCAATTTAATTTAAAAAATTAATGTTTTAAAATTTGTGTTTGGATTTAAAATGTGAACGGATATCCACAATTGCATTTTTTTTTTTTTGAGATGGGGTCTCGCTCTGTCGCCCAGGCTGGAGTGCAATGGCACGATCTCGGCTTACTGCAACCTCCACCTCCTGGGTTCAAGTGATTCTCCTGCCTCAGCCTCCCGAGTAGATGAGATTACAGATGCCCACTGCCACGCCTGGCCAATTTTTTGTATTTTTTAGTAGAGACAGGGTTTCAACATGTTGGCTAGGCTTGTCTCCAACTCCTCACCTCAGGTGATTCACCTGCCTCAGCCTCCCAAAGTACTGGGATTACAGGCGTGACCATGCCCAGCCATAATTGCAATTTTTTAAATAGTTATTTGTTTTTTGAGATGGAGACTCACTCTGTCACTCAAAATGGAGTGCAGTGGTGTGATCTCAGCTCACTGCAACCTCCACCTCCCGGGTTCAAGCCATTCTCCTGCCTCAGTCTCCCGAGTAGCTGGGACTAGAGGCACCCACCACCACACCTGGCTAATTTTTGTATTTTTTTTTAGTAAAGACGGGGTTTCGCCATGTTGGCCAGGCTGGTCTTGAAATCCTGACCTCAGCTGGTCCGCCCGCCTCAGCCTCCCGAAGGCTGGGATTACCGGCATGAGCCACTGCACCTGGCCTATTATTTCAATTTTAATATCAAATTGCTAACACTAGGCTGGGCACGGTGGCTTATACCTGTAATCCCAGCACTTTGGGAGGCTGAGATGGGAAGATCGCTTGAGCCCAAGAGTTTGAGACCAGCCTGGGCAACACAGCGAGACCCCATCTCCTCAAAAACTCAAAAAAGTAGCCTGCCTGTAGTCTCAGCTGCTCAGGAGGCTGAGGTGGGAGGATGATTGCTTGAGCCTGGAAGGTCTGCTGCACTACAGCCTGGGCAACAGAGCAGGACCCTGTCCCTGTCTTGAAAAAAAATAAAAATAAAAGTAAAAATAAAAAATAAAGAACAGGAGAGGGGCTCCGGGATATGGGTGGCAAAAAAAGGCAACATGGGGTCCTAACCTGGCCATTTTTGTCCTCACTGCTCACTGGGATGTGGTGTGGATGATGCTGGGTGATATCACGGAACCAGCGGCGATCCTCTCAGGCACACTCGCATTAACATGGCTATGACTGGGAAGGGTGTGCTCAGAGGTGGAGGCAGAATGGTTTTGGAGTCTGCTGCCTGCATTTGGATGGTTTGGCAAAAGAGAAGTGTGTGGAGGAGAGACAGAGGGAGGGAGAGAGAAAAAAGAGGAGAGAGAGGGAAGGAGAGCCGGGGAACCCAGGCCACGGCTATACAGTATGCACTGCGTGCTCCTGCAACTTTTATGCTCCAAATGTTTCAAAATAAAACCAGAGGGTGAGGAAAACAGTGATGTGGCCAGGCCCAGTGTGCAGGCTCCAGCTCCCCAGTATGCGTCTCCCTCCCGGCCGACTGCCAGCGCCACTGAAAGACTCAGGCCCAGGGGCACCTTTGTTGTTCCCCCAACTCCACTAAAAGGTGGCACCAAAAATGCTCCCCCGCTCCCGGCCCTGCTGCTCCACAGCCACCCCTCACTGCTGGGTAAGGCTTCCCAGGCAACAGCAGGAGGGGCCCGATGGTGCCACACTGAGTACAGGGCAGACGCACCCCACAGTGACCCTGCCCTCTGACCCACCCCAGCCTCCTCTTCCTCACTCCCACTTCTTGAGGTTGCACCCGAAACGTCCTGCCCTGACATGCTCAGGTGTCCTTAACATCTGACAAGAACAGCCAGCCAAGGGTACTTGGGAACAGGCCTGGAGCAGTGGCTCACACCTGTAATCCCAGCACTTTGGGAGGCCGAGGCAGGCAGATCACCTGAGGTCCAGAGTTCCAGACCAACCTGGCCAACATGGTGAAACCCCATCTCTACTAAAAATACAAAAACAGCCAGGCATGGTGGTGCGCACCTGTAATCCCAGCTACTTGGGAGGCTGAAGCAGGAGAATCGCTTGAACCTGGGAGGCGGCAGTTGCAGTGAGCTGAGATCACACCACTGCACTCCAGCCTGGGCTACAGAGTGAGACCCCATCTCAAAAAACAAAACAAAACAAACAAACAAAAAAAACACTTGGGAAAGGAGAAAGCATGGTGGAGAACACAGAAGCCATCTGAATATAAAATCAGGGCCAGGCATGGTGGCTCATGCCTGTAATCCCAGCACTTTGGGAGGCTGAGGCAGGCAGATTACCTGAGGTCAGGAGTTCAAGACCAGCTTGGCCAACGTGGTGAAACCCCATCTCTACTAAATATATAAAAATTAGCCGGGCGTGGTGGCTGGCGCCTGTAATCCCAGCTACTCAGGAGGCTGAGTCAAGAGAATCGCTTGAACCTGGGAGGTGGTGGTTGCAGTGAGTCTAGAGCGTGCCACTGCACTCCAGCCTGTGCGACGAGTGAAACTCCGCCTCAAAACAAACAAACAAACAAAACCCTAACATTGCCTTGAGCCCAGAGGCAGTTGTCAAAGAATGAGGACTCATGGGAAGCCTCCTGGAGGCTCGCTGACTTGGGAGCTCAAGTAGGGTAGCTGTGCTTCCTTCATCTCCCCTCCAGCAGGGGTGGCACCCAGGGGGCCAGGGCAGGAACTCAGGTTTCCTCAGCCCACAAATCCCCTGGAAAGAACATGACAGGCAGGCCGCATGTGCTTTTGTCAGGTTCCTCCCTGAACCCACCCATGAGCTGCAGGCCTACCTCTCCCTCAGCAGAATCCTGGAGCTACCATTCTCAGCAAGCCTGAGCTCCCTTAGTGCCTGGGAGCTGTCAGTCTGGGAGGCTTCATGGAGGAAGCGAGACTTGGGTCAGGGAGGGCAGTGACTAAGGGACACTTTGGAAGGGCCCAGTAAGGGCTGGGGTGCGGAGACCCAGGGGTGGTGGCATCAGAGCTGAGCCTCAAAGGACCCAGAAGCCTGGGATGTTTAAAACCTGCCCATTATGGGGTCTAGCGAACAGCTTCTTTTATTCTTGTTTGAAAGTATTTTTCTGCTTACAAAAGTAACTTATACTTATCTAAAAAAAAAAAAAAAAAGAAAAGAAAGAAATTACACAATGTTGAAAGCAAAGATTCACCCATTTGGCCCCAGAAGCCCTGCGGACAGAGAAGAGCCTATGGCTGGGTTGGTGGCCTGGGAGGATGCGCCTGTTGTCAAGGTTACAGGGACTTGCCGGGTGCCACAGAGCAGGGGGCAGAGTTCTCCCCAGCAGCCTCAGGAGGCCCCGCTGCTAATCCACTGTCTTCTGTTCTGTCTGTGCCTGCGAGAGAAGAGGGTGGATCAGGCTGGTGTCAATGGAGATGGGAGGGCTCAGCTTAGCTGTTGGGGGTCTACCAGGCCTCACTCTCACCCCAACCAGTGGATGCTCCAGGGCCAGAAGCCTCTGCCTGACTGAGAAGTGACTGCCACTCAGGGACGCTGCTCCCAAGGCCACCAGGCCAGGGCCACAAAAGCTGCTAAAGTCATTTCCAGGAAACTTGAGGCCAAGTTTGTGCTGAGCACTGGGAAGCCGCAGCCATCGCCTCTGCTGGACCTGGGGTGGGGATGGAAGGATGGAGGAGTTGGCAGGTGGGGGTGGTCGATGCCTGAGGGTGATTGCCTGCGGGACCCCTGGTGCCTGATGGAGCCCTGCTCTGCCTTTCATCTGGCGAAGATGGCTGTGCTCCAATTCTCACAAAGGCACCACGGCCCCAGGCCTAGATGGATCCCAGCAGTGAGCAGGAGTCTCAAAGGGGCTGGGAGGACCTTGAGATGGTCTCATTCCACAGAGCTCAGGTGTAACAGACCCTGAGCCAGACTCCAACCCCCTCTGCCCTCTGCAGGGACCTCCTGGTGGCCTCAGAGTGGCGACTTCGCTCCTCTGAGCCCTGCCTCCCACAGGCCATGGGGACTGCATCCTCTGCCCAAGGTTGGCAGGAGAAGCCAGGGGGACAGGCAGAGGCTCTCAGAGCAGGACTGGATGGTGGGGGCTTCGCAGTGAGAGCCAGGCACTCCCACCGGCTCTGGGAGGACGGGGTCCCTCTGAGGCCCAGAGCACTGCTCACACCAGGCCTGAGACTCCCGCAGAGGGATGGAGGCCGAGGGGTCCATTAGGTTCCTTGAAAGCTCCAAGCCTGTGGCTGCGGACACCACCATCTCAGGCATTCTGGGGTCTCAGCCCCAGGGAGGCTGTGGGGCTGTGACCCTCTGTGACCTCAGGCCACTCACCCCTCAATTTCCATCAGTGAGGCAGGGTCCCTGCACGGCCAGCAAACTGAAGGAACCCTAAGAGCACCCCCTTTTCTCACAATGGGCTGCCAGGCTAAGTACCCTGGCTGACCCCAGGGGCCACCTGTTCAGAGGTCACAAGCCAAGGCCACCTGCTACGACTTTTCTTCTTCTCAGGGCATGGCAGAGCCCACTCCCAGTTGGGAAGAAACCCCAACTCATCTTCTTCCCACCCACTGGGCAGCCCCCTGCCCCATCTCCCTGGAACTTCCAGTTCAAAAGGTGTACCCAGCCCATTTCCTCTGCTGCCTAGGGCCCTGCCCCCACTGCTGCCTGCCCTGGTAGAGCCCAGAGGCAGGACCTGCTGTGGGGCCAGGAGGGGACCTGTCCTCCTGCAGGGGACAGCAGGGCATGGCCTGGGCCACCTCAGGGAGAGCTGGGTGCAGGGAAAGGGGCAGCCCTGCTCTCATCCCATCTCTGCTACCATGGCCCACCTGACTATGTTCCCCAAGTCTAGCTGAAAGGTCTAGTACACAGCAGGGGCAGAGCCAAGGGCCCTGGGGAGTGGGAGCAGGGACTGAAGATGCTCAGTGCCTCCATCCATCCCATCACTCCCACAGCAAAGCACAGGGAATGAACCTGCCCCATCACCTCCAGCCAGCCCGCAGCAGCTAGGGCCACACCCCCAGCCCCACTCTCCCATGGGATCTGTCAGCCCTGAGCTGTATCTCCCCGGAGGCTTGGTGGGGGGTGATTGTGCAGAGGAGGTAGGGAGAGCAGGGGCAGTCCCGGAGAGCCGGGCTGAGGTCACTGCCTTAGTCTGCTGGGAGTCTCATCCTGCGTGCCTCGAGTCTCCAGAGCCCAGCCTGCACACAGCTGCTGTTCAGTGGATGTTACTAAGTGACTGAACGGTGAGCGAGACAAAAGAAGCTTTCTAGAACATATGGAAAGGTGACCCATCAAGCCCCTGGTCTTAGAGACCCTCATCGAGCAGCTGCGAGCCAAGACCTTGAAGCTGACGGCAGCTGCCTGTGGGCCCCGCCGCACCCTCAGACCCTCCCTTGTGAAGGAGCCAGTGGGCAGCACATTCCAGAGTGGGGAACAGACGCAGAGAGGCAAGGCCGCTCAGAGGCAGGGTTGGAGGTCGGCGGATGCCCAGGCCTGTGCCCTAACCCCTGTGCCACTGCTCTCCACACGTGGTCAAAGTCAGGGAACGAGGACCCGCACGCCAGGGAGAAGCGCCTGATGGAGCCAGTGCGGCTGTGGGGGCCACCCTGGGAGGTGCCGAGCTGTCCTGGGGGGCCGCGGTGGAGCCTCACCTGGGTCCTGCCTGCTCCGTTTCTGCTCAGGCTCCTGAGGGGCTGCCTCAATGGCCCGCTGGGCCTCGGGGTGGGTCTGGAGGAGGGCCTTGGCAAGGGTGGCGGGGCCGGGCACCCCCAGGGACATGACACAGTGCACACCCTTGCGCTTGGCCCCCGCCACCTTGGTGCTGTCTTTGGAGGCTGTGAGCAGGACCAGTTTGGAGAACTTTCTGGGCTTCCTGGGGGCTGCCAGGATGACTTCTGTGCCTGGCTTGGGGGATGGCTCCTGGCTGGCCTTCACACTCTCACCCTCCTGCTCGCTGGGCTCGGGCAGGGGCATCCCGGGACCCAGGGCCTGTCCCTCAGGCCACACTCAGCCCCCAGCAGGTGGATTTCTCCTACTCCCAGGCAAGGAACCTGGAGTCCAGCGGTTCCGTCCTAAGGAAGGAAGCAAAATCCCGTCAGTGGTGGAAGCCCCTGGGGGGCTCTAGACATGGATCTGGGAGGGAGGTGGGGCAGATGGGGCTGCCTCACTGCTCGCTGGGGCCAAGACTGGCAGGGGGCCTGATGGAACTAGGCTTCTGCTCTGCCAGTTCCTCTCCTGGCAGCCTTGGGTACGTCAGCCCCATCCAACCCCACTTTCCCCATCTGGAAAAGGTGCACAATAAACACCCTCCACAAGGGGCCATCAGAGTGACTAATGGACTAAGAACTCAGCCACTGCCAATGGGCCTCTCACATGCTGAGCACGGACGAAGGGTTTCCATCCTGAGGACTGTTTCCAGTCCCACCTCCCACCCCTGTTATGACAGCAGGCTGTTCTTATGGACCCAGTCACAGTTGAGGACACTGAGACATGCCAGGGTGATCCACACAGCCACAGAGTGGCAGAGATGGAGTGGACACAGAGCCCATGACCACACAGCATCTGGTGTACTTTGTCCATGTTAACAGACATCAGTGTCCCTGGGCACCAAGCATCAGAGCTAAACACTCTGGGGACATTAGCTCAGTTTGTGTTGTCACAGGGAGCATGGGCCAGGCACCTGCCAGCACTTTGCAGACCACAGCACTGCAGCTGGCCCTGGCAGGTGGGACAACCAGATCCAGCCACATCCCCGTCTGAAGGCCCACATGCTCCTCTGCTCGTTGGTTCTTTTTGTTTGTTTGTTTTGGAGACGGAGTCTCGCTCTGTCTCCCAGGCTGGAGTGCAGTGGCACGATCTTGGCTCACTGCAAGCTCCGCCTCCCGGGTTCACGCCATTCTCCTGCCTCAACCTCTCTGAGTAGCTGGGACTACAGGCGCCTGCCACCACGCCCGGCTAATTTTTTGTATTTTTAGTAGAGACGGGGTTTCACCGTGGTCTCGATCTCCTGACCTCGTGATCTGCCCGCCTCGGCCTCCCAAAGTGCTGGGATTACAAGCGTGAGCCACCGCGCCTGGCCACGCCCACTGGTTCTCACACCAACCTTGCGTCTGAGCTAGTGCTGGCGCTGCCCTGGCTGGGTGGGGACAGCGATGTGGAGATGTTGTGGATCCCACGGTCACTGAGGACTCCTTGGCTTCTGGCCTGGGGAAGCAGAAAGGATGGGTTGTAACCCTGTAGGGGCAAGTGCCAGGCCACCCCACACTGGTGCTGCAGCACCTCAGGACTGGGGCTCCAGGCCAGTGTGGGGTGGCCTTTCTGTCTTTTGGGGGGGCGACTGGGTGGTGGGCAGACGATGGGGTCTTTCCCAGCTTACAGTTTTAGCCTAGACACAAGACTGCAGCTTGGGCAGCCACATAGCCCCCTGTCCAGGACCCAGGCAGGACAAGGCCCAGAGACACCCACTTTCCCCTCGGGCCGATTCCCCAACCTGGGCTTGAGGTTCTCATGGTTTCCTTGGACCCCTCCCAATGCGTCTGTCCTGAGGGGTCCATGCCCAGCACCCTGGCGCTTTTTCTAAGACCCTATTGTCCATGAGAGGGGCCTAAGGATGCAGGGCTGGAGTACAGGGTTGGGGGCCTTGTCCTGAGAGCTTCCCTCTGTAGTCCTCTGACCACTAAACAAAAGCAGATGTGAAGCCCCCACCCCAGGGGCACCTTCTCGAGGGGGTGGGCACTTGAAGAAATGCGCCAGGCGGCGAGTCACATGACTGCAGAGTACCTCAGGGATCGGGGTCGCGTTATCCGTCCGCCTCCGGACAAGCCAACCCCTGTTCCTCCCGTGCGGCCCTTCCGGCTCTGCTCATCTGCCTCACAGGGCGATGTGGGGATGCCGGGGACCTGGGGGCCACTCGGGGGCGGTAAAGAGTTACGGGAGGCCCCAACCACATAGCGCCCTGCTTCACACGCTGATTGGCTACGGCGCACGTCCCTCTGGCGGCCGATCTCCCCACGCCTCCCACACTCCGCAGCATGAGTGGGCGGTCCGGGCAGGAATAAATGCCAGGTTCCCTGACCCGACGTCCGAGTCCACCCCGGGTCCTCTAGCGCCTCCCGCCGTGTTGGTTCTGCCACTGCAGCGCTCCCAGACTCCAAAAAAGATGCAGCCTCTTGCATACCCAGCGTGCAAATTCCTGCAAGATACAGCAGTTGGTCCCCACAAGGCTGGCAGGGACCCAGACCTAGCAGCCTCCTCCAGGCCAGCGGCCATTCTCCGAGACCTCCACACTCACTCTGACCCCCAGACTGCACGCCTCCTTATATTAGGTTAGTGCAAAAGTAATTGCGGTTTTGCCATTGCTTTCAATGACAAAACCGCAATTAATTTTCACCAACCTAATATTTGGCACCTGAGGCACCTCCTTGCCATTCCATAGTCCCAGCCCTGCAGCCAGGCCAACTCTGAACTGTACAAAAGGGCCCCAAAGGGGCCGGGCGCGGTGGCTCACGCTTGTAATCCCAGCACTTTGGGAGGCCGAGGCGGGCGGATCACAAGGTCAGGAGATCGAGACCATCCTGGCTAACAGGTTGAAACCCCGTCTCTACTAAAAAATACAAAAAATTAGCCCGGCGTGGTGGCGGGCGCCTGTAATCCCAGCTACTCGGGAGGCTGAGGCAGGAGAATGGCGTGAACCTGGGAGGCGGAGCTTGCAGTGAGCCGAGATCGCGCCACTGCACTCTAGCCTGGGTGACAGAGCGAGACTCTGTTTCAAAAAAAAAAAAAGAAGAAGAAGAAAAGAAAAGGGCCCCAAAGTGACGTCAGCCCCATCTCAAATTCAAACCCCATAGTAAACGAACAAGACAGACCTAAACTATTGACTAATTCTCCAAAGCGAAAAGTCAGGAAAATAAAAAAATCTCGTTAAGCTGTAACAAGAAGGGAATCGTGAAATACGTAAATTGGGCTCTTTCATATTGTGAAATATATATTTGGTGTTTGACCCTCTCTCCCAGTACATAATTCCTAAAATTCCTGGAATCTCCAAAATGATGTCTTTTTGTATGCTTAGGCACTGACTGATGGCTGGCAGCCCCTGGGCTGCTTCAGTGGGGCTGGTCACCAGAAAGACCAAGGCAGGGTTAGACGGTTGGGACTTTAAGCCCCACCTCCAAACTCCAGGAAAGGGAGAGGGCCTGAAGGTTAAGTTGATCACCAATGGCCTATGGTTCAATCAATCATGCCTATGTAATGAAGCCTCCATAAAAACCCAAAAGCAGAGGGTTCTGAGAGCTTCCAGGAACACATGGAGTCCTTGGAGGGGTGTGTGGGAGTTGGGAGTGGGGTGGGAATGGAAACTGAGCCCCTCCCATACGTGCTGCTGCATTTATATGTGTGTGTGTATATATATAAATAAAATATATGTATATATGTGACATATATAATATATTATATACGATATATGACATATACATATATGGTATATATATGACATATATATTATATGACATATAATATATACGTTATATATTATATATATTTAAAATATATATAAATTTTAGTTATTTTTTGAGACAGAATCTGGTTCTGTCACCAGGCTGGAGTGCAGTGGCGTGATCTCGGATCACTGCAACCTCCACCTCCTGGGTTCAAGTGATCCTCCTGCCTCAGCCTCCCACATAGCTGGGACTACAGGCACGCGCCACCATGCCCTCCTAATTTTTATATTTTTAGTAGATACGCGGTTTCACCATGTTGGCCAGGATGGTCTCGATCTGTTGACCTCGTGATCCACCCGCCTCAGCCTCCCAAAGTGCTGGGATTACAGGCATGAGCCACTGTGCCCGGCTGCATTTATATTTTCATCTGTCTCCTTTATAATAAAATGGTAAATGTAGATAAATTGTGTTTTTTTTTTGAGATGGAGTCTCGCTCTGTCTCCCAGGCTGGAGTGCAGTGGTGTGATCTTGGCTCACTGCAACTTCTGCCTCCTGGGTTCAAGATATTCTCCTGTCTCAGCCTCACAAGTAGCTGGGATTACTGGTGTGCACCACCATGCCCGGCTAATTTTTTGTATTTTTAGTAGAGATGGGGTTTCACCATGTTGGCCAAGCTGGTCTCGAACTCCTGACCTCAGGTGATCCACCCGCCTCAGCCTCCCAAAGTGCTGGGATTACAGGCATGAGCTACCACACCTGGCCTGTAAATAGTTTGTTTTTTTGAGATGAAGTCTCGCTCTTGCCACCCAGGCTGGAGTGCGATGTCGCAATCTCAGCTCACTGCAACCTCCACCTCCCAGGTTCAAGCAATTCTCCTGCCTCAGCCTCCCGAGTAGCTGGGATTACAAGCGCCGGCCACTACTCCCAGCTAATCTTTGTATTTTCAGTTGAGACAGGGTTTCACCATGTTGGCAAGGCTGGTCTCGAACTCCCAACCTCAAGTGATCCACCCGCCTCAGCCTCCCAAAGTGCTGGGATTACAGGCATGAGCCACCGTGCCTGGCATTGTTTCCTTGAGTTCTTTGGGCCGCTCTAGGAAATGATTTAACCCAAGGAAGGGGTCATAGCAACCTGAGATTGCAGCTGGCTGGTCAGAAGCATGAGCAAGGCGGGAGGATCACTTAAGCCCAGGAGTTCGAGACCAGCCTGGGCAACATAGTGAGACCTCATCACTATAAAAAATAAATTAATTAATTAAATAAAATAAGAGGGGCCAGGCGCGGTGGCTCACGCCTATAATCCCAGCACTTTGGGAGGCAAGGCGGGTGGATCACGAGGTCAGGAGATCAAGACCATCCTGGCTAACACAGTGAAACCCCATCTCTACTAAAAATACAAAAAAATTAGCCGGGCGTGGTGGCGGGCGCCTGTAGTCCCGGCTACTCCGGAGGCTGAGGCAAGAGAATGGCGTGAACCCTGGAGGCGGAGCTTGCAGTGAGCCGAGATCGCGCCACCGCACTCCAGCCTGGGCGATAGGGCGAGACTCCATCTCAAAAAAAAATAAACAAAATAAAAATAAAATAAAAGAGAGAGAGAGAGAACCCTGCCACTCTGGTCCTCCTGCCTGTGCCTGGCATAGAAGTGATCTGCCCAGAGCCACGTCCTTGGTCCTTGACCTGGGACCTGAGTCAGGAAAAAAAGTCCTATTATGTCAACCATGACCTCTATTACTGCTACCCAACAACCTCCCTTCCCAGTGTCCCCATCACTCCACTCTGTCCCTGGGGAGGTGGAGGCCTGGTCCAGAGCCAATGGCCTTGGGCAGCAGATGCTTGAAGTCAGAAATGCCAGTTACAAAGAAAACTGATCCTCAGAGCTGAGGTCCTGCCTTGGAAGCCAGTGGTCGGGATTATAACCCAGATAACAAAATAAATATCCAGGAGTCCAAGCTGATACAAATAACTGAATACATAAATGTTGGAGAAGGGACAAATCTTCCTTAAGAGGAATTCTAAACAGTATGTGCGGACACTTCCCCCTCCAGGAAATGGAGCTTAAGTCCCCTCCCTTGATTGTTGGCTGGGCTTAGTGCATTTCCAGAGATGACAATCTGGGCTGGGCGAGGTGGCTGACGTTTGTAATTCCAGAACTCTGGGGGGTTGAGGTGGGTGGATTACTTGAGGTCAAGAGGTCAAGATCAGCCTGGCTAACATGGCTAAACTCCGTCTCCAGTAAAAATATAAAAATTAGTCAGGCGTGGCTGGGCGCAGTGGCTCATGCCTGTAATCCCAGCACTTTGGGAAGCTGAGGCGGGTGGATCACAAGGTCAGGAGTTCGAGACAACCTGGCCAACATGGTAAAACCTCGTCTCTACTAAAAATACAAAAAAAAAAAAAAAATTGGCCGGGCGTGGTGGCAGGCGCCTGTAATCCCAGCTACTCAGGAGGCTGAGGCAGGAGAATCGCTTGAAATCAGAAGGTGGAGATTGCGGTGAGCCAAGATTGCGCCACTGCACTCCAGCCTGGGCAACAAGAGCAAAACATTGTCTCAAAAAAAAAAAAAAATTAGTCAGGCATGGTGCTGCGCACCTAGTAATCCCAGCTACTCAGGAGGCAGACACAGAAGAACTGCTTTAACATGGGAGGCAGAGGTTGCAGTGAGCCAAGATCTCACCACTGCACTCCAGCCTGGGCAACAGAGCGAGACTCCAACTCAAAAAAACCAAAAAACAACAAAAACAAAAAAAAACAAAAACAAAAAAACACACACACGCACACAAAAATGAATGTGGGATCAGATCCCAGATTACACCTCCGAACACAAAAAGGGCATTAGTGAAAACACTGATGAAATCCAAATAAAGTCTATAGGTTAGTTTTCTTTTTTCTTTTTTTGAGAGACATGGTCTTGGTATATTGCTTGGAGTGCAGTGATACAACCATGGCTCACTGTAACCTCACACTCATGGGCTCAAAGTGATCCTCCCACCTCAGCATCCCAAGTAGCTGAGACTACAGACACGCACCACTACGCCTGGCTAATTATCGTATTTTTAATAGAGACAGGGTTTCACCATGTCGTCCAGACTGGTCTCGAACTCCAGACCTCAAGAGATTTGCTTGCCTTGGCCTCCCAAAGTTTTTGATTACAGGTGTGAGCCACTGTGCCCAGTTCTGTAGTCTTGTACCAACAATAATTTATTATATGAGATGTTAACATGAGGGGAAGCTGGGGGTGGGGAGGATCTATAGGGACTCTGTACTGCCTCTGGGACTTTTCTATAAAGCTAAAATAATTCCAAAATAAAAAGTTTTTTTTAAAGGTAAGTAGCTAGCTGCATTAATATGACCCAAAACATTAACTATTTTATCACAGAAAACCCAGCATAAGCAACTTTGCTCTTTTTCAGGTTGTTGTTTTTTTTTAATGTAGTCTTTTCTAGTGCTTTTTCTTTAAAAGTAAAGGTTGGCCGGGCGCAGTGGCTCACGCCTCTAATCCCAGCACTTTGGGAGGCTGAGGCGGGTGGATCACAGGGTCAGGAGATCGAGACCATCCTGGCTAACACGGTGAAACCCCATCTCTACTAAAAATACAAAAAATTAGCCGGGCGTGGTGGCAGGCGCCTGTAGTCCCAGCTACTCGGGAGGCTGAGGCAGGAGAATGGTGTGAACCTGGGAGGCAGAGCTTGCAGTGAGCCGAGATCGGGCCACTGTATTCCAAGCTGTGTGACAGAGCGAGACTCCGTCTCAAAAAAAAAAAAAAAAAAAAAAAAGTAAAGGTTAGAACAGATTGAAAAATGACTGTATACACATGTATACACACACACAAACAACAACAACAACAAAAAAAAACACCAAAATTTGAGCAAAATGGCCCTGACAAAGGTTGCCTGGTAGGAACTGTGTTTTATGAATCATTTTCATGCGTTCTGGAAAAACACAAGTGATACTTTTCTGAATATCAAATTTCAGTTAATCATAGTGTTTAATACCTCATTTTCAAAAATGACAAATATTTCTTTTCTACAATTAGTCCCATGCACACCTCCTAAGTAGTGCAATAGTAAATTTGCTTCCATGACTTTTTAACTTAAAAAGTTACTTCTGCTCTTAAAAACCATGATATTTGCTCTAGCTCATGAAGCTGAAGAGAAATAGTTCCACAGAATCTCAGAGAAGTGAAGGTTATGAAGATCTCCTCATATTCTCCATTTGGAGGACAAGGTAGCCAAGAAGCCAGTCCTGGGACTTCCTCCAGGATAAGAGGCTTAGCTGGTCAAGCTGGTCAGCCCACAGGACTGGAGCACCTACTGGGCTTCAGGTTCCCCAAGAAGACCATGACATTGTTGAAAGAAATTAAAGAAGCCCTAAACAAATGGAAAGACATCCCATGTTCATGGATTGGAAGACTTGATATTGTTAAGATGACAACACTTCTGACATTGATCTATAGATTCTTAATTCCAGCTGGCTTTTTTTTTGGAGAAACTGACAAGCTGGTCCTAAAATTCATATGACAATTCAAGGAACCCAGAATAGCAAAAACAATCTTGAAAAAAAAAACAAACTTGCAGGACTGACACATCTCTATCTCAAAATATATTATCACAAAGCTACAGTAATCAATACAATGTGGTACTGGCATAAAGACTGACACAGGCTGGGCACAGTGGGTCATGCCTGTAATCCCAGCACTTTGGGAGGCCAAGGTGGGTGGATTGCCTGAACTCAGGAGTTTGAGACCAGCATGAGCAACATGGTGAAACCCCGTCTCTACTAAAAATACAAAAAATTAGCTGAGTGTGGCGGCATGCAACTATAGTCACAGCTACTCGGAAGGCTGAGGCAGGAGAATTGCTAGAACCCGGGAGGCGGAGGTTGCAGTGAGCCGAGATCGCGCCACTACACTCCAGCCTGGGCAACAGAGCGAGACTCCACCTCTTAACAAACAAACAAACAAACAAAACACAGACACAGAGACCAACAGAATAGAACTGAGAGTCCAGAAATACACTCTTACATATATGGTGAACTGATTTTCAGCAAAGGTGGCAAGACAGTTCTGTGGAGGGAAAATAGTCTTAACGACAAATGTTGGGCCAGGCGTGGTGGCTCATGCTTGTAATTCCAGTACTTTGGGAGGGTGATGTAGGAGGATCGCTTGAGCCCAGGAGTTCCAGACCAGCCTAGGCAACATAGTGAGATCTCATCTCTAAAAAAAATATTATTAACCAGGGTGGTGGGGCACATATGTAGTTCCAGCAACTTGGGAGGCTGAGGTGGGAGCGTTGCTTGAGCCTGGGAGGTCAAGGCTGCAGTAAGCTGTGATTGTGCTGCTGTACCTCAGCCTGGGTGACAGAGCAAGACTCTGTCTCAAAAAAAAAATAATAATAATAATAAAAACAAACATTAAATGCTAGGACCACTGAATATCCAATACAAAAGAATGAAGTTGTATGCTTTCCTCACAGCATATACAAAAATTAACTCTAAATAAATTATATGGCTAGGCATGGTGGCTCATGCCTATAAACCTAGCACTTTGGGAGGCTGAGGTGGGCAGATCTCTTCAGCTCAGGAGTTCAGGTCTAGCCTGGGCAACATGGCGAGACCTCATCTCTACTAAAAATACAAAAAAAAAAAAAAAAAAAGCTGGGCATGGTGGTGTGCACCTGTGGTCCCAGCTACTTGGGAAGCTGAGGTGGAAGGATTGCTTAAGCCAGTGGGGCGGAGGTTGCAGTGAGCCGAGATTGCACCACTGCACTCCAGCTTGGGTAACAGAGTGAGATCCTGTCTCAAAACAACAAAAAAACAAAAAATTATAGTTTATTACAAGAGCTACAGTAATAAAACTTTTTTTTAAAAGAAAAACTAAATTCTCATAACCTTAGATTAGGCAAAGCTTTCTTCAATATAATGAAAGGCACAAACAACCAATGAAGAAATAAACTGGACTTCAACTAAGTTTAAGAGTTTTGTGTTTTAGCCATAAAACTTTTGAAAGTTAAGAGATAACCCATAGAATGGGAAAAAATGTTTGCAAATCATATATCTGATAAGGGACTTGTATCTGGAATTTATAAAGAACTCTGACAACTCTGTAATAAACAAGCAAACAAACAAACAATTTAAAAATGGGCGGCTGGGCATGGTGGCTCACACCTGTAATCCCAGCACTTTGGGAGGCCGAGGCAGGTGGATCACCTGAGGTCGGGAGTTCGAGACCAGCCTGACCAACATGGAGAAACCCTGTCTCTACTAAAAATACAAAATTAGCCAAGCTTAGTGGCACATGCCTGTAATCCCAGCTACTCAGGAGGCTGAGACAGGAGAATTGCTTGAACCCAGGAGGCGGAGGTTGCAGTAAGCTGAGATTGCACCATTGCACTCCAGCCGGGACAACAAGAGCAAAATCCGCCTCAAAAAAAAAAAAAAAAAAAAAAAAAAGGACAAAGGGGCAGGGCGTGGTGGCTCATGCCTGTAATCCCAGCACTTAGGGAGGCTGAGGCAGGAGGATCACCTGAGGTCAGGAGTTCGAGATCAGCCTAGACAACATAGTGAAACCCTGTCTCTACTAAAAATACAAAAATTATTTTCTTTTTTGGATTGGTGGCATGGTGGCACATGCCTGTAATCCCAGCTACTCAGGAGGCTGCGCAGCATGAGAATTGCTTGAACCCGGGAGGTGGAGGTTTCAGTGAGCCGAGGTGGCGCCACTACACTGCACTGCACTGCAGCCTGGGCAACAAAGTGGTACTCCGTCTAAAAAAAAATAATAATAACAATAATAATAATAATGGGCAAAGGCTCCAAACAGGCTTTTCTCTAAAGAAGATATACAAATGGCTAATATATGAGAAGATGCTCAACATCATTAGTCACCAGGGAAATGCAAATCAAAACCACAATGAGATATCACTTCACACCACCAGGATGGACATAATAAAACAAACAAAAAACAGATAATAGCAAATGCTGGTGAGGATGAGGAGAAACTGGAACCCTCATACACTGCTGAGGGGAATGTAAAATGGTGCAGCCATTTTTGGAAACCAGCCGGGCAGTTCCTCAAAAGGTTAAATGTAGAGTTACCCTATGACCCAGCAATTCCACTACTAGCTATATGCCTGGAAGAAAGGAAAACACATGTCCACATAAAAATGTGTACATGAATGTTACAGTTGCATTATTCATGAAAGCCAAAACGTTTCGATGGATATTCAAAACAGCCCAAATATCCATCAATGGATGAATGAATAAGTACAATGTGGTGCATGTATAAAATGGAATATTATTTGGCAGTAAAAAAAATCTATGCTACAACATGAATGAACCTTGAAGAAATTATGCTCGGTGAAAGAAGCCAGACCCAAAAGACCACATATTATATGATTCCATTTACATGAAATTACTTAGAGTCTAGAGAATCTACAGAGTAGGAAAATCTATGGAGACAGAACGTAGATTTGTGGTTATCTCGGGATTGGGGTGGGGAAGGGGAGAATGAGAATTGACTACTAGTGGGTATGTGCTTTATGGGGTGATGAAAATGTCCTAAAAGGAATTTTCATGAGGGTTGCACAACTTTGTGATCACACTAAAGCCACTGAACTGTATATTTTTTTTTTTGTTTTTTTTTTGTTTTTTTTTTGAGACGGAGTCTCGCTCTGTTGCCCAGGCTGGAGTGCAGTGGCGTGATCTCACTGCAAGCTCCGCCTCCTGGGTTCACGCCATTCTCCTGCCTCGGCCTCCGGAGTAGCTGGGACTACAGGCGCCTGCCACCACGCCTGGCTAATTTTTTTGTATTTTTAGTAGAGACGGGGTTTCACCGTGTTAACCAGGATGGTCTCGATCTCCTGACCTCGTGATCCGCCCTCCTTGGCCTCCCAAAGTGCTGGGATAACAGGCGTGAGCCACCGCACCCGGCCGAAATGTACACTTTAAATGGGTAAATTGCACGGTATGTGAATTATCTCAATAAAGTTGTTAAATATTCAGAAAAAGGTAAATTGAGTCTATGAACATATGAACAGCGGTTCCCCAATGTCACTATCCCTAAGAATCACCCGGAGTTTTGTTTTTGTTTTTTAGACGGAGTATCGCTCTTGTCGCCCAGGCTGGAGTGCAGTGGCGCGACCTTGGCTCACTGCAACCTCTGCCTCCCGGGTTCAAGCCTTTCTCCTGTCTCAGCCTCCCAAGTAGCTGGGATTACAGGCGTGCACCACCACACCCGGCTAATTTTGTATTTTTAGTTGAGACGGGGTTTCTCCATGTTGGTCAGGCTGGTCTCGAACTCCCGACCTCAGGTGATCCACCCTCCTTGGCCTCCCAAAGTGCTGGGATTACAGGCGTGAGCCACCGCGCTGGCCCCGACTAATTTTTGTTTTTTTTTTTTTTTTTTTTTTTTTAGTAGAGACGGGGTTTCACCGTGTTAGTCAGAACGGTCTCTATCTCCTGACCTTGTGATCTGCCTGCCTCGGCCTCCCAAAGTGCTAGGATTACAGGCGTGAGCCACCGCGCCCGGCCTGTGTTGCTTTAAGCCACCTTATTTGTTAGGACAGCAACAGGAAACTAATACAAGGTTCAATCCCTCACTGACGATGTTCTGGACGACAGGACCCCTGCCTGGTGCCTCATGGTGGACCCACAGAATCATCTTCATACGCACGGGAGAGAAACATCACTAATGTCCACCAGCACCGGCATCCTCAGCCGCGAGGACAAATCCCTTACCCTCCCAGCAGGTTTCATTTGCGTAACGGAAATAGTGGTGAATTTATCAGGGGATGTTAATAGATGACAGGCAAGGGTGAAGTCATCGCAAAAGTTCCCAGACGATATGGACAGCTGCTCCCCAATAATTACTGCTCCACGCAGTCCACAGCGGGGCTGTTATTGACCCCGACAGGATGACGGGACACTAAGGTGTGCAGTACACGTCCTCACAGGGAGATTTAAAAAACCGGCAGTGACCCCTGCCCCAAGAAGGCCAAGAACTGCTACTCTAAGGTGTGCAGCGCGGAGCTTCCCCACCATGGCAATTTCAGTCATGGCAGCTCCTTCCCCTAATCACCAGGGCTCAGAATCTTTATTTCACTCCTTTACCCAATGCAATTGGCATCAAACGCGGGCTGGGCTGCGCCCAAATGGTCCCAGCTCCCCGGCTCTCTCCTCTCCCAAGAATACCCACACCCTGAGGCCCCGAGTGTCTCCCCCGCCCCAGTATCTCACGCCTCCAACTCGCTGCCGTCCCTGCAGGGACCTCCCGAGCTGCAACCGTGGGACGAGGCCGGCGGGGGTTGGGGGGTGCCGGGAAGGCAGCGCTGGGCGCGGCGGACACGGCCAGGGACCGGCGGGCGAGTGCGGAGTTCCTTCATGTGGGGGTGTTGAGGCTCTGGACAAGGGACTGGAGGGGGTGGGGAAGGAGGGGCGAGAGGCAAAGAGGGAATCGCGGGAGACCCCACAGGAGGCGGCCTGAGCACCAGGACGCGGACCCCCCCTCAGCACCCGCAGCCCTCGGGACCCCCGAGAGAGCCGGGCCGGGGACTCGTCCATGCCGAGGACGCAGGACCCTCCCCGCCCGCCAGGGCCCGTCCTCACCGACGACAGCGGTGCCCTCCCTCTCCGGCGACAGCGCCGCGGCGGGTCCCTCAGCCTCCGCGCCAAGGGCCCCAGCCTCAGCTCGCGCTGTTACCTCAAGCCGGGGTCACAGCGCGAGCATGCGCAGCAAGGCCGCGGGTGCCCTGTCTTCTGGCTGGGGCCGCTCCTCCGCGTCTTGCCCGTGCGGCGTAGAGCTGGCGTCCGGCCAATCGGAGGGCGGAGGCGGGGCCAAAATTCAGTAAGGGGGCGGGGACACCCGGGATTGAGTGTCGCCGTCAGGGGCGGAGCCTCGGGGGACCTGCGGCCTGGATCCGGGTCGCGGGCGAGGTTTTCCCAGCACCAGTGGGTTGGGCTTCACTGCGACCCCCGGGCTTCCTCACGGATTTGACTCCGGCTCTCTGCGGGGAAAACTGGAGCATTTGTTTAAAGGTTTTGCTCTCCCCCGTCGCGATACCGAGCGTGCGGAGGGAAGGTGTTTAGGCTCATGGAAGCCACTGCCTTGCTTTAAGCTCTGCATCCTTGACGACGCAGCAGCCTCATCCGCGCCATTGGTCCAGCCCTCGTCTATTAGTTTAGCCCCTGCCCATTGGTCCAGCCCTCGCCCATTAGTCCCGCCCTCGCTCTGTAGTTCAGCCCCTGTCCATTCATCCTTTCTCGTTATTGGTCCAGCCCTGGCCCATTGGGCCCACCCGTGCCCACGGGCCCCGCCCTCTCCGTGCCCAACCACGTTCACCCGGCCCAAGGGGTGCCCGGGACACTCGCCATCCTCCAGCCACCCACTGCAGTGGGACTGGGCTGGGTCCGGGCACAGGGAGCTGTGGGGCCCTGGGCGCTGCTTTCCTGGGACACTTGGCTGCAGCGTCCAGAGCGGCCCCGGCACAGCCCCCTAGGCTCACCGCGGCTCTCCCAGCCCCGCGGGGTCGCCCCCACTACCCCCGCCACCTTGGTCCCCCTAAGCCTGGCTCCGCGCCCCGCCCCCCTCGCTCTAAAGCGGCCGCTGAATGTGCCACCGCCCCAGGGCTCCAGGGTCCAGGTGGAGATCCTCTGGGGCCTCCCGCACCTTCCGCCTTCTCACGTCCGAATGCCAGCGTCGCTGCACGCCCTTCCTCTGCCCTGCCCCTCCCGGCCCTGGCTCTGCAGGTCTCTGAATCCCACCGTGGACTCCGCTACCAAGGCTCCCGCTGCCCCCATCCCACTATCCTATCTCCCCGGGCATTGTCTGGTGTCATTCAAGGCCTTTGTGCTTTTTTTTTTTTTTTTTTTTAGAAACGAGAATTGCGCTCTCTCGCTCAGGCTGGAGTGCAGTGGCGTGATCTCGGCTCGCTGCAAGCTCTGCCTCCCGGGTTCAAGCAATTCTCATGCCTCAGCCTACTGAGTAGCCGGGATTATGGGCGCCCGCCACCACGCCCGGCTAATTTTTGTACTTTTAGTAGAGACGGGTTTCACCATGTTGGCCAGGCTGGTATTGAACTTCTGACCTCAGGTGATCCACCCGCCTCGGCTTCCTAAAGTGCTGGGATTACAAGAGTGAGCCACCGCGCCCAGCTACCTTTGCGCATTTATTTGCTGTTATCTATTAATCATTCACAGACTACTGGTTGTTTTTAACTTGATGATGTTATAAATATCTTTGTATATGAATCTCTGATGTCAAAGATTTTTTTTTTTTTTTTTTTTTTGAGATGGAGTCTCGCTCTGTCGCCCAGGCTGGAGTGCAGTGGCGTGATCTCTGCTTATTGCAACCTCCGCCTCCCGGGTTCAAGCGATTTTCCCGCCTCAGCCTCCCAAGTAGCTGAGATTACAGGCACCGGTAATCATGCTTAATTTTTATATTTTTGTAGAGATGGGATTTCACCATGTTGGCCAGGCTGGTATCAAACCGGAGTTACCTCCGGTGATCCGCCCACCTCGGCCTCCAAAAGTGCTGGGATTAAACATGTGAGCCACCTTGCCTGTCGAGATATTAAAGATTTTTTTTTTTGAGACAGAGTCTCACTCTGTTGCCAAGACCGGAGTGCAGTAGCACGATCTCAGCTCACTGCAACCTCCGCCTCCTGGGTTCAAGTAGTTCTCCTGCCTCAGCCTCCCAAGTAGCTGGGATTACAGGCGCCTGCCACCGCACCCAGCTAATTTTTTTGTATTTTTAGTAGAGACAGAGTTTCACCATCTTGGCCGGGCTGGTCTTGAACTCCTGACCTCGTGATCCACCCGCCTCAGCCTCCCAAAGTGCTGGGATTACAGGTGTGAGCCACCGCACCCAGCCAAAGATTTCTTGAAAGTCTTAAAAGAAGTCAAAGGAGGCAAATATTTTTAAAAGCTTTTTAAACATGTAGCCAAATTGTCCCCAAGGAAGTGCACAAGCTTGGGGTTAGATGCTTGGGTTCAAGTCCCTGCTGTGTCAATTGCCAGCTGTGTGAATGAGCAATTACATCCCCTCTCTGTGCCTCAGTGTCTTCACCTGATAAATGGGGGTGATAACGCACCCACCTCCTACAGCCATTGTGATAATTCACAGAGTATTGTCATGTGGACTGATAAGAGTCTTGGTTGTTTTCTGTTTCTTTTTGTTTTTGTTTGAAACAGAGTTTCACTCTTGTTGCCCAGGCTGGAGTGCAGTGGTGTGATCTCGGCTCACTGCAACCTCCACCTCCTGGGTTCAAGTGATTCTCCTGCCTCAGCCTCCCAAGTAGCTGGGATTACAGGTGCCCACCACTAAGCCCGGCTAATTTTTTTTGTGTTTTTAGCAGAGACGGGGTTTCACTATGTTGTCCAGGCTGGTCTTGAACACCTGACCTTGTGATCCACCCATCTCAGCCTCCCAAAGTGTTGGGATTACAGGCATGAGCCACCATGCCTGGTGAGTCTTGGTTTTAAAATTTATATTCCTTAGTCCAGCAATTCTCAAACTTTCTGGTCTCAGAAGCACTTATGACACAGGATTTTTCAGTGCCACTTAGTCAGCCAGAGACCTCCATGGCCAGCAGCACCCCTGCTCAGGCCTCCCTTGGCCTGGACTCGGTGCAGGAGACACCCCACCCATTCCGCCATTTGTGTCATGTTACAGCTCTTTGAATCCCACTGCCCCCCTTGGGTCCTCAGCTTCAGGGCTGGCCCAGCCCACTGCTATTTCCTCTTGCCTGGGCAGGTTCTGGGGGTGGGTGGAGGGCTACAGTGTTACAGCCTTTTTCCTACCAGTGGTACACCCTCCAGAGTTCTTTTCCCACATCCAAGAAGAATGAGGTTATGCTGACAGCCAGTGGGTGAGCAGGGTGAAGAGTTTTATTGAGCTAACAAACAGCTCTCAGCGAAGAGGGGACCCTCTCAAAGTCGGGTAGTTCCCCCCGCCATGGTGTGTAGACCCCAAGTGTGGCTGAGTCCGAGGTTTTTATTGGCTCAGAATGGGGGAGTGCATGCTGATTGGTTTCTGAGTATGCAAAAAAGGCTTAAAAGGCACTCAAAATTGGGCATGACAGTGTAAACAACCAGTTAGGGAAGGGTAGGTGTATGTAAAATAGGTGAAGTGTGGGGATCAGTCAGAGGAAAGTGGGCCACACGGGAAGAGAGGTTCTCAGTATGTTCCATGAATTTATCAGAGACTTGTAGCTTGGTTTTCAGGCTTTAAAATCTCTTTGGTTTGAAGGCCAGTTTCACCAGGGATGGGATCTGTCTCTGTCTGCCTGGGGATTTGTCTGCCTCCTGCCGCCATCATTTACACTGTTAGTTATTGAGAAGCTCAGAGAGATTTTAGTTATGTGGGTTACATCTATCAATATTTACTATATAGAAATTTAGGCTGGGTGCAGTGGCTCATGCCTGTAATCCCATCACTTTGAGAGGCCAAGGCAGGTGGATCACCTGAGGTCAGGAGTTTGAGACCAGCCTGGCCAACATGGTGAAACCCAGTCTCTACTAAAAATACAAAAATTAGCAGGGCGTGGTCATCGTGGGCGACTGTAATCCCAGCTACGTGGGAGGCTTGAACCCGGGAGGCAGAGGTTGCAGTGAGACAAAACAAGGCCACTGCACTCCAGCCTGGGCAACAGAGTGAGGAAAAAAAACAAGACAGCTGGGTGCAGTGGCTCACGCCTGTAATCCCAGCAGTTTGTGAGGCTGAAGCAGGCAGATCATGAGGTCAGGAGTTCGAGACTAGCCTGGCCAACATGGTGAAACCCCATCTCTACTAGAAATACAAAAAAATTAGCCATGTGTGGTGGCATATGCCTGTAATCCCAGCTACTCCAGAGGCTGAGGCAGAATTGCTTAAACCAGAGCCGCGGGTGGCGGTGGCAGGTTACAGTAAGCCAATATCATGCTACTGCACTTCAGCCTGGGTGACAGAGCAAGACTCCGTCTTGGAAAAAAGGAACTTAAACTGATAAATTTAAAAACAGATTTATTAAAAACAGTGGTAATTAACCCACTGTATAACTCTATCTTCAAACCAAAGGAATCAGTGAATGGCAGTGTTTACACTTTTAAAAATCACTTTAGTGGCTGGGCGCGGTGGCTCACGCCTGTAATCCAAACATTTTAGGAGGCCGAGGCAGATGGAGCACCTGAGGTCAGGAGTTTGAGACCAGCCTGGCCACCATGGTGAAACCCTGTCTCTATCAAAAATACAAAAATTAGCTGGACGTGGTGGCATGCACCTGTAATCCCAGCTACCTGGAAAGCTGAGGCATAAGAATTGCTTGAACCCAGGAGGCGGAGGTTGCGGTGAGCTAAGATCACGCCACTGCACTCCAGCCTAGGTGACAGAGCAAGACTCCGTCTCAAATAAATAAATAAATAATAAAAATCACTGGCCCAGCGCGGTGGCTCACACCTGTAATCCCAGCACTTTGGGAGGCTGAGGTGGGCAGATCACGAGGTCAGGAGTTCAAGACCAGCCTGGCCAACACGGTGAAACCCCATCTCTACTAAAAATACAAAAATTAGCTGGGCTTAATGGCGCGAGTCTGTAATCCCAGCTACTCACGGGGCTGAGGCAGGAGAATCGCTTGAACGCGGGGGGCAGAGGTTGCAGTGAGCTGAGATCGCGCCACTGCACTCCAGCCTGGGGGACAGGACAAGACCCTGTCTCAAAAAATAGATCACTTTAGTGTCTGGCTTAAGAGACTACAGCTGCATTGTCACAACTGCCTCTGCATTCACTCTTCTGTGATGTGTTGTTTGCATTGAAGCACGCAAAGAAAATCCAGCCCACACCGATAAATATTTGGAAAAGGGAGAAATATTTTAACAGCCTTTTCAGATAATTGTGGATATTCTTCCTTGATACTACATCAAAACTCATGTGGTGGTTCTTAAAGGTTAGTTGCAGTGTAGAATCTGAAGTGGCATCAGTACAATTTTTGTATTCAATTACATCAGAATCCCTTGGTCAGCCAGGCGACGTGGCTTATGCGTGTAATCCCAGTACTTTGGGAGGTTGAGGAGGGTGGATTTCTTGAGTCCAGGAGTTTGAGACCAGCCTGGACAACATGGCGAAAACCCATCTCTACAAAATATTTAAAAATTAGTTGGGTGTGGTCGGATGCCGTGTCTCACACCTGTAATCCCAGCACTTGGGAGGCTGAGGTGGGCGGATCACAAGGTCAGGAGTTCGAGACCAGCCTGACCAACATGGTGAAACCCCATTTCTACTAAAAATACAAAAACTAGCCAGGCGTGGTGGCACGTGCCTGTAATCCCAGCTACTCAGGAGGCTGAGGCAGGAGAATCACTTCAACCCGGAAGGCAGAGTTTGCAGTGAGCCAAGATCATGCCATTGCATTCCAGCCTGGGCCACAGAACGACACTCCGTCTCAAAAAAAAAAAAAAAAATATTAGTCAGCTGTGGTGGTGCACGCCTATAGTCTCAACTACTTAGGAGGCTGAGGTGGGAGGTTCCTTCAAGCGCAGGAGCTTGAGGCAGCAGTGAGCCGAGATTGCGCCCTGCACTCCAGCCTGGGTGACAAAGTGAGACCCTGTCTCAAAATAATAATAATAATCCACTGGTCTTTTAGCATTTTGGAGGGATCTTGTACCCATGTGTGGTCTCATAACACCATGCATTGGCTTTTTAGAAAGTATTGGTTCATTGAATAATGCACATCTTATGAAATGTTGACATATTTTATTATATAATATAAATGAATGGTGTCAAATACAAGTTTTCTAACTTTTTTTTTTTTTTTTTTTGAGACAGAATCTCACTCTGTTGCCCAGGCTGGAATGCAATGGTGTGATCTCGGCTCACTGCAACCTCCACTTCCCGGGTTCAAGCAATTCTCCTGCCTCAGCCTCTTGAGTAGCTGGGATTACAGGTGTCCACCACCATGCCTGGCTAATTTTTTGTATTTTTAATAGAGATGTGGTTTCGCCATGTTGGCCAGGCTGGTCTTGAACTCCTGACCTCAGGTGATCTACCCGCCTCGGCCTCCCAAAGTGCTGGGATTACAGGCGTGAGCCACCGTGTCTGGCCCCAACATTTTAATTTTTGCTTGAAAGTTAGAATTTTTTTTTTGGAGATGGAGTCTTGCTCTGTTGCCCAGGCTGGAGAGCAGCGGCACGATCTCGGCTCACTGCAACCTCTGCTTCCCGCGTTCAAGCAATTCTCCTGTCTCAGCCTCCCGAGCAGGTGGGACTACAGGGGCACACCACTACGCTTGGCTAATTTTTGTATTTTTAGTAGAGACGGGGTTTCACCATATTGGTCAAGCTGGTCTTGAACTCTTGACCTCAGGTGACCCACCCACCTTGGCCTCCCAAAGTGCTGGGATTACAGGCGTGAGCCACTGTGCCCAGCCAAAAGTTAGAATTTTAAATTTTATCCTTGGCAACAAATACTGTCAGTTATTTTCCTTCAAGTGACAGACTCACTTCTCACTTTTCTCTTTTTTTTTTTTTTCCAGACAGAGTTTCACTCCATCACCCAGGCTGGAGTGCAGTGGCGTGATCTCAGCTCACTGCAACCTTCGCCTCCTGGGTTCAAGTGATTCTTGTGCCTTAGCCTTCTGTGTAGCTGGAATTACAAGCATGTGCCACCACACCCAGCTAATTTTTGTATTTTTAGTAGAGCTAGGGTTTCGACATATTGGCTAGGCTGGTCTCGAACTCCTAGACTCAAGTGATCTACCCACCTCATCTTCTCAAAGTGCTGGGATTACATGCATGAGCCACTGCACCTGGCCCTCACTTTTCTCACTTTTGAGAAGATGGCTGCCAAATACCCACATCTGAATAACCACAGTTTGTCAGTGGTTCTATCAAATAAAAAGTGTTCCACAAAAAAATAGCTAATAGCACAATTCAAATAGTTACACATATCGTTCTGCTAGAGACAACTGTATGCCCAGAGGTGCTGTATGTGTATTTCCTCTTTTCCATTTCAACTAACAAAATACTAAAAAGACGTGTACTCAATGGCTAAGAATTAATAAAATGAATGATTGTGTTGCTTCATCAAGGACTTTTTTCTTTCCCTCCCTTCCTTCCTCCCTCCCTCCCTCCCTTCCTTCCTTTCTTTTTTTGATTTTCGCTCTTGTTGCCCAGGCTGGAGTGCAATGGTGAAATCTCGGCTCACTGCAACCTCCACCTCCCAGGTTCAAGCGATTCTCCTGCGTTAGCCTCCTGAGTAGCTGGGGCTACAGGTGCCCACCACCACGCCTGGCTAATTTTTTTTTTTTTTTTTTTTAAATTAAGACAGAGTCTCGCTCTGTCGCCCTTTTAATTGAGACGGAGTCTCTCTCTGTCGCCCAGGCTGGAGTGCAATGATGCGATCTTGGCTCACTGCAACCTCTGCCTCCTGGATTCAAGCGATTGTCCTGCCTCAGGCACCCGAGTGGCTGGGATTACAGGCACCCGCCACCATGCCCAGCTAATTTTTGTATTTTTAGTAGAGACTGGGTTTCACCATGTTGGGCAGGCTGGTCTCGAACTCCTGACCTCACGTGATCCACACGCCTTGGCCTCCCAAAGTGTTGGGATTACAGGCGTGAGCCACCGCGCCTGGCCTAATTTTTGTAGTTTTGGTAGACACGGGGTTTCACCATGTTGGCCAGGCTGGTCTTGAACTCCTGACCTCAAGTTATCCGCTGGCCTCCACGACACCCCGTCTCAAAAAAAAAAAAAAGTTTCAATACATGAATATTGGGGGACACAGATCATCATAAATGCGTTTGTTTATACTGTTGATAATGGTCTTTTGTGTTAAAAAAAAAAAAAAAAAAAAAAAAAAAAAAAACATTATCAGCAAGTTCTCCCCATCCTGAGAAGGGACTGAGGCTGCGGGGCAGAACCGCCCTCCTGGCGGCCGGCACGGCCTAGGTCCTGGTGAGGCAGTCGGGCGGCCGCTGAGTCCGCGCGCGCCCTCTCCTGGCCGCCAAGAGTATCGGCCAGAATGTCCCCAGGTTCCGGCTCTGACCCGGATGAGGCCCTGCCCAGCGCTCTGTGCAGCTCAAGGAAAAGTGCAGAGATTGCATGCACGAGAGAAGAGCCTTTTCTTCGTCTGTACACCCCTCTCCTTTTTTTCTTTTCTTTTCTTTTTTTTTTCCAGATGGAGTCCCTGTCGCCCAGGCTGGAATGCAGTGGCGTGATCTCGGCTCACTGCAACCTCTACCTCCTGGGTTCAAGCGATTCTCCTGCCTCAGCCTCCTGAGTAGCCTCCCGATTACTGGTGTGTACCATCCCGTCCCGCTGATTTTTTTGGATTTTTAGCAGAGATGGGATTTCAGCATGTTGGCCAGGCTGTTTTCGAACTCCTGACCTCAAAGAGTCCGCCCTCTTCGGCCTCCCAAAGTGCTGGGATTACAGGCGTGAGACACCACGCCCTGCCCCTCCCCCCTTTCTTAATCCAAACACCTCAGCTTTGCCGGGGTGCAGGCTGCTGAAGGCACCCACGCGGTGGGCGGGGGTCCTGTTGATCCCTTCAACTTGGTGGTTTCATGGCAATTTGACTGCTTTGGACTGTCCACAAGTGACAGGGATTTAGCCACACGGATTTTTGAATTATTTATGACAGTGAAACAAATATGAAGTGATACAGATGTCCATTTAATCATTTAAATGATTAACAATTAAATGAAACGTGGTCTATCCCTGCAATGGAAATACAATACATGCCACGACGGGCATGAACCTTGAAACATGATGCCAAGTGAGAGAAGCCACACACGAGAGGCTACATGAGTTCATTTATGTGAAATGTCTGGAACAGGCAAATTCAGAGACAGAAGGTGGACTACTGGTTGCCAGGGGCTTGGGGGAGTGACTGCTACTGGGCACTAGTTTTCTTTTTGGGGGTGATGAAACATTTTTGGAATGAATGATTATCGATGCACAACTTTGTGAACAGACCAAAAGCCATGGAATTGTACACTTTCAAATGGTCAATTTTCTGGCCGGGCTCAGTGGCCCATGCCTGTAATCCCAGCACTTTGAAAGGCTTGAGGTAGGAGGATCACTTGAGATCAGGAGTTTGAGACTCTCCTGGGCAACATAGGGAGACCTCATCTCTACTAAAAACAGAGTGGGTGTGGTGGTGTGCGCCTGTGGTCCCAGCTACTCAGGAGACTGAGGCAGGAGGATCGCTTGAGCCAGAGAGGTCGAGGCTGCAGTGAGCTGAGATCGCACCATTGCGCTCCAGCCTGGGTAACAGAATGAGACCCTATCTCAAAATAAAATAAAATGGTCAATTTTATGGCATGTGAATTAAATCTCAATTTAAAAAGAAGAAAGGAATGGTCAAGAAAGTGGCAGATCTATTAAAATTGCCCCTCAAAAATGGTTTGAACATCAGTAATTTCACTTTTTCCACATAATTCATCTTAAATACCAGAAAGTAAAACTAAAATGTCTTTTTTTTTTTTGAGATGGAGTCTCACTCTGTCACCTAGACTGGAGTGCAGTGGTGTGACCTCAGCTCACTGTAACCTCCACCTCCCGGGGTTCAAGTGATTCTCCTGCCTCAGCCTCTGGAGTAGCTGGGATTACGGTCATGTCCCACCACGCCTGGCTAATTTTTGTATTTTTAGTAGAGACAGGGTTTCACCATGACCTCAGGTGATCCACCCGCCTTGGCCTCCCAAAGTGCTGGGATTACAAGTATGAGCCACAGCGCCTGGCCTTAAAATATCTTTTGCTTCTTGACTTTAGACGTGTATTTTCTGCATATTTTCATAACCTTTTTACACTAAAATTACTACTTGTTTATACTGCATGTCAATTGTTAAGCTAATTGTTACATTGTTGAAAACATTCACTGATATATTTTATATTGATACTTTCCTCATTCTGTGGTTCCATTGTCTTTTTTCAATCAGATGTTTTAAGTGTTGAAAAAAATCCTGGCCTTTATGGGTGAGGAAGGAATGTTTATTTCAGTAGATGTCAGCTCAGAATCAAATTACCAATGCGCAAAGCCTAGGCACACACATTCCTAAAGTATTTGGTTTCAATCGTGGGATAAATATAGCTTGAACCTAACCTTCCTTCCCCTTCCCCTTCCCTCCCCTTCTTTCCTTCCTTTTTTTTTTTTTTTTTGAGAAGACCTAAGAATCATGAGTTTGTATGCACCCAACATCATAACCTCAAAGATATAAAGAAAAAATGGGCACATTACAAATAAAAATTGACAAAGTAACCCCTATAATCATAGCGGGAGATGTAACAACTCTATAACAATTTTTTTGTTTGTTTGTTTTGTTTTTTAGACAGAGTCTCGCCCTGTTGCCCAGGCTGGAGTGCAGTGGTGCGATCTCGGCTCACTGCAAGCTCCACCTCCTGGGTTCACCCCGTTCTCCTGCCTCAGCCTCCTGAGTAGTTGGGACTACAGGCGCCTGCCACCACGCCCGGCTAATTTTTTGTATTTTTAGTAGAGACGGGGTTTCACCATGTTAGCCAGGATGGTCTCCATCTCCTGACCTTGTGATCCGCCCACCTCAGCCTCCCAAAGTGCTGGGATTACAGGCATGAGCCACCGCGCCCAGCGAACAAATTTTAATACTTTTTTATTATTTATAAAATAATATGAGCCACTGCACCTGGCCCCAGCTTGGTTTTGATGAGAATTGGCCTGGAATATCTTTTCAGAATTCCCTTCCATGTTATGATGACTGGCCTTAAGAGAAGTTTGTGCAAGATCAGAAGGTTTAAGTGAAGCATCAGCCATGCAGCTCTGGGGTCAGCGTGGGGAGTGGGGATGAGTCCCCATCGTAGATCACTGTGCTGCCCGCTTTGGGCAGTAGCCAGGCCCTCGGCTCCCTCAGCTCCCACCACGTCTCCTCCATTGGCTGCTCAGAGTCTGAGCCAGGCGTGTGCAGAGTTGAGGTAGCAGGCAGCAGCTTATTCTGTTTGATATTGAGGCTGTAGGCAGTGAGAGACAGACGTGGCTCCATCTTCTCACACTCCCTGCTTCACACATAATTTTTTCCTATTAGCGCTCCTTGCTACAACCAGCTTCAGCCAATGTAGGTGCAGAAGTCAACTGGAGGCAGCTCCCTGGGCTTGCTCCTATAGTCACGGAAAATCCAATCCCTATACTTACTTTATTAATTTAATTTTATTTATTTTGGAGACAGGGCCTCACTCCATTATCCAGGCTGGATTTCAGTGTTGCCATCACGGCTCACTGCAGCCTCTATCTCCCAGGCTCAACTGATCCTCCTGCCTCCGCCTCCCAAATTGCTGGGATTACATGCGTGAGCCACTGAGCCTGGCCTAATTCTTTTTTTTTTTTTTTTTTTTGAAACAGAGTCTTGCTCTGTCACCCAGGCTGGAGTGCAGTGGCACAATCACTGCAACCTCTACCTCCTGGGTTCAAGCGATTCTCCTGCCTCTGTCTCCCGAGTAGCTGGGATTACAGGCATGTGCCACCATGCCAGCTAATTTCTGTATTTTTAGTAGCGACGGGGTTTCACTATGTTGGCCAGGCTGATCTTGAACTCCTGATCTCAAGGGATCCACCCACCTCAGCCTCCCAAAGTGCTGTGATTACAGGCGTGAGCCACTGTGCCCTGCTGTAATTATGTTACGTCGCTCCTTGAGGGTTCTGCTTCCTCGATCACACAAATGAATTTTACCCTAACAGATATATACAGATATATCTTACGTTGATGTCATTTTAAATCGTTGGGGAATGAAAAGATGATTGATTCAATAAACATTGCTGAAAAAAATTAGTTAACATATTTGGAAAATAGTATATCTTTGTATTGTTCATAAAAATGTTTTTAAAACCTCAAACTATAAACATATTGGGAAAAGTAGAATATGCTTGCAACCCTGGAATACAGAAACAAAATGCAAACATCATAAGGATCGAAACGTAAATATATCAAAATTATAAGTTATTTAGAGGCGGTTTTTCAGGTTTGACCTATAGATTGTTAAAATAAAAATTCTTGGTAGCCAGGCTCAGTGGTATGAGCCTGTGTTCCCAGCTACTCGGGAGGCTGAGGCAAGAGGATGGCTTGATCCCTGGAGTTCAAGGCTGTGGTGCACTATGGTCACGTCTGTGAATAACCACTGCACTTCAGCATGGATAATATAATGATACCCTGCCTCAAAAAAAATCTCAGGGATTCACTGTGAGTCAAGGCATCCAGCTATATGCTAAAGTTGGGCAAATTTTACAAAATGCTGAGAGAGAAAAGAGAGAAAAGGATAGACAGACAGACATGCTTGAATGGAGCTTTGGGGATAAAGGACATTGTGGGCCAGATATACAGCCACCAACCTTCGGCCACGCTGCAGAATCAGGATTCCTTCTTGGCTAGATTGCAGAGACAGGGCAGGAGACACAGCTGAAGAGGTGGTTCGCTGGAGACAGAGAGCTCAAGCCTGGAGAACAGTAAAGAACCTCCCCTGCCAGGCGCAGTGGCTGACACCTGTAATCCCAGCACTTTGGGAGGCCGAGGAGGGCGGATCACGAGGTCAGGAGATCGAGACCATCCTGGCTAACACAGTGAAACCCTGTCTCTACTAAAAATACAAAAAATTAGCTGGGCGTGGTAGCATGTGCCTGTAGTCCCAATTACTCAGCAGGCTGAGGCAGGAGAAGTGCTTGAACCCGGGAGGCTGAGATCGCACCACTGCACTCCAGCCTGGGTGACAGAGCGAGACCCCGTCTCAAAAATGCTCAGTCTGCAGTGAGAAACTCTAACCCTTTCCAGCTTCATCTCCCATCAATCTCCTGCGGTTTTTCCTTTCCAGGCTTTGCCTAGGCAGTTTTCACATGCTGTCATCTCCTGTCTTCCCTTTTTTGACAGCGTCCCTCTGACTGTAAGCCCTACGAGTCCTGGGTTGGCTCACTGCTTCCTTGCCTCCTTCAGGCAGAGTGAGTTGCTCTCCGGGACTTCAACCTGCCTTCTCCCCCAGTGTGTACATCACAGTCACAGTGATTGTCTATTTACTATCTCCTGCCTCAGAAGACTGAGCTCCTGGAGCCATGGATCACGGCTTAAGCTCACCCCTGCAGCCCCATCTCTCTCTACACAGGCCTAACACACGGTCAGTGTGGAACAAAGTCTTGGTCTCCCTGCTGCTGGTTGTTCCTCTCCTCAACCTGTTCCACACACAGATGGCTGATCCTCATCCTAAAGCAAAGTTGATTTTATCACCCCCAACTCAAAATCCTTCCCTGGCTGACTTTCGCTTTTGAAACGCTTTCAATTGTTAGCATTCAGGCCTTGCACGTGGTGCACCAAGGGCTGTTAGGATAATTGGAGAGAAAAGGTTGAGGTAAGAGTCCCGGTGAGGGTCAAGGTTAGGCAAACTGATAAGTAAATTGAGAGCCCAGCGAAGCACATAATTTCCTCTCTCCTGCTCTTCCTCAAACACTCATGGAGCACCATGTGCCAGTTTCTGCGCTGAGTCTTAATAAAGCAGAAAATGATTATGTTCCTATGCTGACCCCAAAAAGACACGGACCTTGTTCTGTCTCTCCACGTTGGCTATTGTCTGACTCCAGTGGTATGCTGCTGAATGTTTAACAACTGACTTTCTGGGAAGAAAAAAAAAAGCCCTGATTTCTACAGTTTACCAATTTCTATGGTGTAAATATTCCCACCATAGCCGATTTCAAGTCTCCAATATGATGTCATTGAACATAGAGTTGGAAAGAAACGTGCAATAGCACACTATTATATAGTATTCCCACCATACAGATAAGATGGATGTAAATCACTCCAAGAACACAGATAGTAGTAAAACAGTAAAACAATTAACCAGTGATACATTTTGAGTGTTTTCTTTCTTCATTTGTTTATTTATTATTTTTTGGACAGTAAGTCGTTCTGTCTCCCAGGCTGGAGTGCAGTGGCATGATCTCAGATCACTGCAACCTCCACCTCCAGGTTCAAGCGATTCTCCTGCCTCAGCCTCCCAAGTAGCTGGGATTACAGGTGCGCGCCACCACGCCCAGATAATTTTTGTATTTTTAGTGGAGATGGGGTTTCACCATGTTGCCCAGGTTGGTCTTGAACTCCTGACCTCAGGTGATCCACCCGCCTCGGCCTCCCAAAGTGCTGGGATTACAGGCGTGAGCCACCGCGCAGGCGTCTACCTTTGTTTTTAATATAATGTATTTAATTGTAGGCTCATAAAATTTATTTTTTAACAATGACGTCAAAAAATGTATTTAACATCCAGCTTGCAAAACGTCTGAAAACTTAACCATGCGCTCATGCGCACTGTCTTCAGATGCGGTTTTTGACGGTGCCCATTTTACTTCGTCATGTTTGGGGCTTTTAGTGGTCGGGACACGCAAAGCCAGGAAGAGAAACGAGGCCAACGGGAGGAGCAAAGCCGGGCTCCAGTCCCTCACGCGGCCACCGGGGGGCGACAGACACAGGCCAATGCGCAGCTGGGGATCTGAGGCCCCCGGGCTCGGCCGCTGGGTCTCTTCTCCGCCCACAAGGAGGACTGAGACGCTTTTCCTGATATTTTGGGCGTGGCCCGTCACCGGCACGGTGGCAGGGGTCTGGGGCGCCGAGGGGCCGCTCCCCACCCGGACTTAGGTCCCTGGTATTGAAAACCAGCGCTGTCCATCCGCAGTGCCCCAAGTGTCCCCGGACACCAAGCTGGCTCACTCTGGCGGCCGCCATAACCCCTGCCCGGCAGCCTCTGCGGCCGGAAGTTGGCTCGGCCGGTGTTCGGGGCATCCCTCGGGCAGTTAACCGCACTTCCGCTGGCTGGGTATCCGCGGCAAGTTCAGATCATTAGTTGGCTGGAGTTAATTAATCACCAGACAATTAGCTTATATTTTTCCCGATCCTAAGACCAGCTGGATTGGTGAAGAGGAACTAGAGACAACAGCTTCCTTCTGAGTCACCCTGAGGCAGCAGCCCCTGGGGAAATGCAGGGAAGGAGACTACCCAGGCTTCCTGGAGGGGTTGGCCCCAGGGCATGCCCTGCTTGGGCGGAAAAGCCTGGAGTTTAGATGAGGAAGCCTGAATTCTCCTGTAGACCTCCTGCCAACTCTTTGCCTGACCTTGGGCAAAACATTTAACTCTCTTCTGGGCCTTGGTTTCTTTAGCAAACACTGATGCCTGCTTCTCCGGCTCGCCCCCGCGCCCCCCTACCCCCACCGCTTTTAAAATGTTTATTTATTATTTTTTTAATCATGGTTTTATTAGGTTGGTGCAAAAGTAACTGCGGTTTTTATCATTACTTTCAATGGCATAATAGAATGGGACTCTATTTGCTGCCAGATTGGGAATTCTAAGGGTATAAATATGTATTAATAAATATTATGACCTTTAAAATTTTAAAACAAATGCAAAACCTGCAGCATTTTTCGGGAATTGATTCTCTGTACATAAAAATGAGATTAGTCAATCCTTTTGGTGTCTGTTTAGCATACAATGAGTACATCCAGATAGTTAAGACCCTTGGAATCAAGATTAAGAGAACCATCAATTAAGGAGGTATGGTTGGTTAATTCTATACTTATTTTGAAAATAAGTTAGTTGGCCGGGCGCGGTGGCTCACGCCTGTAATCCCAGCACTTTGGGAGGCCAAGGTGGGTGGATCATGAGGTCAGGAGATCGAGACCATCCTGGCTAACACAGTGAAACCCCGTCTTTACTAAAAATACAAAAAATTAGCTGGGCGTGGTGGCGGGCGCCTGTAGTCCCAGCTACTAGGGAGGCTGAGGCAGGAGAATGGCGTGAACCTGGGAGGCGGAGCTTGCAGTGAGCGGAGATCGCGCCACTGCACTCCAGCCTGGGCGACAGAGCGAGACACTGTCTCAGAAAAATAATAATAATAATAAGTATGGTTAATTCTATACTTACTTTGGAAAACACCAGCTATTCAGCACGAATAGCAAAGACACCATGACTACGTTCTACTACTGTGGGACTGTAGTGGAACACTGACGCCTGCTTCTCCGGTACCCCCTCCGCCCCCCCTCCCCCGCCTTTTTAATGTTTTATTATTATTATTTTTTGAGAGTCTCACTCTGACGCCCAGGCTGGAGTGCAGTGGGGCGATCTCAGCTCACTGCTTTCCCCTTTCTCGTTGGCAGGCAGTGCCCACCTCTCCAGGGAAATTTACTTCAGTGCTTTATCCTACCTGATTGGACACAGCCGACCGTGTTGGTCCTGGTTCCCTTGTCAAATGCTGGCTCCTGGAAATAGCATCAAAGCAAGCAGCTGATAAGACAAACTAGGTTGTTACTTATGCTAAGGGGAAGCACCACCTTGAAAGAGTCATTGTAGAGTGGAAGTGGGGAGGGCAAAGTTGAGATACTGAGGTTTTGGGGTTTGGTTTAAGGCAGGTCCTTTGATGTCGGACTTAATCAGGGCTGGGTAAGGATCATGTTATAATAGTTTAGGATTGTTGGTCACAGTTTTGTATTGGTGGTCACGGTGAAGTGAGGGCTTCAAAGACTCTTTGAGCTTTCTTTGATGCTCCCTGTTGAAGAGCTGTGTGGTTTTATTAATGGATTTTCCTGAACTCAAGGAGTAAGGTTATTTGCAACTTTTGTCTTTCTGGGCAAGCATTTCCTGGAATAATAAAGTCACAATAATAGAGTCATGTTATTTTGCTTCAGCAATTGTGAGTCGGAGTACTCTGCTATTTGTATCCAGAGGCACCCTGTTATGGTTTCCTTGTGTGTAAAATGGGGATTATACTGCAGAGAGAAGGGGAGGAGCTGGGCATGCTTTGAGAAGACCAAAGTTTCAACGTATTGTAGGCTTTTGGTATTACAGCAATGTAGGGCTTACAAAAATGTCTGAGTCCTGGAAAATTATCCTTACTCTGAAATAGGAAATGGAGTTGCCAAATTGAATTACATAGTTGTTTGTTAAATGTCTCCTAGACATAATTATGTCCACTGGTCCAGTGCAACTCAGAGCACACGGTTGTGGGTCCATTGCATTTATTCTGCAGAGGGAGGTGCATGCTCATGTGTTTGAAGCCATGTGATGGGGGCTTCAAAGCTAAGAATGCTTCAGGCCTATCAAGGTCTTAAAATGGCCCTGTGACTGGCCTTTCTACTTCCTTTCTACTTGAGTCCTGGCCTTTCTACTTCCTAGCCATGTGAATTGGGATCAACTCCTCCCTCTCTGAGCCAATTTCCTCATGTGTACAGTGGGGAAGACAATGCTTGGGGCAGAATAAGAAGGGTGAAGCGAGGTGGTGTGTTGAGTATAGTAGCAAACAGTTTTTGGAACTGAGGCCCAGATGATCCCGGGGTGGCTTCAGCCCTGCAAACTGTGGATCTGGTACAACCTACCCTGAGAGAGACCATGGACCTATAGATAGCAAGTCTGTAAAGGCTCAGAGTTAATCAGGTTAGGAGAAAGCAAGAGAAATGAGGATCCCAGCCCAGGGAGCCTGGGACTTATTCAGGTCAGTTTCTGCACTGACCCACATATTTAACAACCAGCTCTTTACAGGCATGAGACAATCAGAACAGTCTTGCTGGAGACGCTGGAGGCCCTGTGTGAAAACAGGCATTCACTCTTTAAGTGTTAGATTTTGAGGATAGTGGAGGGCCTGGAGCAGCTGGGCAGTAAGAGGCACCTGGGGACTTGGGGAAATGGCTGTTTATCAACCTACAGTTGACATTCAGTTTGGCTCTACCAGAGCTGAAAATCTGCCTTGCTTAGGGGAGCATGGGAGTACCAGGTGTGGGAGCAAGTGGAGGTTGGTAGTACAGCCCTGGGCAGGGCAGGCATGGATGGGGGCCAGATTCTGATCAGTGAAGCACCCCTGGGCACTCCCTTGAACCTCAAGCCTGAGGTCAACCAGTGGGGCCTTGGCTCCCTGGGGCTCCTGGATGTTTGAGCAATGCCCCCCTCAGAGAACTTTCCTAAGTTTTCAGTTTCTCCCCTCTTTTGTGCTTTGGAAAATCCTTCCTCCTTCCTGTGTCTAGGTGTCTAGGTGAGGTATTTCCTGTCTTCTCTGTCCTCAAGCCACTGCTCTCCTCTTTTACAGCAGACCTTGACACCAAATCATTAAAAACCAAAAAACTAGTTCTCTTTTCTTCAAGGGCAAGAAAGACTGAGTTTCCAAGTCCTGCCAGGATATTCGCGGAAATTTTTGGATCCTATTTTTCTATGGTAAAGATAGGGAAGAAAAACAAATCACATACAAGTTTTATCTCTTTTATTTAGTTTTTTTAGACAGGGTCTCACTCTGTGGCCCAGGCTGGAGTGCAGTGGCACGATCATAGCTCACTGCAACCTTGGACTCCTGGGCTCAAGCAATCCTCTTGCCTCAATCTCCCAAGTGGCTGGAACTACAGGTGTGCACCACTACACCAAGCTGATTTTTAAAAATTTTTATGTAGAGACAGGGTCTTGCTATGTTGCCCAGGCTGGTCTTAAACTCCTGGCCTCAAGCGATCCTCCTGTCTTGGCTTCCCAAAGTGTTGAGATTATGGGCGTGAGCTATTATGCCTAGGCACTACATAACTTTTCAAGAGTGTAGTTTGATAATATATGTCATCAAAAACTGTAAATACATTTAAAACCTTTATCCTAGCAATTTCCCTTCTAGGAATGTAGCTTGAGGAAATAACCAGAGATTCTTTCAAAGATTGATGAACAAGGTTACTTACTGACACATTACATACGACAGAAAAAAGAATGAATGTCCAGTATCAGAGGGCATGGGATTGAGTAAATTATGGTATATTGTTGTCTTAGTCTGTTTTGTGTTGCTCAGGTACAGAATACCTGAGACTGGGTAATTTATAATAAACAGAAATTCATTGGCACCTGGTTCTGGAGACTGAGAAGTCCAAGATTGAGGGGCTGCATCTGATGAGGGCCTTCTTGCTGCCTCATAACATGGCGGGAGGCATCACGTGGCAAGAGAGCATATACATAAGAGAGTAAGGGGGTGGAACTCATACATTTTATCAGGAACCCATCCCATGATAACCAACCCACTCCCAAAATAATGGCATTAATCCATACAGGAGGGCATAAGCTTTATGACCTAATCACCTCGGAAAGGTCCCGCCTCTCAACATTCTTGCTTTGGGGATTAAGTTTCCAACACATGAACTTTGGGGACACATCCAAACCGTAACAATTCTATAGTGGAATATTATATAGACATTAATAATCATGTTATGAATGGTTTACTGATATGAGAAGATGCCATATTGAATTTTAAAAGCAGATTAAGATAATGTCACAGTATGATTCCAATAATATCCAAAAAAAAGAATATAATTTGTAGCTTGTTTTATTAAGTAAAAATTTATAAATGGTGTTTCACTTAATTCATCAATTGATTCAACAATATTGGGAGGCCACTAACTGACAGGCACTGAAGATATAATACTAAGCTGTTAAAAGTGTAATGTTCAGCCAGGCGCGGTGGCTCACGCCTGTAATCCCAGCACTTTGGGAGGCCGAGGCCAGTGGATCACCTGAGGTCAGGAGTTTGAGACCAGCCTGATCAACATGGCAAAACCCCGTCTCTACTAAAAATACAAAAATTGGCAGGGCTTGGTGGTGGGCACCTGTAATCCCAGCTACTCGGGAGGCTGAGGCAGGAGAATCGCTTGAGTCCAGGAGGCGGAGATTGCAGTGAGCTGAGAGATCAAGCCACTGCACTCCAGCCTGGGTGACAGAGTAAGACTTCATCTAAAAAAAAAAAAAAAATTATATATATATAGCAACTTATTCAAAGCACCATACACTTACAGTCAAATAAATAATGCTGAAATGAATTCGCCAGTGGATATGGAGCTGTCAGAACAGTCGATACCCACAGTAGCATTTCTATGCACAGGGATTATTTACATCACTATCAGTTTCCTGCCAATGAACTTCTGTCTTTACAGAGTAGCCTAAGCAAGGTGAGTACCCCTATAGGATGGGGTAATCCCTGGTGGCTCCAGCTTCCCCTTGAAAGTATATACAATCATTTCACTTGCTCATTTCGTATCTTCCTTACTTTTCCCTGTAGGGATGAGAAAAAGAATAAGAGGGAGAGTGTCACTTAAACTAAGACCTGAGGAGACCTGTCATCTCTGAACAGGGATAGATGGAGCAGCGTGTGCCAAGGCCCTTAGGTAAAAAAGGGCTTAGGGCAAATACAGGACCAGTGTGGCTGGACAGGAGTGAGCTGGGCAGGGTGACCATCGGCAGGCAGAGAGGTCAGCAGGGGCTGATGACGCCGAGCCCCGAGGGAGTCCAGGAGTTACAGGATTTCCTGAAAGCAGTGGGCCCCGCTAGAGAGAGTTAAACTGGGAAGTGCCATGATGTAATTTATGTTGCACTAAACAGCTCTGATTCCTGAGACAAGAGACTTGAGGGACCCCAGGGTACCCGCCCACCTGTTGCAGAGGAGATGGACGGGGCCCTGTGGACATGGAGGGAAGTGCCTGCGTCCACCAGCAACTTCCAGGTCTGAAACGCCATGACCTGCTGATGGACAGATACAGGCGGGGAGGAAAAGGACAAACCAGGGGCGACATCCAGGCTCGCGGCTGGAGAGCCGGATGAATAGCAGGGCCATTTTCTGAGCAGGGAAGCCCGGGGGAGGGGTGGATTGGAGTGACTCTCCACATTTCCTACTTTGAGGTGCCTGTTGCACGTCCAAGTCCCCAGCGCCCAGATTATGGCTTGAAGGGACAGCTGTGGGAGTGGAAGTGGGAGCTGCGTCTCCACCGGCACAGAGGGGTGAGCCCATTCCAGCTGCTGACCCACTTTCCCCACACACATGTGCCCCTCTGCCCCAGAGCTGTCTGACCTCCTGGTGGAGAAACTCCACACTCTGACTTATCATTGAAGCCACTCATTCGCAGTGATTATTAGAGTCACTTATTTCCCTGGAAGGATGAGGGGGCAGGAGGACGGGTTGGACTTGGCTTCACACCCTGCGGGGGTGGTCAGAGCTGGTTTCTCTGCCTCCTCTCCCAGCAGGCCTGACGTGGCTGCCCAGGTCACATGGGGGACTAAGTCACAGCTAAGCAGGTGGCCCTGAAGGCAGAGACCTGCAGATCCCAGCTCTGCACAGCTCACTCTGGAACTGAACTGGGGTCCCTCATCCCACAGCACCCCCAGATGTGACTAATCTCTGTGTGGTCAGCCACCTCCTCTCCTGTGATTTGCAGACTCTCTGAAGCTGGCAGATAGCCCCACCATGACCTCTGATCTCAGGACTCTGAGGTCCTGCCCCTCCTCTGTGTCACTGATGAGTCACGGACAGCGTAGGAGCTGCCCAGCCTGGTGACGGACACCCAGGGAATCACCTGGCCCTGCTCACCCACTTCCTCTGTGTCACTTCCCCAGCTCGACTCTTCCCACGGGCTGCACCCCAGCTGCCCAGACCCTGTCCTGTCCTTTCCTCCCTCTCTGCTTCCAGGCAGTGGAGGGGGCGCAATTCTTCCAGACTCAGCTCCCAGTGTTGGGGCTTTGAGATGCAAGAGTCAGTTCTGGCTGGTCCCAGGTGGAAGAGACAGAGGATGCTGGGCTGCTTGTGTCTGGCTTTGGATGTGCTGGACACAGGATGGGCAATTCGAGGCCGCCCTCTGGACCTCCCCGAGGCTTCAGGAAGCTACTGAGCTGTGGGAAATCCAGGCTGGGTTTCTGGTGGAAAGTGAGGAGGGGCAGAGTCTGGGGGCCAGGCCTGAGATGGACAGAGCTGAGGCCTCAAGGAGCCCACAGTGGAGGCAGAGGACTGGGACTTAGGATGGGCTGGAACCCAGTTTGACCCAAGTCACCAAGAGGCAGGGAAGCCCCAAGTGCTGGGCAGGCTACGAAGGAAACAGGTTCCCAGGGCAGCTCAGAAGCTTGATCAGACAGAGGGACATCCCCGTGGGAAGGTGGTGAAATGCCAGCTGTTGAGCAGTGTTACCTCAGCGGGTCCTGCAACATTCCCAGGGCCAAACAGGCCAGATTCCTCAAAACCATTAGTGCCCCAGAAAACCCTGCCCGCAGAGCAGCCAGCTTGCCCTTTACTCAGTCACACTTAGCCCTGGGAGGCCTCAGCCCTTCTCACAAGGGGAGGAAGGAACTGTTGGGCTGCTTTGCAATGCTCTGCTCTGCTCAGTCCAGCTTAACTGGAGCCTCACCTGAGTCACCTGAGGAGCGGATGGAGCACTGGCTCTGTCCTAGACCCCACCTGCTAAGAGCAGTGTCCAGAACTCAAACACCCCAGGATCCTGCATTTGGGGACCCAGTATAGGGCCAGTGTCACAGGGGGGTGAGGTGGGGACTGTTCTGCAATCAGAGCTTCTGATTTTTCATGAAAAAGTGAGAATCCAGACATCTTTATTTTTTTAGTTGTGGTAAAATATAGGGAAGATTGGCCATTTAACCTTGCTTAAGTGCACAGTTCAGTAACGCCCAGCACATTCACACGGCCGTGCAGCCAACCCCACCATCCCTCTCCAGAACTTCTGCATCCTCCCAAACTGAAGCTCTGCCCCAGAAAACACTCTCCCCATTTCCCTCCCCAGCCCCTGGCACCCGCCATTCCCCTCCCTCCGTCCCTTCCCTTCCATTTCCCCCTGCTCTCTCCTCCCCTCCCCTCCCTTCCTTTCCATTTCCCCCTCCCCTGCATCCTCCCAAACTGAAGCTCTGCCCCAGAAAACACTCTCCCCATTTCCCTCCCCAGCCCCTGGCACCCGCCGTTCCCCTCCCTCCCTCCGTCCCTTCCCATCCATTTCCCCCTCCTCTCTCCTCCCCTCCCCTCCCTTCCTTTCCATTTCCCCCTCCCCTCTCCTCCCCTCCCCTCCCTTCCTTCCTTCCCCATTTCTCTCCCCAGCCCCTGGCACCCACCTTTTCCTTCCTGCCTGCTTGCCTTCCTCCCTCCTTTTCTCCCTCCCTCCCTCCGTCTGTCCCTCCCTTCTTTTTTTTTTTTTTTTCCAAGGTCTCACTCTGTTGCCCAGGCTGCAAGAGTGCAGTGGCATGATCATGGCTCACTGCAGCCTCAACCTCCTGGACTCAAGCCATCCTCCCACTTGAGCCTCCTGAGTAGCTGGGACTACAGGCATGCACCACCATGCCCAGCCAGTTTTGGTATTTTTTGTAGAGACAAGGTCTCACCATGTTGCTCAGGCTGGTCTCAATCTCCTGGGCTCAAGCAATCCTCCCACCTCGGCCTCCTAAAGTGCTGGAATTACAGGCATGAGCCACCGCGCCTGGCCCATTCTGTTCCGTCTCCATGAATTTGACTGCTCAAGGGACCTCTCTTAGGAGGATCATACAGTGTCTGTCCTTTTGTGTCCAGCCCCTGTCACTGAACTCAACGTCCTCCAGGTCCATGCAGGCTGAGGCTGAGGCTGCGTGTCCTCCCACGGTGGGAATAGACTGCATTGCGCTCACCCACTCGCCTGTCCATGGACACATGGTGGTTTCCACCTCACCCATTGTCAGTGATGCCACAGTGAATATCTGTGTACACGTGTGTTTGAGCAGGGATTCAAACAGATACTTATACATCCATGTTCACAGCAGCATCATTTGAAATTCAGATTTTTTTTAAAAAATGCGTATTTGTTCAATTTACAAAAACAAGCAACGTGGCAGGTCTAACAAGAACCCCGGAAGGTTGGATTCCACAGCCAGTTTACCGCTCTGGTCCCAGAACAAGCTGCTGGGCCAAGGAGGAAACAGAGGCCCTGTGAGGCCAGGCAGCTTGCCTGGATCACAGTGGCTTCACACCCAAGTTCACAGCTTCCTGGTGGCCTCCCCTTCCAGCAGCCTCCCCACCTCCTCAGCCCCGAAAGACCCAGCCCCTCCTTGCACAAAACACAGCCAGCAACCTGTGAGCTAGGGTCAGAGTTCCATAAACATTGAAACTGCGGAGGAGAGGCAGGCAGCACGTTACTGTCACCCCCGCAAGGCCTCTCCACCCCCTATGTCTCCCACCGCAGCCCCTCTCTGGGTGGGGTGTGGGGATTAAAGGGACACTGAAGACCTGCCTCTTTCAGCCCCACTTAGACACCAGGGCATCCTAGACTTCTATCTCCCACCTTCCTAAATTTGCAACCACGGGACCCTTGGGCCTGAAACGCTCTGCCGACCTCCATCATCACAGTGGACAGAGGCACCGCCTGGGGCAGCCAACAGTCTCAGCTTGCTGGAGAATATTTCAGGCAGGCTCTCAGTCCTGGGCGTCCCGGGCAGCTGGTCACCCCACCACCTGCCTGGCTCGCTGGCACCTGCCATCCCCCTCGCTCCATCTCCATTTCCCAGAGTCCCTGCCACAGTTTCTTCCTGGATGCAGCCATCACCCGCTTCCCCACCTGCCTCCTGCGTCCCCTCCACACCTCTAACCCAGCTCAGATCCCAGCTTGACTCTGCTGCAAGCTGGCAGTACCTTCCCCGCCCTTGAGCAGAGTCTTCTCTACGGGGCCCAGGAGGACCTCAGTGGTCTGGTGGCCCCGGCCAGCCCAAGCACCCAGCCCCTGTGCCGGAGCCGCGTGGTCAGTTCCTACAGGGGCTCCCTTGGCCTGGGACACTGTCCTGGCCGCCCACATCTCTGCTTTGTGGTGGTTCCAGTCCCGTCACGTTTGCAGGTGAGTGAGGGATGTGGAACTCTTTGGCTGTCCACGCCCACGTGGTCTCCGATGGCAAATGTCACCTGCTCGTTGGTCACCTCAACAGCCTCCAGACTTTAAATCCTCCCCAGGCTCCAGACGCCAGGTTTCCCTCCAACCCGACCTCTGCCTTGAGCTCACCTGCCCTGGGCCTTGTCTCCAGCTAAGCAGATCCAGAGTCACTCCTTATCTTGCCCACAACCCTTGCCTCAGGCAGCCACTGCCCCCACTGCACTGGCCCTCTGGCCCTTGGTCCTGTCTGCTTGGCCTCAGAGAAAGACCTAGAATCCATCCCTCTCTCCACCCCATTTTCTCTGTCCTGGGCCCGACAGGTAGCCCTGCTTCACCCCAGCCTCCTCACAGCCAGGTGTTAACGTGGCTCCTCCTGGGATCCCGCTAAATTGCAGCCAGGGCTGGAGGGGCTCCAGCCCCTCAACAAAGCCCAAGGCCTTCATGCTTCACACCCTCTGCCGCTCTCTCCCTGCGCCCTGAGCCCCCCAACCTGGGCCCACACATCCCGGCCTTGGCCTTTGCTGTCCTGTGGCTGGAACGGTCCCCTGAGCGCTCCACACAGCTCTCTCCCATCTCAGGTCTCTCCTCAAATGTTACCCTCATTGGGAAGAACTGCTGGGGCCACTTACTTAAGACTGCAACCCTCCATCCTCATCCACCCCAACCCCCACCCACTCCCCACACCTCTTGCCTGCTTTGGTTTCCCCCATTGACTTCAACAACTATTAGACTAAATAATTTTAAAAAATGTATAGAGAAGGGATCTCACTATGTTGTCCAGGCTGGTCTTAAACTCCTGGGCTCAGATGATCCTCCTGCCTCGGCCTCCCAAAGTGTTGGGATTACAGGCACGAACTAAATGATTTTTAAAATTTTATCTTTATTGATTTGGAGGGTACTAGACCAGGCATGGTGGCTCACACCAGCACTTTGGAAGGCTGAGGCAGGTGGGTCACCTGAGGTCAAGAGTTCCAGACCAGCCTGGCCAACATGGCGAAACCCCATCTCTACTAAAAATACAAAAATTAGCTAGGCATGGTGACACATGACTGTAGTCTCAGCTACTGGAGAGGCGAAAGCCCAAGAATTGCTTGAGCGCAGGAGGTCGAGGTTGCAATGAACTGAGATCACGCTGCTGCACCCCAGCCTGGGTGATAGAGTGAGACTCTGTCTCAGAAAAAAAAAAAAAAGGCCAGGCGCGGTGGCTCACGCCTGTAATCCCAGCACTTTGGGAGGCCGAGGTGGGAGGATCACGAGGTCAGGAGATCGAGACCATCCTGGCTAACACGGTGAAACCCCATCTCCACTAAAAATACAAAAAATTAGCCGGGCGTGGTGGTGGGCGCCTGTAGTCCCAGCTACTCGGGAGGCTGAGGCAGGAGAATGGGGTGAACCTGGGAGGAGGAGCTTGCAGCGAGCCGAGATCGCACCACTGCACTCCAGCCTGAGCAACACAGCGGGACTCCGTCTCAAAAACAAACAAAAAAATTAGAGGGTACAAGCACATTTTTCTTACCTGGATATACTGTGTGGTGGTGAAGTCTAGGCTTTTAGTGTCTATCACCCAAATCGTGAACACTGGATCCAATAGCCAATTTCTTCTCCCTTGCCCCCTCCCTCCCTCCCACCCTCCCAGTCTCCAATGTCTGTTATTCCACTCTGTGGTCACAGGTGCACATTGCTTTGCTCCCACTTATTTTATTTTATTTTATTTTATTTTTGAGATGGAGTCTCGCTCTGTCACCCAGGCTGGAGTGCAGTGGCACGATCTCAGCTCACTGCAAGCTCCACCTACCAGGTTCACGCCATTCTTTTGCCTCAGCCTCCAAAGTAGCTGGGACTACAGGCGCCCGCCACCACACCTGGCTAATTTTTTGTGTTTTTAGTAGAGACAGGGTTTCACCATGTTAGCCAGGATGGTCTCTAGCTCCTCCTGACCTCGTGTTCTGCCCGCCTCGGCCTCCCAAAGTGCTGGGATTACAGGCGTGAGCCACTGCGTCCGGCTGCTTTGCTCCCACTTATACATGAGAACATGCTTAAGAGGCTAAGGCAGGTAGATCACCTGAGGTCAGGAGTTCGAGACGAGCCTGACCAATATGGTGAAACCCCGTCTCTACTAAAAATATAAAAAATAGCTGGGCATGGTGGTGCGCACCTGTAATTGCAGCTACTCAGGAGGCAGAGGCAGGAGAATCACTTGAACCCGGGAGGCAGAGGTTGCAGTGAGCCCAGATTGCGCCACTGCACTCCAGCCTGGGCAACAGAGCAAGACTCTGTCTCAAAAAAAAAAAAAAAAAAAAAAAAAGGCCGGGCACACTGGCTCATGCCTGTAATCCCAGCCTTTTGGGAGGCCAAGTCTGGCAGATCATGAGGTCAAGAGATTGAGACCATCCTGACAAACATGCTGAAACCCTGCCTCTACTAAAAATACAAAAATTAGCTGGGTGTGGTGGCACATGCCTGTAGTTCCAGCTATGTGGGAGGCTGAGGCAGGAGAATTGCTTGGGAGGCTGAGGCAGGAGAATTGCTTGAACTCGGGAGGTGGAGGCTGCAGTGAGCCGAGATTGCACCGTTGCACTCCAGCCTGGTGACACAGCGAGACTCCATCTCAGTAAATAAATAAATAAGAACATGCAATATTTGTCTTTCTGTGTTTGACTTGTTCCGCTTAAGATAGTGGCCTCCAGTTCCATCCACATTGCTGCAAAAGACATGGTTTTGTGTTCTTTTTTACGGCTTCGTAGTATCCCACTGTGTATATATTCACCACATTTTCTTTATCCATCATCTGTTGATGGATGCTTAGGTTGATTTCATGGCTTTGCTGTTGTGAACAGTGTTGCTGCAATGAACACACAAGTGCAGGTGTCTCTTTGATTTAATGACTTCTTTTCCTTTGGGTGGATGCCGAGTGGTGGGATTGCTGGTCGAATGGTAGTTCTAGTTTTAGTTCTTTGAGAAATCTCTATCCTGTTTTCCATAGAGCTAAATGATTTACTTATTGTTTACAATTCTCTGTTTCATCCGATGTCCATGGCTTTTGGTTTGCTCATTGCTGTATCTTCAGCACTTCGGACAGTGCCAGCATACAGGCGGTGCTCTGCAAATGCTTGTTGATTGAGTTAACGAGGACAAGGAGAGTGTCTTATTTTCCTTGACAACTCCAGCACATGGTGGGTGGGCTTCATAGCCTTTGGTAGGACAATGAATGGATAGCCCTGTTCAAAGTAGCTCCCCAGACTCCTGGGCCCACATCTGAGATGCCACCATTGGCGAGTCACTTCTTTTGACAGTGGCAGCTGCTGTTAGCATGGAAATGCCCCAGTGGCCCTGTCAGTCATCACCACTCCGGTGCACATGGATCAGAGGCCCTGAGGCCAGGCTGGCAGGGAGTGGGGTTGTGGGTGGCAGGGGCACACACCTCATCCAGAGCTTGCACAGGCAGGGATGCTGGCCAGCATGTGGGTCTAGCATTGGCAGGCGCTCAATAAATATTTTGTTGAGTGAACGTTGAATTATGCCAGGGTCTCCACCCTGTGGCCTTTCAGAGACTCTACCCTCTATACCCTGGGAATTGGGGAACTGCTGTCTGGGGCCCTTCCCCAGGACTTGTGCCAGGAAGTCTTCACCCACCTCCTCAGGGCTTTCCCCTGCTCCTACTGGGCCCTTCTCCTCGGGGCCCTCTTCCTGGCCACCCTGTCTCAGGGACTGCGGCATCTTGGGCAGGGCCCATGGATACCCTTGGGTCTCCAGGGCAGTGAGCTGGCTCTTTAGAAAGGCAGAAAAGCTGGAATGGAGAGGAAACCTGGGCGGGAGGCAGAGAGGGAGGCTGGAGTGGTCGGTCCCCAGCCACTTGCAGACTTGCTTCTTCCACACTCATTTATACATTCAACAAACACTCGCTGAGCCCCAGGGTGCAGCAGGCACTGAACATGATCCTGGGGGTCCACAGGGAGCCCCCCTGCCCACACTGTTTCCCCAGCACCCAGCTTCACAGTGGCCCTCTAGGGTCCAAGCCACCGCCTGGTCCCATGGTTCTGTGCCCACCTCCCGGACACCTCCCTGTCATCCGTCATCTGTCTCCCACCCCTAGGAGGTCATGTGCTTCCTGAGCACAGGACCTGCGTCTTATTCATCACATGTGTCCTGGTGCCCAGCAGGGCCTGACATACAGCAGGTACTCAATATATGTTTGCTGGGTGAGCTGGAGAGGCCATCCACCTTATTCCAGAAGGCAGTGGGGTGGGGCGCAGGAGGGCCCTGGACGCCCTGGGTGCAGAGCTGAGCGGGGGACAGTGAGTAGGGTTGGGGGAGCCCAGCAGAAATTTCTGCTCCAGTGCTGCTGCTGCTCAGAGACACTGCCCCTCCTTGGCCACTCTGCGTGGCCTTTTCCTGCAGTTCCCCCAAGCCCCCTCTGAGTCCTGGGACAGAGAATAATGAATCCTCTGGGGCTCCCCAGGGCCCTGCTGTTTGACTTGTCTCTCGGTGGAGCAGGGCATGGCCTCTCTGCCACGAGAAAGCGCCAGTCGTCCTGCTGCCACCCTAACCCTTAACAGACTGAGGAGGTGGGCAGCATAGAGTCCACCACCAGGGCAAAACCCGTCCTGCTCAGAGCCGTGGAGTCCCTGAAGCAGCCGTGGTGGTCTGCTAAGCCCCTGACCCACGCCACCCTGACTCTGCAGGGAGCAAGTTAGGGCTCACCCCAGGCAGGGTGAGGCATCTCCTCCAGGCTCCTGAAGCCTCCATGAGGGCAGTCCCAGCAGCCACCCCCAGTGTTGGGGTGCAGGTCCGGCTCCACCACTCACCCAGCAATCTCGGGCAAGTCACTTAACCGCCCTAAGCTGCCTCAGTTTCCTTATCTGCAGAGTGGGAATAATAAAGACATTTGAGGATCAGGAGGCAATGCATGGCACTCCTAAATGTTTGCTCTATTATATAAATACTATATTTATATTTGTATAAATATATTTATTACATACATATTCACTACTATGGCTTTTTTTTTTTTTTGAAACAGAGTCTCGCCCTATCGCCCAGGCTGGAGTGCAGTGGCGTGATCTCAGCTCACTGCAACCTCCGCCTCCCAGGTTCAAGCGATTCTCCTGCCTCAGCCTCCCAAGTAGATGGGACTAAGGGCGCCTGCCACCATGCCTGGCTAATTTTTTTTTGTATTTTTAGTAGAGACGGGGTTTTACTATGTTGGCCAGACTGGTCTTGAACTCCTGACCTCATGATCTGTCCGTCTTGGCCTCCCAAAGTGCTGGGATTACAGGAATAAGCCACCCCACCCAGACACTATGGTTGTTTTTAATTCACCCCCGGTGGTAGCAAGGGCCCTGCTGGAGGCTTGTTGATTGAATGAGTGAAGGGGCGCAGGCTCCTGCCTCTTTGTAGAGGAGGAAGCCTGCCCTGCTTGGGTGGGAGTGTCCCAAGTGTAGGGCGCTGCAGGGCACTGAGTCAGGGAAGGTCTCACAGGATTCAGCCCTGGGTTGCCACTGTGGCAGCCGCTGGGTGGAAGCACCGAGAATCCACTCCCAGCCCAGGACCCGGCCCCCCACAGCCCAGCCCAGCAGCTCTTTGAATCCTGGGAGTCCCAGCCCTTCCCGGGGCCCCTCTTCTCTCAACCCCCCTGCTTGGCCGAGCCCTGGTGCCCATGGGCTCCTCCCCTTCCCAGGAGTCCAGGTGAGGTGAGTTGTCAGGTGTCTGAACCGCAGGGCAGAGCCCCGCCTGCAGGAACGACAGGAGGGCGGCCACCAGGAGGCCACCAAGGTCGCCACTCACCTGATTCACAGCTTTCGGGAAGTGGGTTAACGGGATTCCCGAGCCCGGGTTGCGCCAGGTCTCTGGGCTGAGTCACAGGGGCCTGGGGCCCTGCAGGTGGGAGCCGTTACTGAGCTTTGGGCACCCCCTTGATCCCAAAGGCCCTAGGACCACCCCCAACACCCAGTACCCCAGACTTCAGCCTCTCCAAACCCAGGCCCTCCCCAGCCCGGAACCCCTTCCTTTCAGTGCCCTGGCACCTTTCTCTGCCCCTGGACAGTTAATGTCAGGGACCTCTGGGCCCAAGCCCCCTCCCCTGCCCTTCCAGAGGCCACATCCTGGGGTCTCAGCTAGAGCCCCCCCAGAGCCCTGTAGCGGCTGGCTTCCTCCCCGCAGCCCCGCCCTCTGCCCAGGACCCACAGCCGGGGTGGCCGCGGGAGCCACCTGGGGACTGGTCTGACGGCATTCCGCCTCCCAGGATAAAACCTGGGGCGACCTGCAGGGAATCTACACACCCTGACCCGCATCGCCCTGGGTCTCTCGAGCCTGCTGCCTGCTCCCCCGCCCCACCAGCCATGGTGGTTTCTGGAGCGCCCCCAGCCCCGGGTGGGGGCTGTCTCGGCACCTTCACCTCCCTGCTGCTGCTGGCGTCGACAGGTACGTCCGGAGGCTGCTCCTCCCTCCTCCCTCCCACCTCCACCCTCCCTCCCTCCTTCCCTCCCTCCCTCTCTCCCTCCCGGCCTTGCCTCTCTCATCTCCTTTCCGCTTCTGCTCTGTTTATCTCTTGCTCCTTAACTGCTGTGTGCCTCGGTTTCTTCTACGGCTGTGAGGATTAAACAGAAAACGCAGCAAGTACGCAGCGCGCCTCGGTCTCCAGTTACCGTCGGCGTCGCCATCGCCTGCTCCCTCTCGCCTCCGTGTTCTCCCAACTCCTCGTCCTCCGCTGCTTGCCTCTAGGGAAGCACCGTTTTGTGTTGTTCCTGCCGCAGGAGGTCAGGGGAGGGCACCAGCGGCAGCAGCGTCCAGACCCGAGGGGCTCAGGTCTGTGCCTCCCTCGAGGAGCCGGTCCTGGTCCCCGGCAGGCAGGCTGGACGGGAAGCTGCGGGAGGGCAGGGTCACAGCTGTGCAGCCAGGGCCTGGCCGGGCCCCAGGAAATGCCCCGCCGGGAGGGGCCCTGGGGTTGAGAGACTTGAGAGTCTCCCTGGGCACTGGAGGGCTAGGGGTTCCTCACCACCAGGTACTCAAGGGGACCCCCTCCTCACTGGGCGCTGGGACCCGTCCTCATTGGGTGCTGGGGACCCCTCCTCACTAGGCACTGGGGGACTCTCCTCACTCAGCGCTGGGGACCCCTTCTCACTGGGTGCTGGGACCCCTCCTCACTGGGCACTGGACCCCTTCTCACTGGGTGCTGGGGACCCCTCCTCACTGGGTGCTGGGACCTCCACCTCACTGGGCACTGGGATCCCTTCTTACTGGGTGTTGGGGGCCTTCCTCACCGGGCGTTGACGGCCCCTCACCACTGTGTCCTGGGGCCCCTCACTGGCCTAACGGTTTCCTTCTCTTGCCCTCAGCCATCCTCAATGCGGCCAGGATACCTGGTGAGTGGAGCTGGCAGCTCTGACGGGAGGGAGAAGGGAGGAGGCCCACGCGCAGGCAGTGTCTATGTGTCCCTCCCCTGGGCACAGGTCAGAAAGGGGCTGGGGTGAGAGAGGGGAAGAGCTAGAGGGGAAGGGAGGCAGGAAGGAGACACGGACGCAAGGAGAAAGGCTTGAGAGATGCCAGGGCCAGAGGAGAGAGAGAGCCAGGAAGGTGAACAGAGTGGAAAGCAGGGTAAGGAAAGAGGGGGAGGGAAAGACCAGGTGCAGCTGACAAGGAGTGAGTGGGAAGGCCAGGGCCAGGTGAGGACCAGCAGAGAGTGAGGATGGAGGGAGGGATGGGACGGGGAGGTGGGCGGAGCTTGGGGTATGGGTGGGGTTGGGAAGCAGGTGGAGCTTAGGATGTGGGTGGAGCTTGGGGTGTGGGTGGAGCTTGGAGTGCAGGTGAAACTTGGGATGTGGGTAGGTAGAGCTTGGGGACATGAACGGAGCTTGGGCTGTGGGCAAAGCTTGGGGTGCAGGCCTAGGGATTGGGATTCCGAGGGGGGGTTGTAGGAAGTTGGAGATAACAAAACTTGACCGTACCCTCCAGTTCCCCCAGCCTGTGGGAAGCCCCAGCAGCTGAACCGGGTTGTGGGCGGCGAGGACAGCACTGACAGCGAGTGGCCCTGGATCGTGAGCATCCAGAAGAATGGGACCCACCACTGCGCAGGTTCTCTGCTCACCAGCCGCTGGGTGATCACTGCTGCCCACTGTTTCAAGGAGTATGTACAGCCGGCCTGGGGCACTTGATCTTCTAAGGCCCTGGGCTTTGTGCCCCAGGCCCTGGGCTCCCTTTACAGGCTCTGCTTCCGGGCCTCTGTTCAATCTTGGTGCCCCTCGATTCTACCTAGAAGCCTCTCCTGCCTTCAGGGGCCTTCACACCCATGCTGTTCCCCCAGGTACCTCCTCCCAGACCAGACCTGGCTGATCCTCCCCTTCCCTTTCCTTCCAGCAACCTGAACAAACCATCCCTGTTCTCTGTGCTGCTGGGGGCCTGGCAGCTGGGGAACCCTGGCTCTCGGTCCCAGAAGGTGGGTGTTGCCTGGGTGCAGCCCCACCCTGTGTATTCCTGGAAGGAGGGTGCCCGTGCGGACATTGCCCTGGTGCGTCTCGAGCGCTCCATACAGTTCTCAGAGCGGGTCCTGCCCATCTGCCTACCTGATGCCTCTATCCACCTGCCTCCAAACACCCACTGCTGGATCTCAGGCTGGGGGAGCATCCAAGATGGAGGTGCGGCTTCTTCCTCTCCAAGGTGGCTGGGGGCAGATGGGGACAGAGGATGGCAGACACTCAGGGACACAGACACCATGAGCAACAAAGGGTGGAGGCCAGAGGCACAGCATGACAGAGGTGGAAGGAAAGAAGGGCTGCAATCCAGAAGAAACCTTGGTGGGCAATTTCAGGCCATTTCTCTTTTCTTTTCTTTCTTCTTCTTCTTCTTTTTTTTTTTTTTTTTTTGAGACAGGGTCTTACTCTGTCACCCAGGCTGGAGTGCAGTGGTGTGATCCTAACTCACTGCAGCCTTTGCCTCCCAGGCTCAAGTGATCCTCCCACCTCAGCCTCCAAGGTAGCTGGAACTACAGGTGTGTGCTACCACACCTGGCTAATTTTTGTATTTTTTGTAGAGACAGGGTTTTTCTGTGTTGGCCAGGCTGGTCTTGAACTGTTGGGCTCAAGCAATCCACCAGCCTCAGCCTCCCAAAGTGCTGGGATTACAGGTGTGAGCCACTGTGCCTGGCCTCATTTCTACTTCAAAAGTATCTGGCTATGTTTTGAGGCAACAGCCAGACCCGTGAAGCTATTCAATTCATCAATACAGGATGGCTGAAAGGAGGTGTGTGTGGGACTAAGCTGAATACAGGGTGAATATAAAGAGGCCTGATTCCAGAGTGGGAACAGGCACCCCCTGGTGGTAGCATGCCACAATTGCGGGCAAAATTCTCGGGAGAAAATGCAGTCTCCTTAATTGTAAAATATAATTTTCAAACCACCACTGGAGGTTTGGAAAACATCATCTCAAAACTCAAACTAGATTACATAAAGCAAGAAGCAGGGAAGCAGCAAGAGAAAGGTAGATGACAGATCGACAGGCAGATGGATGATAGAGACTGGGCCAAGGAAAAGAAACATACAGGCAGAAATGAGGATACAATGAAGACCTGGAAGAAAGAGTTTGAAAGAGAGAGATAGAGACTAAGTAATAACAAAGTGTAAGATAGATGAAAATTTAACCAGATTCCAGAATAATTAAGAGAAATGACACTAGCTCAGGTGTGTGGGGATCCCAGTAACTCTGAGGTTGCAACCTCCCGATGATCTCTGTAGGGGCTTCTTCAAGAGCTAGAATCGCGGACTTTCAGTCCACAATCTGCAGACCACAGTCTGTAGACCAGCTCCAGGCAAGGCGTGGGGATCCCTCAGGTCCTGGTAATTTTCAACATCGAGTGGACATTTATTGAACACTTCTTCTATAGCAGTCCCAGTGCTGGATGAAGTAATGCAGTATCTGAGACAGGAAGGGCTCTAACCATCTGTGGGATATCAGAAAATTTATTAAAGAGGCAGGGTCTTAGGTTTCACATTCATGTTCTAATTCAGCAGGGCCAGAGGTGGAGACCTGGAATTTCAATTTTCTGAAGGCATCTTGGGAGAGCCTGGTAGAGCTAATCTGTTAGCCTTTGAGAACCGCTGCTGAGAGGAATGGTGTTGGGGGAGAATAGTCCTTTGAGGAGGCAATGAGGAGGGGAGACCCCCAAGCCTGATTCTGTCCTCTTTCCTCCCAGTTCCCTTGCCCCACCCTCAGACCCTGCAGAAGCTGAAGGTTCCTATCATCGACTCGGAAGTCTGCAGCCATCTGTACTGGCGGGGAGCAGGACAGGGACCCATCACTGAGGACATGCTGTGTGCCGGCTACTTGGAGGGGGAGCGGGATGCTTGTCTGGTGAGCTCCCTCGAGCCCCCCACCCCTGGCCAGGAGGGCCTCGGGAAGGAGCCAGCGTCAGTCCTGTCCCCACTGAGCCCCACAACCTCTCCCTGGCCTCCTCCCCAGAACTGGCTGTGCCTGACAGTCCCAGGTCCCCATAGAACCAGCCTCAGCCTGGCTCAGCCACTCACTTATTTGTTCAGACATTAAACTGGGCATCCCAGCTGCACCACCTCGCCCTCCGCGAGCTTTCATTTCCTTCAGGGGGCTTCCCACGCCTCAGTGCCCAGAGCCAGCTCTAGCTCAGGGGCTGTCTGGAAGACGGTCAGATGGTGCAGCGGCAGCACCCGCTCCTGGACGTCTTAAGGCCTGGCTGCAGCTCCTACTCTGCCGCCGGGGACTTCTCACCTGGGCGGAGCTCAGGTCCTGTCTCCTCCAGGAAGGAGAAACGGGCTCCCGGGAAGGGGCTCATCTGCCCCCTGACAGGGCACGGGCCCTGCATTCTGCCACCCCCTGTGCCACGGGGGTTCCTAACCTCGTCTCCTCTCTGCAGGGCGACTCCGGGGGCCCCCTCATGTGCCAGGTGGACGGCGCCTGGCTGCTGGCCGGCATCATCAGCTGGGGCGAGGGCTGTGCCGAGCGCAACAGGCCCGGGGTCTACATCAGCCTCTCTGCGCACCGCTCCTGGGTGGAGAAGATCGTGCAAGGGGTGCAGCTCCGCGGGCGCGCTCAGGGGGGTGGGGCCCTCAGGGCACCGAGCCAGGGCTCTGGGGCCGCCGCGCGCTCCTAGGGCGCAGCGGGACGCGGGGCTCGGATCTGAAAGGCGGCCAGATCCAGATCTGGATCTGGATCTGCGGCGGTCTCGGGCGGTTTCCCCCGCCGTAAATAGGCTCATCTACCTCTGGGGGCCCGGACGGCTGCTGCGGAAAGGAAACCCCCTCCCCGACCCGCCCGACGGCCTCAGGCCCCGCCTCCAAGGCCTCAGGCCCCGCCCAACGGCCTCATGTCCCCGCCCCCACGACTTCCGGCCCCGCCCCCGGGACCCAGCGCTTTAGTGTATATAAATGTTAATGATTTTTATAGCTATTTGTAACCCTGCCCACATATCTTATTTATTCTTCCAATTTCAATAAATTATTTATTCTCCAGTGCCTGTTTTTTCCCATGCCTGGGGACACTGGAAAGCAAGGGTCCAGAGGGGGTTAAGGTTGGGGGTTGGATGTTGGCATAGCCAGAGACTGCGCGGTCCTGTCCACCTGGGGCTGACGCCGACCCTTGCTTCCACCTAGGGTTCAGCCTCCTGACCCCTGACCTTTGCAGCCCTGGGCCACCCTCCCTTTTATCCCTCTCCCACCAGGGCAGGGCAGCCGATGGAGAAGGGGCAGAGTCTAGAGGCCTGGAAGACCCAGCTCTGGTGCTTCAGGAAGGGGAGGAGAGGGGTTGGGACCCCCAAACTGTGCGTTGGATTCCAAAACAGGGCTGGTGAGGAGAAACCCAGCCCCATGAGAGTGAGGTGCTACCTCTCTACCCCAGGCCAAGCCCCCCCTTCTGCTCTCTCTACCACAGACCTCAGGGGCCTCAGGATGGCAGAGCTGAGGGTGGTGGTGGAGGGAGGTGCCCAGCTGAGCCCCATCAGAGCCCCGTCTCCGTGGGCTGGCTGTTGGGTCCTCATCCCCAGGAGCTGATTCGTCGAGCGACTCACTGCCGAAGCTCTAAACTCCCCAGTTTGGAAGAAGCAGCGGACAGTGGCAGGGCAGGCCTCTGGCTCTGCGGGCATCAGGGGTTGAGTCACCCCACCTGTCCCCATGGGGGGTGGTAGTTTGATCCCAAGCCGAGAGGAGGGGTCTGTCTGGCTTCCTGCCTGCTTAGGGATGCAGGCTAATACTCTGTTTCCCCACATCCACTCATCTGCAGCCGGCTCTGGCCTCCTGGACCCAGGGCCCTCATCCCAGCCTGCCTGGATGCAGGCCTTCCCCAGCATCCCTGTAACAAATAGGTATGTGGTTAGAGGGCTGTGCCGCTGGCTTTGGTGAGAATATGACCCTCTTAGTAGCCGATACAGAAGAGATTCACCCAAAGCCAGGTCAAGAAAACAACCAGGTCCAATTGTGCTGAAGAAGAGACACTATGACTCTGCCATGAAATATCTCCAACCAGAAATGATCAAGGGCATGGGCAAGTTTGGAGAAGGCAATACAGGTTTAGTTTTTTGGGTTTTTTTTTTTTTTTTTTTTTTTGGTGTCCTTTGTTGTAAGTGCAGTTCTAAAATATTTGTTCATACTGTTTTGATTGCCTTATTTATTTATTTACTTTTTTCAAGGTAGGGCTTGCTTTGTTGCCCAGGCTGGAGTGCAGTGGTGTGACCCTGGCTCACTGCAGCCTCTACCTCCCAGGCTCAAGTGATCCTCCCACCTCAGCCTCCCGAGTAGCTAGGACTATAGGCATGTGCCATCATGGCGAGTTAATTTTTTGTGTGTTTTTATTGTCTCGAGACAGAGTCTTGCTCTGTTGCTCAGGCTGGATTGCAATGGCGTGATCTTGGCTCACCGCAACCTCCACCTCCTGGGTTCAAGCGATTCTCCTGCCTCAGCCTCCCGAGTAGCTGGGATTAGAGGTGCGTGCCACCATGCCTGGCTAATCTTGTATTTTTAGTAGAGACAGGGTTTTGCCATGTTGGTCAGGCTGCTCTCGAACTCCTGACCTCGTGATCCACCTGCCTTGGCCTCTCAAAGTGTTGGGATTATAGGCATGAGCCACTGAGCCTGGCCTGGTGAGCTAATTTTTAAATTTGTTATAGAGACAAGAGTCTCTCTTATGTTGCCCAGGCTGGTCTCGACCCCCGGCCTCAAGTGATCCTCCCACCTCAGCCTCCCAAAGTGCTGGGATTACAGATGGGTGTCACCGCACCTGGCCTCTGAGGAGGATTTCATTATAAACCTGCCCTGAAGGGAGGGAATCCAATTTTACGAGAGGGTGTAGCCTGGTGAGGCCTGGATGACCTCCGGAGGCAGGGGCTTGTGCCTAGGCTGAGGCCTAAGGGTCAATGGGCAGACATGAAGTTGCCCCAGGCAGAGGGTACAGTGTGGGCAAAGTCAGGAAGTGGCAGGGCTTGGATCACTCCAGGAAGAGAGAGGAGTCATGTGTCACAGGAGCTCGAGACCCAGAGAGGGAGGCAGGCAGGCAGGCAGGGACCAAGCTTGGGCACAGCCAGGAAGGCAGGACAGGGCATGGTGGGGCCAATGGAATCATTACCCAAGTCGGGGATTTTCAGGGAAACAGCTTAGATAAGGCCAGGTGTACAGTAGCTCCCACCTGTAATCCCAGCATTTGAAAGGAGTTTGTGTTCCTGTAGTAGCAGACTTGGGAAGTTGAGGTGGCAGTATCACTTGAGCCCGGGAGTTCAAGGCTAAAGTGAGCTGATTGAGCCATTGCACTCCAGCCTGAGCAACAGAGAGATACGCTGTCTCAAAGGAAATACAAATTAAAAAACCAGCCGGGCATGCTGGCGTGTGCCTGTAGTCTCAGCTACTTGGGACACTGAAGTGGGAGGATCGCTTGAGCCCAGGAGTTCAAGGCTGCCGTGAGCTATGATTGTGCCTCTGCAGTCCAGCCTGGGTGACAGAGAAAGACCCTGTCTCTTAGAAAAAAAAAAAAAAAAACTTAGATAAGAGGATGCTGTGCCTCCCTGGGGGTCTTCAGTCACCCATGGTCCTGGCAAGAGGAGGGCCAGGAGAGAGCTTCACCCACCTGCTGTCCTGCCCATGTGACATCCGCAGGTGCTGCCATGGCCACGACTGTTGTTACACTCGAGCTGAGGAGGCCGGCTGCAGCCCCAAGACAGAGCGCTACTCCTGGCAGTGCGTCAATCAGAGCGTCCTGTGCGGTGAGTCCCCAGCAGCACCATGCCACCCACCCCGAGTATCCCCTGGGCACCCTGGCATAGCCAGATGACTTCCGTGCCCCTGTTGCAATAACCACTGCTTCCAACTCTCTATAGACCACCCCTTGGGTTATCTAATGTAAGTGATATTTATTTTATTTATTTTTTGAGTCAGAGTCTCGCTCTGTCACCCAGGCTAGAGTGTGCTGATGTGATCTTGGCTCACTACAACCTCTGCCTCCTGGGTTCAAGCGATTCTCATGCCTCAGCCTCCCAAGTGGCTAGGACTACAGGCATGCACCATCACGCCCAGCTAATTTTTGTATTTTTTTCAGTAGAGGTGGGGTTTCACCAAGTTGGCCGGGCTGGTCTCAAACTCCCCACCTCAAGTGCTCTGCCCGCCTCGGCCTCCCAAAGTGCTGGGATTACAGGCATGAGCCGTGGTGTCTGGCCCTAATGTGAGTGATCTTTAACACTGAGCACTTGAAAAAGAAAACCCCGAAGAAACCGAATTCTTTGATGTCTGGACGACAAGGAAGAAGATAGAAATGGCATCAGATAATAAACAGTGTAAATGTTTATCAGAAAGGGGCTGGTGGTCGGGACAAGTAGGAGGATCGCTTGAGTCCAGGAGTGCATCTCCACAAAAAAGTTAAAGGATTTTTTAACATTGGCCAGGCGTGGTGGCACACATCTGTGATCCCAGCTACTTGGGAGGCTGAGGCAGGAGGATTGCTTGAAGCCTAGGAGGTTGAGGCTGCAGTGAGCTGTGATCAAGCCACTGCACTCCAGCCTGGGTGACACAGCAAAATCCAGTCTCAAAAAATAATAATAATAATATTTTACATAACCAACCACTTCTAAAGATTAAAAAAACCCCCATGATTTAAAACCTCAGGTCCCTCAGGCAATCATACCAGATATCGAAACAAAACAATAACATAAGGACTGCAGTATTTATTTTATTTTTATATTATTTATTTATTCTTTGTTAGTTTGTTTTTGGAGTGTGGGTTTTGTTTTGTTTTTTGATTTTTTTATTTTGTTCTACTCAATTTTATTCTTATTGCTCAGGCTTGAGTGCAATGGCCTGTTCTCAGCTAACTCAACCTCCGCCTCTTGGGTTTGCGTGATGATGGTTCCACGTCATCAGCCCTCCGCCTCTTGGGTTTGGATGATGATGGGTCCACGTCATCGGCCCTCCGCCTCTTGGGTTTGCGTGATGATGGGTCCACGTCATCGGCCCTCCGCCTCTTGGGTTTGGATGATGATGGGTCCACGTCATCGGCCCTCCGCCTCTTGGGTTTGCGTGATGATGGGTCCACGTCACCGGCCCTCTGCCTCTTGGGTTTGCGTGATGATGGTTCCACGTCACCGACCCTCCGCCTCTTGGGTTCCGGTGATGATGTTTCCACATCAGCGGCCCTCGGCCTCTTGGGTTTGGGTGGTTTTTCTGCCTCAGCCTCCTGAGTAGCTAAGGGAGGTGTCTTGAGATTATCATCCGCTGAGGGTGGAGGTGAGGGTGGAGCTGAGGGTGGAGGTGAGGGTGGAGCTGAGGGTGGAGGTGAGGGTGGAGCTGAGGGTGGAGGTGAGGGTGGAGCTGAGGGTGGAGCTGAGGGTGGAGGTGAGGGTGGAGCTGAGGGTGGAGGTGAGGGTGGAGCTGAGGGTGGAGGTGAGGGTGGAGGTGAGGGTGGAGGTGAGGGTGGAGGTGAGGGTGGAGCTGAGGGTGGAGGTGAGGGTGGAAGTGGAGTGGTCAGACACTCGGGAGGTGTCTTGAGATTATCATCCGCTGAGGGTGGAAGGGGATACAGCACACACTTGGCAGGTGTCTTGAGATTATCATCCGCTGAGGGTGGAGCTGAGGGTGGAGCTGAGGGTGGAGGTGAGGGTGGAAGGGGAGTGGTCAGACACTCGGGAGGTGTCTTGAGATTATCATCCGCTGAGGGTGGAGCTGAGGGTGGAGCTGAGGGTGGAGCTGAGGGTGGAAGAGGAGTGAGGAGACACTCGGGAGGCGTCTTGAGATTATCATCCGCTGAGGGTGGAAGGGGATGGAGCGGACACTCGGGAGGTGTCTTGAGGCTCAGGGAGTTATCCATTATAGAACGTTGTTGAGTTGGAGGAGGTGGCTGGTGGCCCATCCTGTTTTTTAAAGTTTCAGCTGTGAGGTAGGGCCAGTGGGGCAATCCTGAAGAATGACGATGCTCCGCTGCCGCCATTCTGACCTGTGGGGACAAAGGAGGGAATGCTTTCACACATATCCATTTGATGGACAAAATTACCGCCACCAACACAGTCTGCACCTTCTGTTGCTGGTGATAGATTTTTGCACCTTTCCATCCTCCAGGTTTCAAAATAGCAGTATCAGTGTCATAATATCACCCTTCCACTGAGTACTGCCGACAGCTGGGGGGTAAAGAAAAGTCATTGGGACACACTGTTGTCTCCACATGCCACTGTGTCTGTCTGCAAATGTAGGCAGGCTGGGGTCCTGCCCCAGGGAAGACAGAGTCATAACAGAGTAATAAAGAAGCATGTTTGAGACACAGGAGTGTCTATGTCTATCCTCATTCCTCCCTCACAGCCATCACCAGAGCATGTTTCTTGCACCAGGTCAACAGACAGTAAGAGACAGTAAGAGAGGCATGAAAAGCCCATTGTCCACACATGTTGCAGCTTCTTTTTGGAGAATGTTTTCCAGGCCTTTTATGTTCTGTCTCTGATTCTCAGAACTCTGCAAGGTCAGTGTGACCACCCTGCTCCAAATCTAAGAAAACAGAGGTTTCCAGAGGAAGGAGAAATTGTGCCCAGAGTCACACAGCTTGCAAGAGGCAGAGTGGAAGTTGATTCCAGCTCTGCCTGCAGGACCCTCTCATTTCCCCTCTGTTTCCCTTCTTGACAAAGGATCTTCTTCACTCTGGAGGTGCCACCCATGAGAACAAAGAGCTCTGGAGAGATGTGGATTCCTGAAGAGCTGCAGGGGGACTGGGAGAGGGTTTTCTGACAGAACAATCTTATCTCAAGAAGTCAGTTAGGCATGGCTATAATATTTCTTTTCACTCCCAGGTAATACCAAATTGTAAGTGCACTAAGACATGAAGAATACTTTTGTCCATGGAAAAATGAGGTGGGAATTCTAAACAAAGCAAGTTTTAAAACTGTGTTTCACTTCAAGTGTACAAGTCCCATCACGTGTAATCATAGGACTCGGCAGCTTTTGAAGGTACAGAGGCCACACAAGAACCAGCTTAGCTGAGCATCATTTAAGGCCTTCATTTGGAATTGTCCCTGTGGGTAATAAGTTACATTCACTCTTCACTAATTTACAGTCAGGGCCCATTTGCTATTACAAATACGGGACCTCTGACACTTAGAATATTAGATCAGGGGCCCCACTGGGTGGGGATGAAAGTGTTTTTGCACAACATGGTTACCAACAGGGATGGGACTGTGATGCTTGTAGGCAGCCTTTCTCTCTGCCATCTCCCTCTGCAGGGCTTGAGCACAGAGCTGTAGGGAGAAAAATGTATCCATGTCCTGACCTGGCAGACTATGTCCAAAAGCAAGGAAAACAAGCAAACTTACCCAGTTGCAAAGAGGCTTTCTTGCAGAAGGGGGGATCTGAAAAAGCCAACACATGAGAAATTGAATGTTGAGAGAGTCTAAGGGCCGTGGCATCATCTGCATCAGCACTGAACTATCCTGCAACTGCGGGGAGGAAGCTCCTTACTTTGCATTTGTGGTAGTCCTCTGCCCGCCGCCGCAACGCTTGCGCACGTTGAAACATTTTCCTATGGATTACAATCACTTTCATCAGATAAAGCACCACTTTCAGGATGATTTTAAATAATCTGCCATATTTCTGTTATCCTCACAACTGTACCCTTACACAATCTATCTATACCTAGAAAACGTATTTCAGATGGCTATAAGAGTACAGTCTGAGCCGGTCACGGTGGCTGATGCCTGTAATCCCAGCACTCTGGGAGGGCGAGGCGGATGGATCATGAGGTCAGGAGATTGAGACCATTGTGGCTAATATGGTGAAACCCCTTCTCTACTAAAAATACAAAAAATTAGCCAGGCGTGGTGGCAGGCACCTGTAATCCCAGCTACTCGGGAGGCTGAGGCAGGGGAATCACTTGAACCTGGGAGGCGGAGGTTGCAGTGAGCCAAGATCACGTCATTGCACTCCAGCCTGGGTGACACAGTGAGACTCCATCTCAGAAAAACAAAAACAAAAACAGAAACAAAAACAAAAAAACTGTACAGTCTGATCCAAACTGTTGCTATATTGATTCCTCCTCTTGCTTACTGCCTGCTGACTTCTGAGATGATAGTTTCCTTCCCCATTCTCAGTATATCCCTAATTCATCCTTCATTGAGCATCTTTTATCATAAAGCTGTATTCTCTTTGTATTAATATCCTTACCGTGTTTCACAGGGCAGAAACAGCTGGGCTTATAAACAGGCATAGTCCTTTTGAAGGATGTGGTTGATCCTACAACAACACACTTTCCTAAGGATGACAACAACTCACCCCACCCCTAGAATGGCTGGTATGAACCGAGTTTCCACACAGTCTAGCTGGCAATGGGGTCAGGAGACGTTTTGCTACTTCACATCTTTTGGTCACTGGTAAATATTAAGGTACTTTGTTTTCTGTTTTGTGAACTCTCTCTCTCTCTCACGATATGTCTTCTGACCATTTGTTTCTATTTCTGCATTTACTGGGTCTAAACATTGTACAAAGGTTAAAAACAACACTCCAATGGGCATTTCCCAGGAGGGTGGGGTTCAGTTTCAGAACTCACTTGTAGGTGTGTATTTCTTTCATAGCCAATTTCCCATTTTCCTCTGCCTCTGATAACTACCTCTCCTTTTCTGCATGCTCACATTCTTTCATGCTTAGTTTCCTCAGATTAGAAGGGAGAGAGATGCACACACATGATCCACCAGCCCGTGTGGGATTCCCTCTGCCCTTCTGGCATCTGAAGGCTGTGATTCAAAGATCCCCCCTGCAACCTTTCCACAAATGAACCAACTGATTCTCACAACCGAAGGGAGAATTGACACCTCCCATTGAGGGACAAAAAAAAAGTCACACTCTGGCCTGCTGGCAAGTCACCTGTCATTTCCAGCTCATCTTCATAGTTCCATAGTTAGTCCTATTCTTTAGTAAATATAAAGACTATTAAAAGCTTCTATGAGGTGCACTATGTGTGTTTCTGGGGTCAGTCTTGTGCTTGACACAGCGAAAGCTCATTTTAGTTCAGTGTGAAAAACCAGACCTCACCAATTCATCACAACTAACTCCATCAGAAGCAGAGGATTGCTCCTCATCTGACTCCTCCTGTGTGAGACCTGATTCTCAGTCAGAGGCTGATGCCGGAACTGAGACCATCAGCCATAGAGAGATCCTTCCAGAATATGGTGTCATTAACCCCGCAGTTCACTACTGCACTTTGCCATCATTCAGGACTGGAACTCTCGTCATCCACTTTAAAGATCCTGGTTGAGAGAAAAGGCAATCTGAATGCTGGGCGCATCTATTGAATTACAAATGATCGGAATGGCTCCTAAGTCAGGGTGTTATGTCCTGAAAATACGTGACAACGGCAAACCATCCACCCTGGTGTTGACTGACTTTAACAAGGTTCAGTTCACAGAGATTGAGGGCCGAAAAAGGAAACGGCCTAAAAAGGGTAAGTTTGCTGTGTTGCCCTCACACCACTTGATTCATGGTCCTGATCCTAAGGATCTCATCTGATAACTTGGTTTTATAGGAAGGATGTGTAAAATTCCCAGAACGCTAGGAAACAGGGACGAAAACACTTCAAAGAGAAAGTTAATGAACTTGTTTCTGACCACAGGGCATCCTTCAGCACATGCTGTCTGGAGTGGCCTCAAACAAGGAGTGTGTGGTGAGGTTCTGAGAATGCAATGGGAGCAGGGTCCTGTCCCCACGCTAAAGAAGCTCACAGTTTAATGCAAATGAGAAGCCAGTGAGGACATCACTACTCCTGCTGTGCACTTGGGAACTAGAAACACAAAACCTGACTCTGGAGGGAAGCTAAGGAAGCATTCTACTCTTGAGTTGACATAAGTGCGTCTGAAGCTTCTGATCTCCGATGAGAACAATGGGGGACACCAAACAGAATATAAAACCCATGATTGAATACATCAAATTGCTAACATGGCAGTAAACAGACATGAGGTGAAGATGGAGAAGAAGGAAACCCAGGACGAAAGTCAGCCTCGCATTTGGAACCCATTTCCCTGAGTTTCATTGCTGAATTCCAGAAGGAACTACTGAGATGCAAAGAAGCACAGCAGCTTTTGCACACATGCGTGGGATTAGATGGAAAACAAGTGGATTGAGGGTCTGCCAATGAAAGCGACCCATACTGAAGTCCACTGGCTCTGGTTGAGACCCAGAAGAGTCATGCATCAGAATAGAGGTGGACAGGAAATACCCTGCCTTTGTAGGGACTGAGCCTGCACCGACGACCTCAATTGCAGCCTGTATGGAGGACCCCTGACCATCCCCCAGAAGTAGACTCCCATCTCTTCTGCAGCAAGATAACATGCTACTAGGCCTCAATTCATTGCTAAATATTTTTTAACAAGTATCTCACGTTTAACAAAAAAAGATCAGTCATATGGCAGCAAAATACAATGTAATATGACCAAAACATGAAAGACTGTGAAAATGAATCTGGAGGCGACCCAAGCATTGAATTCAACAATCCAGGCTGGGTGTGGTGGCTCACACTGGGAGGCTGAGGTAGGCAGATCACCTGAGGTCAGGAGTTCAAGACTAGCCTGGCCAACATGGTGAACCCCTGTCTCTACTAAAATTACAAAAATTGGGCTGGGCACGGTGGCTCATGCCTGTAATCCCAGCACATTGGGAGGCCGAGGTGTGCGGATCATGATGTCAGGAGTTCTAGACCAGCTTGGCCAATATGGTGAAACCCCGCCTCTACTAAAAATACAAAAATTATCCGGGCATGGTGGCATATGCCTGTAGTCCCAGCTACTCAAGAGGCTGAGGGATAAGAATCGCTTGAACCTGGGAGGTGGAGGTTGCAGTGAGCCAAGATCATGCCACTGCACTCTAGCCTGGGTGACAGAGTGAGACTCTGTCTCAAAAAAAAAAAAAAAAAAAAAAAATTGGCCAAATGTGGTGGCACACACCTGTAATCCAAGCTACTCGGGAAGCTGAGGCAGAATTGCTTCAAACTGGGAGGCAGAGGTTGCAGTGAGCCAAGATTGCACCATAGCACTCCAGCCTGGGTGACAGAGCGAGACTCTATCTCAATATTAAAAAAAAAAAAAAAAGGCTGGCTGTGGTGGCTCACGCCTCTAATCCCAGCACTTTGGGAGGCTGGGGCAGGTGGATTACCTGAGGTCAGAAGTTCGAGACCAGCCTGGACAACATGGTGAAACCCCATCTCTAGTAAAAATACAAAAATTAGCTGGGCGTGGTGGTGGGCACCTGTAATCCCAGCTACTTGGGAGGCTGAGGCAGGAGAATCGCTTGAACCCAAAAGGCAGTGAGCTGAGATTGTGCCATTGCACTACAGCCTGGGCAACAACAGCAAAGCTCCATCTCCGGAAAAAAAAAAAAAAAAAGAGAGAGAGAAAGGAAAACCAATGCCAGTACTAGCAACTCCTCTTCCCCCGAAAAAATGACAAACAAGAATGTAGGAAGGGAAAGGAATTATACAGCTTAAACTAATGAAGCAGAAAGGACAAACTCAATTTTGAGCCCACTGAATTTGCCACAAATATTGTAGAAAATATTCTCAAGGACTTTACAGTTGTCTACTTTGATTGGCACATGGTTCGCACAACAGTATTTGTGTCAAGGCACATCTTACTGTTTTTTGGCAGTCTTCCTCTTTCCATTGATTTTGTCATGATGGTTGACTTTTGTTGTCACCTTCATCTTATGGATTTTAGCTCGAACTTTGGTTTTCACATGTCTCCGTAGAGTAATGACGTCTTTCCGGCCAATTTTATTTCCTGGAAAGGAAGAAACTCTTTTCTTTGTGTGCATACAAATGGACCTCAGCCCTTGGTGAGAGTGAGGAGAGGAGAAGGTGAGAAACCTGAGGGCAAGAAGCTGTTCTTTCCCTTTCCAGGGCAAACTCATTTCCACACTATGGGGACTCCAACAGAGCCATACCTTCCTGTCTACGGCGGTTGGACCTCCTGGCTCTCTGCTGTACATCTGTGGATCCATCATGTCCATTTTCAGACTGGAAGATAGTCTTCAGGAAAGACACCTAGGAAATAATAATATAAGAATGACGGCTGGGCACGGTGGCTCATGCGTATAATCCCAGTACTTTGGGAGGCCGAGGCAGGTGGATCACGGGGTCAGGAGTTCAAGACCAGCCTGGCCAAGATGGTGAAACCCCGTCTCTACTAAAAATACAAAAATTAGCCGGGCATGGCAGCGGGCGCCTGTAATCTGAGCTACTCGGGAGGCTGAGGCAGAGAAGCGTTTGAAGCTGGGAGGCGGAGGTTGCAGTGAGCCGAGATCACACCACTGCACTCCAGCCTGAGCGACAGAATGAGACTCTGTCACACACACACACACACACACACACAAGAATGACATGAGGCTGGCACGGTGGCTCACTCCTGTAATCCCAGCACTTTGGGAGGCCGAGGCAGGCGGATCACCTGAGGTCGGGAGTTTGAGACCAGCCTCACCAACATGCAGAAACGCTGTCTCTGCTAAAAATACAAAATTAGCCAGGCATGGTGGTGCATGCCTGTAATCCCAGCTAGTCAGGAGGCTGAGGCAGGAGAATCACTTGAACCCAGCAGGAAAAGGTTGTGGTGAGCTGAGATTGTGCCATTGCACTCCAACCTGGGCAACAAAATTGAAACTCTGTCTCAAAAAAAAAAAAAAAAAAGACCAGGTGCAGTAGCTTACGCCTGTAATCCCAGCACTTTGGGAGGCTGAGGCGGGTGAATCACAAGGTCAAGAGATGGAGACCATCCTGGGCAACATGGTGAAACCCAGTCTCTACTAAAAATACAAAAATTAGCTGAGCATGGTGATGCACGCCTGTAGTCCCAGCTACTTGGGAGGCTGAGGCAAGAGAACTGCTTGAACTCAGGAGGCAGAGGTTGCAGTGAGCCAAGATCCCACCACTGCACTCCAGCCTGGTGACAGAGTGAGACTCCGTCTCAAAAAAAAAAAAAAAAAATGACATGAATATACTTCACACAGCGGAACTGTACACTTCAACACGGTTAGATGGTAATTATCATCTTATAAGTATTTTACCACAGGTTAACATGTTTCACAACTTGAAAAGGAAGTAATTACCTTCAGCTCTCTGAGTTCTAGAATTTGTAACATTTCACCCCCTGCTCCTTCCTGATCTGCACTGGAGCATCTTCCTTCTGTCCCTGCTCTACTCAGAGTTCACTTTCCCTTCCCTCACATCAGCTTCGTGGAGGCTGGTTTGAACTTAACGCAAAACATTCTCACTAATGACTGAATTCCCACCAAGATTTCCATATTATCACAGTATGCTTTTAATCTTCAAAGATATTAAATATTTGTTCTCATCATAGCTAAAATGCAATGCAAATCCCATCTCAGATGTGGGTCAGATACCTATGAATCTCCTGAGGTAGTCATTGAAATGACTTTTTTCTTGAGACGGAGTGTCACTCTCAACCATGCTGAAGTGCAGTGGCGCTACCTTGGCTCACGGCAACCTCCACCTCCCAGATTCAAGCGATTCTTCTGCCTCGGCCTCCCAAGTAGCTGGGATTACAAGTGCCTGCTACCATGCCTGCCTAATTTTTGTCTTTTTAGTAGAGATGGGGTTTCACCATGTTGGCCCATCTGGTCTTGAACTCCTGACCTCAAGTGATCCATCTGCCTCAGCCTCCCAAAGTGCTGGGATTACAGGCATGAGCCACCACACCTGGCCTGAAATAATATCTTTCAAATTCTTTGTAGAATTTGTTTTTTCCTGATTTCTGCACATAGGATTAAAAAAAAAATCATGTACTAGGATTTCAAGAGAAGCAATGGGTAATCTAAAAAGATGAAAAGAGCAACCACGTCTATCCCACAGCTACTGCTGGATTTCATAGGAAAGGTAGCTGGCCCAGTTTGGAGCTAGGAGAAATGTCAAACACATGAAGAAATGAGAAGCAAAGAAATGCCATCACGCATGAATGCTTCATGGCACCCATGATGTCCCTGCTTAGGAGGTAATGGTATAGATGACTAGATGACAAGGACAAAGATGAGAGGTGCGAAGTTGTCCAAGTCCAACAGCTCAACTGAACTTTCCTAAATGGAATTGTTAAAAAGTGGTAAATTTAAAAACTTCCCCTGGCTCACATGGTGGCTCACGCTGGTAATCCCAGCACTTTGGGAGGCTGAGGCGGGTGGATCATTTGAGGTCGGGTTTTGAGAGTAGCCTGGCCAGCATGGTCAAACCCCGATTCTACTAAAAATACAAAAATTAGCTGGGCATGGTGGTGGGCACCTGTAATCCCAGCTACTTGAGAGGCTGAGGCAGGGGAATCACTTGAAGCCAGGAGGTGGAGCTTGCAGTGAGCCGAGGTCACACCATTATACTCCAGCCTGGGCAACAGAGGGAGACTCGTCTTGGGGGTGAGAAAAGAAAAAAAAAAAAAAAAAAGCTTCCTCCAATTTATACCGAAAATTCTGTGTTCAGGACTAAGTGGCATAGAGAATGTTAAATGTGCCTAGATATCTTCATAACTCATATATTTTCTGTTTTCTACATATCTTGAAAGGCAGTGCCAAATGACGTGTAATTATCTAGGTGGTAAAACTGAAACATACTTCCTCTTCCCTTGAATATAAAAAAGCCTTGTGGTATTAGTACTTTTATCTTGGATCATTGTTCAGAAGGAGATTCAGCCCCCAGACGACCACATTTTTACTGTCATGAATGGCAAGACAAAATGTAGAGCTCAACTTACCCAAAGGAAAAAAGGCTCAAAAGACAAATTATGGCACAACTTAGCAGCCAAATTCTTACCAAGTACAGACTTTTGACATACTGATCTCTCTCCAGTTGCAAGTGGGAACATGCACTTTGAATGATGTCATTCAAAATTACCCTGCCCAGACACACTTTTCATTGATTCTCTTGGAGGGCAGTTCTAAGAGATTCTCTGGGGCTTTCTCTGCATCATGAGACGCAGTGCAGTTCTGCCCTTCACCTTCCGGCAGTTTGTCACCTCGTCCCTATGACCTCAGAGGAACTTTGTCTCAGGCCAATTGTTTGTTCCTTGGGCTCTTTCATTTCCCCTAAAAATCATTTGCTGCCCCTCTAAATGGCCTACATCTCCATCTATCTCCCTCTCCCCTCAGAAGAGGGTGCTCTTTAAGCATCAACCATCCAGCCCTTCTAGCAGTCTCATTTTTCAGCTGGTTCCCATGTTTATGCCTGTTCTATGTTTTTCTTTTCCTGTTAAGCTGTCTGTTGTCAGCTCATTTCTGCAGTGAATCTTCAGAGAGGAGACTGGAAGCTTTCCTTCCACCCATACGATAGAACTATAAAGCAGAAGAGTTTAGAAAGAATTTCCTATTTAAGTGACGAAACCTCATACTCCATTTGTGACAAATAGCACAAAGGTTAAAAAAACTTATTTTTGACCAAAAGCTCTGTTGACATTCTATTAAACAAACACTGACCTATTTAATTTTCATAATGTAAATGGCAGATATTTTCATAATTCTTATGCTAATAAATCATTTCCCTGATTTTTTGGGTAAAACCACATATTCATAATGAAGTCCAGAAACGTGAATTGTTTTATATAATTTATTCTTATTTGTGATTACAAGTATACCTCTACAGAAAGTTAGTATACTCACCCAAAGGTAAACTGTCCAGAGGGTAATGACAACTTTATAACTTCTCAGAAATTCAATAATGATACCTAACCAAGGACTTCCACCAAAGTCAGTCCCACGATGATGATGGTCAGCCAGAGTATTGATAACCTGGAATAATAATAGTTGAAATAATGAAAAGGTCAATGACACCGACAATATTTCACTCAGAAAGAATCATCCTTAGAAACCGTAAACCTCCTCCAAAAGGTAACCACATCCCTCAGATATCACTGTGGGATTCCACTGCTACAAAAAAGAACAGAAGTTAGAAGTCACATGTTTTTCAGATGGCTAGTAGTGTTTTTAGGCATTGCAAATGTGGGGTGTTGTCTTTCTTGGTATAAAGCAGGGATATCCAATCTTTTGACTTCCCTGCCTATATTAAAAGAAGCAAAGTTGTCTTGAGCCACACATAACATACACTAACACTAACAATAGCTGATGATCTAAAAAAAACCTCTCTTTTTTTTGAGACAGAGTTCCGCTCCACTCAGTCGCCCAGGCTGGAGTGCAGTGGTGCAATCTCGGCTCACTGCAACCGCCAGCTCCTGGGCTCAAGCCATTCTCCTCCCTCAGCCTCCCGAGTAGCTGAGATTACAGGTCTCTGCCACCATGCCTGACTAATTTTTGTATTTTTAGTAGAGATGAGGTTTCACCATGTTGGCCAGTCTGGCCTTGAACTCCTGACAGGCGATCTGCCTGCCTCGGCCTCCCAAAGTGCTGGGATTACAGGTGTGAGCCACCGTGCCCGGCCATTTTTTTGTTTTTGTTTTTGTTTGTTGTTTTTGAGATGGGGTCTCACTCTGTCACCCAGGCTGGAGTGCAGTGGTGTGCTCTTGGCTCACTGCAACCTCTGCCTCTCAGGTTCAAGTGATTCTCCTGCCTCAGCCTCCTGAGTAGCTGGGAGTACAGGTGCCTGACAGTGCACTCAGCAAATTTTTGTATTTTTTGTGGAGATGGGGTTTTGCCATGTTGGTCAGGGTGGTCTCGAACTCCTGACCTCAGGTAATCTGCCCGCCTCAGCCCCCCAGAGTGCTGGGATTACAGGCATGAGCCACTGTACCTGGCCAAAATCTCCTAATGTTTTAAGAAAGTTTACAAATTTGTGTTGAACTGCATTCAAAACTGTCCTGGGCCACATGCAGCCCGTCACTGATGGCTAAGACAAGCTAAGTATAAAGTAATTATCTTATCTTTTCTTTTCTTTTTGTTTTGAGACAAAGTTTTGCTCTGTCACCCAGGCTAGATTGCAGTGGCATGATCTCAGCTCACTGCAACCTCCGCCTCCCGGGTTCAAGCGATTCTCCTGCCTCAGCTACTGAGTAACTGGGATTACAGGCGCCTGCCACCACGCTCGGCTAATTTTTGTATTTTTAGTAGAAACAGGGTTTCACCATCTTGGCCAGGCTGGTCTGCAACTCCTGACCTCATGATCCACCTGCCTCGGCCTCCCAAAGTGCTGGGAATACAGGTGTGAGCCACTGCACCTGGCCAGTAGTTATCTTTTCTTTAAAGTTATTTACTTGTTTTTTAAATTGATGTATAGCATTGGATGCATTTATTATATATCACATGGTAAAAGAATCCCTCTAAATAATACTTCTCTCTTGGATTATATGAATCTTTGTCATTTAAATCTCAGCATAAGTAAAAAAAAAAAACACAATGAAGAGATTACTTCATTCACAAATAAGTATCAAATTTTAGTGCTTAAAAATTAACAAGGTGGGCCGGGCGTGGTGGCTCACGCCTGCAATCCCAGCACTTTGGGAAGCCAAGGTGGGTGGACCAGAGATCAGGAGACTGAGACCATCCTAGCTAACACGGTGAAACCCATCTCTACTAAAAATACAAAAAATTAGCAGGGCATGGTGGCGTGTGCCTATAGTTCCAGCTACTTGGGAGGCTGAGGCAGAAGAATCACTTGAACCCGGGAGGCAGAGGTTGCAGTGAGCCGAGATCGCACCACTGCACTTCAGCCTGGGTGACAGAGCGAGACTCTGTCTCAAAAAAAAAAAAAAAAAAAAAAAAAAAAATTACCAAGGTGGAGATCATGAAAATGGCATGAATAGTGTGGGATTTCTCTAAGATTGTTGATATTAATTCCATTAGACTCTTATGTGAGTGAAGACGAAGACTTCCCCTGAGTAAGTTCAGACAGCTTGTGATAACATTTCTACATGGATTCCTCAGGATTTAACTATATATTCTTGAAAACATCTCAATTTTCAATGTTTCTTTCAAGATGGTGAATTAAACAGAGATAGCCCTTCAACAGGTTGAACTCAGCATATGCTGAGTCTGAAATGGAAATGATGGAGTTAGAGAACCATACAACAATGGTAATGATTTCAGAAACATGGTGTTGAGCAGAACAAAGCAGACACAAAAGAGTACCTATGGCATGGCATGCATCTGTATACGCGAAATTCCAGAATAAGCAAGCTAACCTATGATAAGAAAGAAACTGGCTGGGAAGAGTGAGAGTTCACTTTCTGGGGTGACATAATAGTGTAGATCTTGGCTGGGCACGGTGGTTCACGCCTGTAATCCCAACGCTTTGGGAGGCCGAGGCGGGCGGATCACCTGAGGTCGGGAGTTCAAAACCAGCCTGACCAACATGGAGAAACCCTATCTCTACTAAAAATACAAAATTAGCTGGGAGTGGTGGCACATGTCTGTAATCCCAGCCACTCGGGAGGCTGAGGCAGGAGAATTGCTCGAACCTGCGAAGCAGAGGTTGCGGCGAGCTGATATTGCCCCATTGCACTCCAGCCTGGGCAACAAGGGAGAAACTGTCTCAAAAAAAAAATAAATAAATAAAATAATGTAGATCTTGAAAGGGGGTTGGTTTATGCTGGTGTATGTACTTTCCAAAGTTAGTAAACTTACACTTAAGGTTATATATTTTGGCCAGGCGTGGTGGCCCACGCCTGTAATCCCAGCACTGGGAGGCTGAGGCAGGCGGATCACGAGGTCAAGAGATGGAGACTATCCTGGCGAACATGGTGAAACCCCGTCTCTACTAAAAATACAAAAATTAGCCAGGCGTTGTAATCTGAGCTACTCAGGAGGCTGAGGCAGGACAATTGCTTGAACCCCAGAAGTGGAGGTTGCAGTGAGCCGAGATCTTGCCACTGCACTCCAGCCTGGGCGACAGAGTGAGACTCTGTCTAAAAAAAAAAAAAAAAAAAAAAAAGTCATCAAACCAGATGACACAAATCAAATGACATTTCACTTTGTTTTGGTCCATTTTGTTTGTTAGAGACAAGAGTGCAGCGGGGCCATCTTGGCTCACTGCAATGTCCAGCTCCTGGGCCCAAGCAATCCTCTCACCTCAGCCTCTCCAGTAACTGGGATAACAGGTACACACCACCAGGCCCAACTAATCTCTTTTGGAATTTTTTGTAGAGATGGGGTTTCGCTATGATGCCCTGGCTAGTCTTCAACTCCTGGACTCAAGTGATCTGCCCACCTCGGCCCCCTAAAGTGCTGGGATTACAGGCCTGAGCTGTGTAATTTCATGCCGTGTGACACAGCCCAGTAAAAAGGAAGAAACCCCACGGGTCCAGCGTCTACTCACAGAGATGCACTGATGGCTGATAAATTCCAGCAGGAGCCCAAAGAGGAGCCAAAAGAGCATCCACTGCACCCGCATGTCCTGGTCCTTTCAGGGCGCCCTGAGGCGGCCAGGACAGAGGTGGAGGTGGCTTAGGGCAGGGGGGAGGGAAGGGGACGGGGACCGGGCCAGGATCTGAGTTGGGGAGGGGGAGGGGAGGGGGAGGGGAAAGGGAGGGGAAGGGGGGAAATAAGGGAAGGGAAAGGAGGAGAAGGGGGCTGTTGGGCACCTGGAGGAGGTGGAGGAGGAGGAGGAGAAGAAGAAAGGGGTCTGGGAAAGGATCCGGTTCAAATTAAGTTCTCAAGCGCTGGTGGAAGGTTTAGCTACAGGTCACGGAGAAGATCAGGGAAGCAACAGGACACGCGGGGCAAGGGAGCGTGAGGCTTAGGAGCAATCAGAGGGAGACAAACGTTCTGCTATCCACCAAACCTTCGGTCTGGGCCCTCCCTTAGCAACCCTGGGGCTTTATACTCCCTCTCCACCAATCCCTGATGACCCCGGTGGTGCCTCACAATGGACAATGCCAAGTAGCTCCCGCATCATTCCAATGACCCCTCCCCCATCTCAGTCTTCCACTCTCCTCCCAAGGACAGGTCCTCTCTGGAACCTTCACAAACCTGATTTCTGGTCCTCCCCAACCAGCTCCCTGTCCCTGCTTCTGGGCGCTCCTTCCTTCCTGAGCTCCCAGGGTTCCTCAAGGTCACTTTTGGCGACAAAACATAAAAAACAAATGATGGCAGGATGGCAGGAAGAACCTCATACCCAAGCAGAGTGCCAGGTTTTACAGCCTCCGCTCAGCCATTCATATCCTAAGCAACAAAACATCAGCAGGATGCGGAAGGTCCCGATAGTAAACCATCTCCATCACATTCATGTAGCCATCCGTCCATCAACCTGTATCTCAGGAACAAATGTAGATACATTCATTTTAAGCATGCATGGTATATTTACAAAAATTAACCTGACTTATTTTGTTCCAGCAAATCTCAATATATTTGAGAGCAATCAAATCACACAGCATGTTTCTGATCATATAACTATGCTAGAAGTCAATGATTAAAAGCTAATTCAAAATTATTATTTGCTTGGAAATTCAAAGTGCTCTTATAAGACATAAACATAAGAAAGAATCCAAAATGAAACAAGTTGCCTTTCAACTCAATGATAAGATCATAACATGGCAATAAAATGTCTCCCTCCGGCCTGGGAATTCCTCTGTGTGGCACAAGGTTGTGTGATCTCAAATCACCCCTAACCCACCTAGACATTTTAACATCCGAAACCGAGTGATGATGTCCTTATCTATATCATCTTACTGCCCGTGTGTGTGGACTTTAAATTCTGAACCCAAATGAGGGGGAGAAAACCAAGTTGACTTTCATGATTGACCTCTCAGGGATGTCCAAGGAATCTGTGCATTTCAAGAAACAAAGTTCATCAGCTTCTCTCCTAAGGTATTTGCCCACAATACCCAGAGGGCTTGGCAGCATCATGTGTGATGCGTGGGGAGCTCCAAGCAGGTGGGCAGGACCCAGGGGCCTGGTGACCAGGACAGACCCCCACTGTCCATCACCTTTCCTGGCCCTGTCCTCAGCTAAACTTCCCACAGGCCTTCTGCCCGATCAGAGTGTGCCCAAACTCTCTCAGGCCTCTGGCAGCTGAAAACCACTGCTTTAAATCCCTTTACCATTTACTATGACATACGGTTATTGTAAACAGGAAATATTCTATTGATGCTACAAATGGAAAGCCAATGCCTTTACCATAAATAGAAAAACAACCCTAAGAAACAAGCAAAACAAAAACAAAACAGGGGCTGGGGTGTGATGGCTCATGCCTGTAATCCCAGCACTTTGGGAGGCCGAGGTGGGCGGATCACAAGGTCAGGAGTTCCAGACCAGCCTGGCCAATATGGTGAAACCCTGTCTCTAATAAAATACAAAAATTAGCCGGGTGTGGTGGTGGGCGCCTGTAGTCCCACCTACTTGGGAGGCTGAGGCAGGAGAATAGTTTGAACTGGGGAGGCAGAGTCTGCAGTGAGCCGAGATTGCACCACTGCACTCCAGCCTAGGTGACAGAGCGAGACTCTGTCTCAAAAACAGCAACAACTACAAATAAACAAAAAACAGGGTTAACAAAAGTATGGAATTCAATTCTATTTGTATGCTGCAGCCATGTTCCAGCCCTAGATTTGGCTGGGCATGGTGGCTTACACCTGTAATCCCAGCACTTTGGGAGGCTGAGGCAGGCGGATCATGAGGTTAGGAGTTCGAGACCAGCCTGACCAACATGGTGAAACCCCATCTCTACTAAAAATACAAAAATTAGCCAGGCATGGTGGCACATGCCTGTAATCCCAGCTACTCAGAAGGCTGAGGCAGGACAATCTCTTGAACCCGGGAGGCAGAGGTTGCAGTGAGCTGAGATTGCGCCATTGCACTCCAGCCTGGGCAACAAGAGCAAAACTCTGTCTTAAAATAAAAAAAAAAAGCCAGGCAGGGTGGCTCATGCCTGTAATCCCAGCACGTTGGGAGGCCGAGACAGGTGGATCACAAGGTCAGGAGATCGAGACCATCTTGGCTAACATGGTGAAACCCCGTCTCTACTAAAAATACAAAAAATTAGCTGGCCGTGGTGGTGGGCGCCTGTAATCCCAGCTACTTGGGAGGCCGAGGCAGGAGAATGGCGTGAACCTGGGACGTGGAGCTGGCAGTGAGCCGAGATCGCGCCACTGCACTCCAGCCTGGGTGACAGAGCAAGACTCTGTCTCAAAAAAAAAAAAAAAAAAAGAGGCAAAACTAATAGTATAATTTATAAGAAAGGAAGATTAACGAATTGGCTGTGACACTTGGTACATTACCACAAATTTTAAAACATGAAGTGAAGATTTTACCAGAAAACAGCAGAACACCAGTACTGCCTGTGATACAGATGATAAACTGGATTTTTTTTTTTTTTTTTTTTTTTTTTTTTTTTTTTTTGGAGATGGAGTCTTGCTCTGTCGCCCAGGTTGGAATGCACTATTGCGGTCTCGGCTCACTGAAACCTCCACCTCCCAGGTTCAAGAGATTCTCCTGCTTTAAGTTCCAAGTAGCTGGGACTATAGGCGCGTGCCACCACACCCAGCTAATTTTTGTAGTTTTAGTAGAGACGGGGGTTTCACGATGTTGCCAGGCTGGTCTCAAACTCCTGACCTCATGTGATCTGCCCACCTCAACCTCCCAAAGTCCCCGGATTACAGTCATGAGCCACCACACCTGGCCTTAAATTTTTTATAGGCAGAGTGCGGTAGCTCACGCCTGTAATCCCAGCACTTTGGGAGGCCGAGGCGGGTGAATCACCTGAGGTCAGGAGTTTAAGACCAGCCTGACCAACATGGCAAAACCCTGTCTCTACTAAAAATACAAAAATTAGCTGGGCGTGGTGGTGCGCACCTGTAATCCCAGCTACTTGGAAGGCTGAGGCAGGAGAATCGCTTGAACCTGGGAGATGGAGTTTGCAGTAAGCCGAGATGACACAGACTCCGTGTCAAAAGAAAAAAAAACAAAAACAAAAACAGGAACAGAAAACAAAACAAAACATATACAAAAGAAATAAAATACATTTAGGCCAGATGCTGTTACCTGCTGAAGCCCTCTCTGTTCAAAATGGAGATGAGGAAACCTTGGAGATGTGTTAAAGATATAATAGCCAGCTGGGCGCCGTGGCTCATGCCTGTAATCCCAGCACTTTGGAAGGTTGAGGTGGGTGGATCACGTGAGGTCGGGAGTTCAAGACCAGCCTGACCAACATGGAGAAACCCCATCTCTACTAAAAATACAAAAAAAAAAAAAAAAAAAAAAAAAAAAAAATTAGCCGGGCATGGTGACGCATGCCTGTAATCCCAGCTACTCGGGAGGCTGAGGCAGAAGAATCGCTTGAACCCGGGAGGCAGAGGTTGCGGTGGCCGAGATCACGCCATTGCACTCCAGCCTGGGCAATAAAAGCAAAACTCTGTCTGAAAAAATAAACAAACAAACAAATAAATAAATATATAAAAAGATATAATAGCCAATGAGGTAGTGTGTGCTTGTAGTCCCAGCTACTTGGAAGGCTGAGGCAGGGACATCCCTTGAGGCCAGGAGTTCGAGGCTACAGTGAGCTCTGATGGCACTACTGCACTCCAGCCTGGACAACATAGTGAGACCGTGTTTCAAAAATAAATAAGCAGGGTGCAGTAACTCACACCTGTAATCTCAGCACTTTGGGAGGCTGGGGTGGGTGGATCACTTGAGGCCAGGAATTTGAGACCAGGCTGACCACGAAGGTAAAACCCCCATCTCTACTAAAAATACAAGAAAAAATTAGCCAGGTGTGGTGGTACGTCCCTGTAGTCCTAGCTACTCAGGAGGCTGAAGCAGGAGAAATGCTTGAACCCGGGAGGTGGATGCTTCACTGAGCTGAAATCGTGCCAATGCAATCCAGCCTGGGTGACAGAGTGAGACTCTGTCTTAAAAACAAACAAAAACAAAAACAAAATGCTGGAGTCATGCTGAGCATAGGGAATGTGAAGGCCCTGGATTGAGACAGGCTGAGGGAAGGACAACTGTGCCCTCTCCTCCTTCTATTCAGCCCATGGGTTCTATGTTCTTAGAGAGTGGAGGGCAGAAACCCCTGCATTATTTAAAGCATTATTCTTTCTGTCTGTCTCATTTCTGTCTCTTTCTTTCTCTGTCTCTCTCACATTCAAACATGCATGGTTGGATTTACCAAGTTAAATACAGGTATATTATGACTCTAGTGTTTGTAGCTTGTCAAAGCATCCCCTCATGATTTGTTTCTTCCTGTGGCTTCTACAAAAAAAAAAAAAGAAAGAATGAAAGAAGAAAGAAAGGAAGGAAGGAAGGAAAGAACCCAGAGAGCTGGGCATGGTGGCTTATACCCGTAATCCCAGCACTTTGGGAGGCCAGAGCGGGCAGATCGCCTGAGGTCGGGAGTTCAAGACCAGCCTGACCAACATGTAGAAACCCTGTCTCTACTAAAAATGCAAAATTAGCCAGGCATGGTGGCACATGCCTGTAATCCCAGCTACTTGGGAGGCTGAGGCAGGAGAATTGCTTGAACCCGGGAGGTGGAGGTTGCGGTGAGCCGAGATCGTACCGTTGCACTCCAGCCTGGGCAATAAAAGCTAAACTCTATCTCAAAAAAAAAAAAAAAGTAAAAAATTAGCCAGGCGCAGTGGTGTGTGCCTTTAGTCCTAGCCACTAAGGAGGCTGAGGCTGAGGTGGGGGGATAGTTTTAGCCCAGAAGTTTGAGGCTACTGTGAGCTATGATTGTGCCACTGTACTCCAGCCTGGGCAACGGAATGAGACCATATTTTTAAGAAAAGCAATGCATAATGAGATACTACTTCATATCCACTAGGATGACTAATACTCAAAAAGAGAATAATAAGTGGTGAGGATATGGAGAAACAGAAACTCTCCCACATTGCCGGTAGGAAAGTAAAATGGGGCCTGCCACTTTGGAAAGCAGTTGGAAAGTTTAATAAAAATGTAAAGATAAATTGATCCAGCAATCTTATTCCTAGGTATCTCTGACTGAGAGGAATGAAAGCATATGTTTACACAAAGTAACATAAACACGCCTCCTGAGTAGCTGGGATTACTGGCGCTTGCCACCACACCCGGCTAATTTTTGTATTTTTAGTAGAGATGGGGTTTCATCGTGTTGGCCAGGCTGGTCTCGAACTCCTGACCTGAGGTGTGATCCACCTGCCTCAATCTCCGAAAGTGCTGGGATTACAGGTGTGACCCACCTTGACCAGCCTAAATTCAACTATTTGAATTATATATATATATGGTATATATATAAACATATATATAATATATAAAATAAAATTCAATTATATATATTTTAATTAAACCATTTTTTTTGTTCTGATGGGGTCTCACTATGATGCTCAGGCAGGTCTCAAACTCCTGGGCTCAGGATATCCTCCTGCCTCAGCTTCCCAAAGTGCAGGAAGGTGTGAGCCACCATGCCTAGCCAATGGTTGAATGGTGTATTTGTGTGTACATACGTACATACACATACACATATTTTATTTATTTATTTATTTATTTATTTATTTATTTTTGAGAGATGGAGTCTTGCTCTGTCGCCCAGGCTGGAGTGCAGTGGCGCGATCTTGGCTCACTGCAAGCTCCACCTCCCAGGTTCACGCCATTCTCCTGCCTCAGCCTCCCGAGTAGCTAGGACTACAGGTGCACGATGCCACGCCCAGCTAATTTTTTGTACTTTTAGTAGAGACGGGGTTTCACCATATTAGCCAGGAGGGTCTCAATCTCCTGACCTCGTGATCTGCCCACCTCGTCCTCCCAAAATGCTGGGATTACAGGTGTGAGCCACCGCTCCCGGCCACATATACATATTTTAAAGAGTGATCTTCATCAGAAATTCTAGATGAAAAAAATAAAAGTAAATATAATTTTTTAAAAAAGGAATAAGGAAATGTTTTCCCAAATGCCTCTGACAAATTACCCCTTGTGATTTATTGGCCCAAGGTGTGGCATGGGGACTGGCTTGCACTGACCGGCTTCATCCTGGGTTCTGGAAGGGAGCAGCTGGTCATGGAAGCTGGGGCTAGCATCAGTGCCCGTGAAGCATGTGGGCTGTGGGTAGGGACCATTACCTAATCAAAAATCAGGGGATTGCAAGAAGGTGAAAGCGGATACTAGGTGGACAACTACTAAGGTGTCAATTACACCCAAGACTGGCCACTAGATACAGACCCCTCGCCCTGCATTCTCCAGCCCGTTATCCACATCCTGTCTCCTACTTCTCTGCCCACTATGGCAAAGGGAGGCAGAGTGGGGGTGGGAAGAGTCACTGCCTAAAACATGGCTTTCCTGCAGGGTGACCAGCTGTCCTGGGACTGAGTGGTTTCCTGGGACATGGGACTGAAGGTGCCAAAACGGGGGAAGTTCCAGGTGAACTGGGAAGGGTTGGTGACCTGGTCACCTCACCAAACAGAAATAAAGAAGCACTCCTATTTGAACTTAACGCAAAACATTCTCACTAATGACTGAATTCCCACCAAGATTTCCATATTATCACAGTATGCTTTTAATCTTCAAAGATATTAAATATTTGTTCTCATCATAGCTAAAATGCAATGCAAATCCCATCTCAGATGTGGGTCAGATACCTATGAATCTCCTGAGGTAGTCATTGAAATGACTTTTTTCTTGAGACGGAGTGTCACTCTCAACCATGCTGAAGTGCAGTGGCGCTACCTTGGCTCACGGCAACCTCCACCTCCCAGATTCAAGCGATTCTTCTGCCTCGGCCTCCCAAGTAGCTGGGATTACAGGTGCCTGCTACCATGCCTGCCTAATTTTTGTCTTTTTAGTAGAGATGGGGTTTCACCATGTTGGCCCATCTGGTCTTGAACTCCTGACCTCAAGTGATCCATCTGCCTCAGCCTCCCAAAGTGCTGGGATTACAGGCATGAGCCACCACACCTGGCCTGAAATAATATCTTTCAAATTCTTTGTAGAATTTGTTTTTTCCTGATTTCTGCACATAGGATAAAAAAAAAATCATGTACTAGGATTTCAAGAGAAGCAATGGGTAATCTAAAAAGATGAAAAGAGCAACCACGTCTATCCCACAGCTACTGCTAGATTTCATAGGAAAGGTAGCTGGCCCAGTTTGGAGCTAGGAGAAATGTCAAACACATGAAGAAATGACAAGCAAAGAAATGCCATCACGCATGAATGCTTCATGGCACCCATGATGTCCCTGCTTAGGAGGTAATGGTATAGATGACTAGATGACAAGGACAAAGATGAGAGGTGCGAAGTTGTCCAAGTCCAACAGCTCAACTGAACTTTCCTAAATGGAATTGTTAAAAAGTGGTAAATTTAAAAACTTCCCCTGGCTCACGTGGTGGCTCACGCTTGTAATCCCAGCACTCTGGGAGGCTGAGGCGGGTGGATCATTTGAGGTCGGGTTTTGAGACTAGCCTGGCCAACATGGTAAAACCCCGACTCTACTAAAAATACAAAAATTAGCTGGGCATGGTGGTGGGCACCTGTAATCCCAGCTACTTGAGAGGCTGAGGCAGGGGAATCACTTGAAGCCAGGAGGTGGAGGTTGCAGTGAGCCGAGGTCACACCATTATACTCCAGCCTGGGCAACAGAGGGAGACTCGTCTTGGGGGTGAGAAAAGAAAAAAAAAAAAAAAAAGCTTCCTCCAATTTATACCGAAAATTCTGTGTTCAGGACTAAGTGGCATAGAGAATGTTAAATGTGCCTGGATATCTTCATAACTCATATATTTTCTGTTTTCTACATATCTTGAAAGGCAGTGCCAAATGACGTGTAATTATCTAGGTGGTAAAACTGAAACATACTTCCTCTTCCCTTGAATATAAAAAAGCCTTGTGGTATTAGTACTTTTATCTTGGATCATTGTTCAGAAGGAGATTCAGCCCCCAGACGACCACATTTTTACTGTCATGAATGGCAAGACAAAATGTAGAGCTCAACTTACCCAAAGGAAAAAAGGCTCAAAAGACAAATTATGGCACAACTTAGCAGCCAAATTCTTACCAAGTACAGACTTTTGACATACTGATCTCTCTCCAGTTGCAAGTGGGAACATGCACTTTGAATGATGTCATTCAAAATTACCCTGCCCAGACACACTTTTCATTGATTCTCTTGGAGGGCAGTTCTAAGAGATTCTCTGGGGCTTTCTCTGCATCATGAGACGCAGTGCAGTTCTGCCCTTCACCTTCCGGCAGTTTGTCACCTCGTCCCTATGACCTCAGAGGAACTTTGTCTCAGGCCAATTGTTTGTTCCTTGGGCTCTTTCATTTCCCCTAAAAATCATTTGCTGCCCCTCTAAATGGCCTACATCTCCATCTATCTCCCTCTCCCCTCAGAAGAGGGTGCTCTTTAAGCATCAACCATCCAGCCCTTCTAGCAGTCTCATTTTTCAGCTGGTTCCCATGTTTATGCCTGTTCTATGTTTTTCTTTTCCTGTTAAGCTGTCTGTTGTCAGCTCATTTCTGCAGTGAATCTTCAGAGAGGAGACTGGAAGCTTTCCTTCCACCCATATGATAGAACTATAAAGCAGAAGAGTTTAGAAAGAATTTCCTATTTAAGTGATGAAACCTCATACTCCATTTGTGACAAATAGCACAAAGGTTAAAAAAACTTATTTTTGACCAAAGGTCTGTTGACATTCTATTAAACAAACACTGACCTATTTAATTTTCATAATGTAAATGGCAGATATTTTCATAATTCTTATGCTAATAAATCATTTCCCTGATTTTTTGGGTAAAACCACATATTCATAATGAAGTCCAGAAACGTGAATTGTTTTATATAATTTATTCTTATTTGTGATTACAAGTATACCTCTACAGAAAGTTAGTATACTCACCCAAAGGTAAACTGTCCAGAGGGTAATGACAACTTTATAACTTCTCAGAAATTCAATAATGATACCTAACCAAGGACTTCCACCAAAGTCAGTCCCACGATGACGATGGTCAGCCAGAGTATTGATAACCTGGAATAATAATAGTTGAAATAATGAAAAGGTCAATGACACCGACAATATTTCACTCAGAAAGAATCATCCTTAGAAACCGTAAACCTCCTCCAAAAGGTAACCACATCCCTCAGATATCACTGTGGGATTCCACTGCTACAAAAAAGAACAGAAGTTAGAAGTCACATGTTTTTCAGATGGCTGGTAGTGTTTTTAGGCATTGCAAATGTGGGGTGTTGTCTTTCTTGGTATAAAGCAGGGATATCCAATCTTTTGACTTCCCTGCCTATATTAAAAGAAGCAAAGTTGTCTTGAGCCACACATAACATACACTAACACTAACAATAGCTGATGATCTAAAAAAAACCTCTCTTTTTTTTGAGACAGAGTTCCGCTCCACTCAGTCGCCCAGGCTGGAGTGCAGTGGTGCAATCTCGGCTCACTGCAACCGCCAGCTCCTGGGCTCAAGCCATTCTCCTCCCTCAGCCTCCCGAGTAGCTGAGATTACAGGTCTCTGCCACCATGCCTGACTAATTTTTGTATTTTTAGTAGAGATGAGGTTTCACCATGTTGGCCAGTCTGGCCTTGAACTCCTGACAGGCGATCTGCCTGCCTCGGCCTCCCAAAGTGCTGGGATTACAGGTGTGAGCCACCGTGCCCGGCCATTTTTTTGTTTTTGTTTTTGTTTGTTGTTTTTGAGATGGGGTCTCACTCTGTCACCCAGGCTGGAGTGCAGTGGTGTGCTCTTGGCTCACTGCAACCTCTGCCTCTCAGGTTCAAGTGATTCTCCTGCCTCAGCCTCCTGAGTAGCTGGGAGTACAGGTGCCTGACAGTGCACTCAGCAAATTTTTGTATTTTTTGTGGAGATGGGGTTTTGCCATGTTGGTCAGGGTGGTCTCGAACTCCTGACCTCAGGTAATCTGCCCGCCTCAGCCCCCCAGAGTGCTGGGATTACAGGCATGAGCCACTGTACCTGGCCAAAATCTCCTAATGTTTTAAGAAAGTTTACAAATTTGTGTTGAACTGCATTCAAAACTGTCCTGGGCTACATGCAGCCCGTCACTGATGGCTAAGACAAGCTAAGTATAAAGTAATTATCTTATCTTTTCTTTTCTTTTTGTTTTGAGACAAAGTTTTGCTCTGTCACCCAGGCTAGATTGCAGTGGCATGATCTCAGCTCACTGCAACCTCCGCCTCCCGGGTTCAAGCGATTCTCCTGCCTCAGCTACTGAGTAACTGGGATTACAGGCGCCTGCCACCACGCTCGGCTAATTTTTGTATTTTTAGTAGAAACAGGGTTTCACCATCTTGGCCAGGCTGGTCTGCAACTCCTGACCTCATGATCCACCTGCCTCGGCCTCCCAAAGTGCTGGGAATACAGGTGTGAGCCACTGCACCTGGCCAGTAGTTATCTTTTCTTTAAAGTTATTTACTTGTTTTTTAAATTGATGTATAGCATTGGATGCATTTATTATATATCACATGGTAAAAGAATCCCTCTAAATAATACTTCTCTCTTGGATTATATGAATCTTTGTCATTTAAATCTCAGCATAAGTAAAAAAAAAAAACAAACACAATGAAGAGATTACTTCATTCACAAATAAGTATCAAATTTTAGTGCTTAAAAATTAACAAGGTGGGCCGGGCGTGGTGGCTCACGCCTGCAATCCCAGCACTTTGGGAAGCCAAGGTGGGTGGACCAGAGATCAGGAGACTGAGACCATCCTAGCTAACACGGTGAAACCCATCTCTACTAAAAATACAAAAAATTAGCAGGGCATGGTGGCATGTGCCTATAGTTCCAGCTACTTGGGAGGCTGAGGCAGAAGAATCACTTGAACCCGGGAGGCAGAGGTTGCAGTGAGCCGAGATCGCACCACTGCACTTCAGCCTGGGTGACAGAGCGAGACTCTGTCTCAAAAAAAAAAAAAAAATTACCAAGGTGGAGATCATGAAAATGGCATGAATAGTGTGGGATTTCTCTAAGATTGTTGATATTAATTCCATTAGACTCTTATGTGAGTGAAGACGAAGACTTCCCCTGAGTAAGTTCAGACAGCTTGTGATAACATTTCTACATGGATTCCTCAGGATTTAACTGTATATTCTTGAAAACATCTCAATTTTCAATGTTTCTTTCAAGATGGTGAATTAAACAGAGATAGCCCTTCAACAGGTTGAACTCAGCATATGCTGAGTCTGAAATGGAAATGATGGAGTTAGAGAACCATACAACAATGGTAATGATTTCAGAAACATGGTGTTGAGCAGAACAAAGCAGACACAAAAGAGTACCTATGGCATGGCATGCATCTGTATACGCGAAATTCCAGAATAAGCAATCTAACCTATGATAAGAAAGAAACTGGCTGGGAAGAGTGAGAGTTCACTTTCTGGGGTGACATAATAGTGTAGATCTTGGCTGGGCACGGTGGTTCACGCCTGTAATCCCAACGCTTTGGGAGGCCGAGGCGGGCGGATCACCTGAGGTCAGGAGTTCAAAACCAGCCTGACCAACATGGAGAAACCCTATCTCTACTAAAAATACAAAATTAGCTGGGAGTGGTGGCACATGTCTGTAATCCCAGCCACTCGGGAGGCTGAGGCAGGAGAATCCCTCGAATCTGGGAAGCAGAGGTTGCGGTGAGCTGATATTGCCCCATTGCACTCCAGCCTGGGCAACAAGGGAGAAACTGTCTCAAAAAAAAAATAAATAAATAAAATAATGTAGATCTTGAAAGGGGGTTGGTTTATGCTGGTGTATGTACTTTCCAAAGTTAGTAAACTTACACTTAAGGTTATATATTTTGGCCAGGCGCGGTGGCCCACGCCTGTAATCCCAGCACTGGGAGGCTGAGGCAGGCGGATCACGAGGTCAAGAGATGGAGACTATCCTGGCGAACATGGTGAAACCCCGTCTCTACTAAAAATACAAAAATTAGCCAGGCGTTGTAATCTGAGCTACTCAGGAGGCTGAGGCAGGACAATTGCTTGAACCCCAGAAGTGGAGGTTGCAGTGAGCCGAGATCTTGCCACTGCACTCCAGCCTGGGCGACAGAGTGAGACTCTGTCTAAAAAAAAAAAAAAAAAAAAAAGTCATCAAACCAGATGACACAAATCAAATGACATTTCACTTTGTTTTGGTCCATTTTGTTTGTTAGAGACAAGAGTGCAGCGGGGCCATCTTGGCTCACTGCAATGTCCAGCTCCTGGGCCCAAGCAATCCTCTCACCTCAGCCTCTCCAGTAACTGGGATAACAGGTACACACCACCAGGCCCAACTAATCTCTTTTGGAATTTTTTGTAGAGATGGGGTTTCGCTATGATGCCCTGGCTAGTCTTCAACTCCTGGACTCAAGTGATCTGCCCACATCGGCCCCCTAAACTGCTGGGATTACAGGCCTGAGCTGTGTAATTTCATGCCGTGTGACACAGCCCAGTAAAAAGGAAGAAACCCCACGGGTCCAGCGTCTACTCACAGAGATGCACTGATGGCTGATAAATTCCAGCAGGAGCCCAAAGAGGAGCCAAAAGAGCATCCACTGCACCCGCATGTCCTGGTCCTTTCAGGGCGCCCTGAGGCGGCCAGGACAGAGGTGGAGGTGGCTTAGGGCAGGGGGGAGGGAAGGGGACGGGGACCCGGCCAGGATCTGAGTTGGGGAGGGGGAGGGGAGGGGGAGGGGAAGGGGAGGGGAAGGGGGGAAGTAAGGGAAGGGAAAGGAGGAGAAGGGGGCTGTTGGGCACCTGGAGGAGGTGGAGGAGGACGAGGAGAAGAAGAAAGGGGCCTGGGAAAGGATCCGGTTCAAATTAAGTTCTCAAGCGCTGGTGGAAGGTTTAGCTACAGGTCACGGAGAAGATCAGGGAAGCAACAGGACACACGGGGCAAGGGAGCGTGAGGCTTAGGAGCAATCAGAGGGAGACAAACGTTCTGCTATCCACCAAACCTTCGGTCTGGGCCCTCCCTTAGCAACCCTGGGGCTTTATACTCCCTCTCCACCAATCCCTGATGACCCCGGTGGTGCCTCACAATGGACAATGCCAAGTAGCTCCCGCATCATTCCAATGACCCCTCCCCCATCTCAGTCTTCCACTCTCCTCCCAAGGACAGGTCCTCTCTGGAACCTTCACAAACCTGATTTCTGGTCCTCCCCAACCAGCTCCCTGTCCCTGCTTCTGGGCGCTCCTTCCTTCCTGAGCTCCCAGGGTTCCTCAAGGTCACTTTTGGCGACAAAACATAAAAAACAAATGATGGCAGGATGGCAGGAAGAACCTCATACCCAAGCAGAGTGCCAGGTTTTACAGCCTCCGCTCAGCCATTCATATCCTAAGCAACAAAACATCAGCAGGATGCGGAAGGTCCCGATAGTAAACCATCTCCATCACATTCATGTAGCCATCCATCCATCAACCTGTATCTCAGGAACAAATGTAGATACATTCATTTTAAGCATGCATGGTATATTTACAAAAATTAACCTGATTTATTTTGTTCCAGCAAATCTCAATATATTTGAGAGCAATCAAATCACACAGCATGTTTCTGATCATATAACTGTGCTAGAAGTCAATGATTAAAAGCTAATTCAAAATTATTATTTGCTTGGAAATTCAAAGTGCTCTTATAAGACATAAACATAAGAAAGAATCCAAAATGAAACAAGATTGCCTTTCAACTCAATGATAAGATCATAACATGGCAATAAAATGTCTCCCTCCGGCCTGGGAATTCCTCTTCGTGGCACAAGGTTGTGTGATCTCAAATCACCCCTAACCCACCTAGACATTTTAACATCCGAAACCGAGTGATGATGTCCTTATCTATATCATCTTACTGCCTGTGTGTGTGGACTTTAAATTCTGAACCCAAATGAGGGGGAGAAAACCAAGTTGACTTTCATGATTGACCTCTCAGGGATGTCCAAGGAATCTGTGCATTTCAAGAAACAAAGTTCATCAGCTTCTCTCCTAAGGTATTTGCCCACAATACCCAGAGGGCTTGGCAGCATCATGTGTGATGCGTGGGGAGCTCCAAGCAGGTGGGCAGGACCCAGGGGCCTGGTGACCAGGACAGACCCCCACTGTCCATCACCTTTCCTGGCCCTGTCCTCAGCTAAACTTCCCACAGGCCTTCTGCCCGATCAGAGTGTGCCCAAACTCTCTCAGGCCTCTGGCAGCTGAAAACCACTGCTTTAAATCCCTTTACCATTTACTATGACATACGGTTATTGTAAACAGGAAATATTCTATTGATGCTACAAATGGAAAGCCAATGCCTTTACCATAAATAGAAAAACAACCCTAAGAAACAAGCAAAACAAAAATAAACAGGGGCTGGGTGTGATGGCTCATGCCTGTAATCCCAGCACTTTGGGAGGCCGAGGTGGGCGGATCACAAGGTCAGGAGTTCCAGACCAGCCTGGCCAATATGGTGAAACCCTGTCTCTAATAAAATACAAAAATTAGCCGGGTGTGGTGGTGGGCGCCTGTAGTCCCACCTACTTGGGAGGCTGAGGCAGGAGAATAGTTTGAACTGGGGAGGCAGAGTCTGCAGTGAGCCGAGATTGCACCACTGCACTCCAGCCTAGGTGACAGAGCGAGACTCTGTCTCAAAAACAGCAACAACTACAAATAAACAAAAAACAGGGTTAACAAAAGTATGGAATTCAATTCTATTTGTATGCTGCAGCCATGTTCCAGCCCTAGATTTGGCTGGGCATGGTGGCTTACACCTGTAATCCCAGCACTTTGGGAGGCTGAGGCAGGCGGATCATGAGGTTAGGAGTTCGAGACCAGCCTGACCAACATGGTGAAACCCCGTCTCTACTAAAAATACAAAAATTAGCCAGGCATGGTGGCACATGCCTGTAATCCCAGCTACTCAGAAGGCTGAGGCAGGACAATCTCTTGAACCCGGGAGGCAGAGGTTGCAGTGAGCTGAGATTGCGCCATTGCACTCCAGCCTGGGCAACAAGAGCAAAACTCTGTCTTAAAATAAAAAAAAAAAAGCCAGGCAGGGTGGCTCATGCCTGTAATCCCAGCACTTTGGGAGGCCGAGACAGGTGGATCACAAGGTCAGGAGATCGAGACCATCTTGGCTAACATGGTGAAACCCCGTCTCTACTAAAAATACAAAAAATTAGCTGGCCGTGGTGGTGGGCACCTGTAATCCCAGCTACTTGGGAGGCCGAGGCAGGAGAATGGCGTGAACCTGGGAGGTGGAGCTGGCAGTGAGCCGAGATCGCGCCACTGCACTCCAGCCTGGGTGACAGAGCAAGACTCTGTCTCAAAAAAAAAAAAAAAAAAAAAAGAGGCAAAACTAATAGTATAATTTATAAGAAAGGAAGATTAACGAATTGGCTGTGATACTTGGTACATTACCACAAATTTTAAAACATGAAGTGAAGATTTTACCAGAAAACAGCAGAACACCAGTACTGCCTGTGATACAGATGATAAACTGGATTTTTTTTTTTTTTTTTTTTTTTTTTGGAGATGGAGTCTTGCTCTGTCGCCCAGGTTGGAATGCACTATTGCGGTCTCGGCTCACTGAAACCTCCACCTCCCAGGTTCAAGAGATTCTCCTGCTTTAAGTTCCAAGTAGCTGGGACTATAGGCGCGTGCCACCACACCCAGCTAATTTTTGTAGTTTTAGTAGAGACGGGGGTTTCACGATGTTGCCAGGCTGGTCTCAAACTCCTGACCTCATGTGATCTGCCCACCTCAACCTCCCAAAGTCCCCGGATTACAGTCATGAGCCACCACACCTGGCCTTAAATTTTTTATAGGCAGAGTGCGGTAGCTCACGCCTGTAATCCCAGCACTTTGGGAGGCCGAGGCGGGTGAATCACCTGAGGTCAGGAGTTTAAGACCAGCCTGACCAACATGGCAAAACCCTGTCTCTACTAAAAATACAAAAATTAGCTGGGCGTGGTGGTGCGCACCTGTAATCCCAGCTACTTGGAAGGCTGAGGCAGGAGAATCGCTTGAACCTGGGAGATGGAGTTTGCAGTAAGCCGAGATGACACAGACTCCGTGTCAAAAGAAAAAAAAACAAAAACAAAAACAGGAACAGAAAACAAAACAAAACATATACAAAAGAAATAAAATACATTTAGGCCAGATGCTGTTACCTGCTGAAGCCCTCTCTGTTCAAAATGGAGATGAGGAAACCTTGGAGATGTGTTAAAGATATAATAGCCAGCCGAGCGTGGTGGCTCATGCCTGTAATCCCAGCACTTTGGAAGGTTGAGGTGGGTGGATCACCTGAGGTCGGGAGTTCAAGACCAGCCTGACCAACATGGAGAAACCCCATCTCTACTAAAAATACAAAAAAAAAAAAAAAAAAAAAAATTAGCCGGGCATGGTGACGCATGCCTGTAATCCCAGCTACTCGGGAGGCTGAGGCAGAAGAATCGCTTGAACCCGGGAGGCAGAGGTTGCGGTGGCCGAGATCACGCCATTGCACTCCAGCCTGGGCAATAAAAGCAAAACTCTGTCTGAAAAAATAAACAAACAAACAAATAAATAAATATATAAAAAGATATAATAGCCAATGAGGTAGTGTGTGCTTGTAGTCCCAGCTACTTGGAAGGCTGAGGCAGGGACATCCCTTGAGGCCAGGAGTTCGAGGCTACAGTGAGCTCTGATGGCACTACTGCACTCCAGCCTGGACAACATAGTGAGACCGTGTTTCAAAAATAAATAAGCAGGGTGCAGTAACTCACACCTGTAATCTCAGCACTTTGGGAGGCTGGGGTGGGTGGATCACTTGAGGCCAGGAATTTGAGACCAGGCTGACCACGAAGGTAAAACCCCCATCTCTACTAAAAATACAAGAAAAAATTAGCCAGGTGTGGTGGTACGTCCCTGTAGTCCTAGCTACTCAGGAGGCTGAAGCAGGAGAAACGCTTGAACCCGGGAGGTGGATGCTTCACTGAGCTGAAATCGTGCCAATGCAATCCAGCCTGGGTGACACAGTGAGACTCTGTCTTAAAAACAAACAAAAACAAAAACAAAATGCTGGAGTCATGCTGAGCATAGGGAATGTGAAGGCCCTGGATTGAGACAGGCTGAGGGAAGGACAGCTGTGCCCTCTCCTCCTTCTATTCAGCCCATGGGTTCTATGTTCTTAGAGAGTGGAGGGCAGAAACCCCTGCATTATTTAAAGCATTATTCTTTCTGTCTCATTTCTGTCTCTTTCTCTGTCTCTCTCACATTCAAACATGCATGGTTGGATTTACCAAGTTAAATACAGGTATATTATGACTCCAGTGTTTGTAGCTTGTCAAAGCATCCCCTCATGATTTGTTTCTTCCTGTGGCTTCCACGAAAAAAAAAAAAGAAAAGAAAAAAAGAAAGAATGAAAGAAGAAAGAAAGGAAGGAAGGAAGGAAAGAACCCAGAGAGCTGGGCATGGTGGCTTATACCCGTAATCCCAGCACTTTGGGAGGCCAGAGCGGGCAGATCGCCTGAGGTCGGGAGTTCAAGACCAGCCTGACCAACATGTAGAAACCCTGTCTCTACTAAAAATGCAAAATTAGCCAGGCATGGTGGCACATGCCTGTAATCCCAGCTACTTGGGAGGCTGAGGCAGGAGAATTGCTTGAACCCGGGAGGTGGAGGTTGCGGTGAGCCGAGATCGTACCGTTGCACTCCAGCCTGGGCAATAAAAGCTAAACTCTATCTCAAAAAAAAAAAGGTAAAAAATTAGCCAGGCGCAGTGGTGTGTGCCTTTAGTCCTAGCCACTAAGGAGGCTGAGGCTGAGGTGGGGGGATAGTTTTAGCCCAGAAGTTTGAGGCTACTGTGAGCTATGATTGTGCCACTGTACTCCAGCCTGGGCAACGGAGTGAGACCATATTTTTAAGAAAAGCAATGCATAATGAGATACTACTTCATATCCACTAGGATGACTAATACTCAAAAAGAGAATAATAAGTGGTGAGGATATGGAGAAACAGAAACTCTCCCACATTGCCGGTAGGAAAGTAAAATGGGGCCTGCCACTTTGGAAAGCAGTTGGAAAGTTTAATAAAAATGTAAAGATAAATTGATCCAGCAATCTTATTCCTAGGTATCTCTGACTGAGAGGAATGAAAGCATATGTTTACAGAAAGTAACATAAACTCGCCTCCTGAGTAGCTGGGATTACTGGCGCTTGCCACCACACCCGGCTACTTTTTGTATTTTTAGTAGAGATGGGGTTTCATCATGTTGGCCAGGCTGGTCTCGAACTCCTGACCTGAGGTGTGATCCACCTGCCTCAATCTCCCAAAGTGCTGGGATTACAGGTGTGACCCACCTTGACCAGCCTAAATTCAACTATTTGAATTATATATATATATGGTATATATATAAACATATATATAATATATAAAATAAAATTCAATTATATATATTTTAATTAAACCATTTTTTTTGTTCTGATGGGGTCTCACTATGATGCTCAGGCAGGTCTCAAACTCCTGGGCTCAGGATATCCTCCTGCCTCAGCTTCCCAAAGTGCAGGAAGGTGTGAGCCACCATGCCCAGCCAATGGTTGAATGGTGTGTGTGTGTGTGCATACGTACATACACATACACATATTTTATTTATTTATTTATTTTTGAGAGACGGAGTCTCGCTCTGTCGCCCAGGCTGGAGTGCAGTGGCGCGATCTTGGCTCACTGCAAGCTCCACCTCCCGGGTTCACGCCATTCTTCTGCCTCAGCCTCCCGAGTAGCTAGGACTACAGGCACACGATGCCACGCCCAGCTAATTTTTTGTACTTTTAGTAGAGACGGGGTTTCACCATATTAGCCAGGAGGGTCTCAATCTCCTGACCTCGTGATCTGCCCGCCTCGGCCTCCCAAAATGCTGGGATTACAGGTGTGAGCCACCGCTCCCAGCCACATATACATATTTTAAAGAGTGATCTTCATCAGAAATTCTAGATGAAAAAAATAAAAGTAAATATAATTTTTTAAAAAAGGAATAAGGAAATGTTTTCCCAAATGCCTCTGACAAATTACCCCTTGTGATTTATTGGCCCAAGGTGTGGCATGGGGACTGGCTTGCACTGACCGGCTTCGTCCTGGGTTCTGGAAGGGAGCAGCTGGTCATGGAAGCTGGGGCTAGCATCAGTGCCCGTGAAGCATGTGGGCTGTGGGTAGGGACCATTACCTAATCAAAAATCAGGGGATTGCAAGAAGGTGAAAGCGGATACTAGGTGGACAACAACTAAGGTGTCAATTACACCCAAGACTGGCCACTAGATACAGACCCCTCGCCCTGCATTCTCCAGCCCGTTATCCACATCCTGTCTCCTACTTCTCTGCCCACTATGGCAAAGGGAGGCAGAGTGGAGGTGGGAAGAGTCACTGCCTAAAACATGGCTTTCCTGCAGGGTGACCAGCTGTCCTGGGACTGAGTGGTTTCCTGGAACATGGGACTGAAGGTGCCAAAACGGGGGAAGTTCCCCACAACAATGGTGCTCACTAGCCTAATGTTAGCAGAAGTAAAAGGGACTGCTCACGAGATTCCAACTAATAAACACCCCTGTCCAGGGACACACATCTCTGCTTGTAAACCTACAGGAAGCTGGCATTATCATAAAGTTGACCTTACTTACCTCACTTCCAGTACAAAATGAACACCTGCCAGTTTCAGGTGCATTAATTTATATTTCACCATAACTGGGCGACACAGAGACTGGCTATTTTCACTCTGGATTTTTGAGACCAATTAAATATTTTTTTTCTGTATATATCTCTAAAAGATAGGGCCATGAAAAAGACCTACAATATCATTATCAAACTAAACAAATGTAACAACAATTCATTAACAACATCAAATATAATTAATATTCATATTTCCTATTCCCAGCTCATTTTATGTTTTCCAATGTGTGCGTTTGAATCAGAATATAAATTGTTAAAGGATGATGTGCTAAAAAGATAAAATCATGACTCATACAAATATAAAATTAATACACGTTAATTTTTTACTTTTAGAGAGACAGGGTCTGCTATATTTACCAGGGTGGTTTTGAACTCCTGGCCTCAAGCTATCATTCCACCTTCTCAGCCTCCCAAAGTTCTGGGATTACAGACATAAGCCACTGCACCCAGCCTGTGTTTTTATTTAACTCAATTAATGACAGAATCAGTGAGATGTTACAACTGGTTCAAAGGAGAATTCCGAGTAGGAACATATTTAACACATCAGCAATGTTGAAATTAATCTGCTTAAATAGATGTACTAGAACAATCTGCATTCCTATCAGTTATCTACAATTTACAGAGTCTTAAAATAGCTCAAAGGGAGGGACCCCCACAGAATCAGAAAACCTGGAAGAGTATGAGAGACAACCCCGTTGAATTTACTCAGTAATTTTTGTGGGTCCCCTTTAAAGTCTTTCACAATTTTCCCTTACAAAATAAACTTTATTCATTGCAGTTGATTGCTATACGTCTTAAGTTTCTTTTATTCTAGAGGTGCCCCCTCCATCTCTTTTTTTTCTTTGTCACTGTCCAATAACTGATCATTTGTCCTTTAATCTCACCATCTGGATTTGCTGGTTGTGCCCCCATGCTGTCTCTAACATATTCCTCTGTTTCTGTGTTTCCCTCTGGACTCCCAGTCCAGATTTGTGGACTCTTCAGGCTCTCCCTGTTCTGGGCTCTGTTCCTATGTCCCACACCCCAGATCTGCAGTCTTGGGCAAATTCAGGCACTCCTTGCCTCACCTGGGCGGCTGACTGCAGCAGACTGCGTCTCCGTTCCCCTCCCAAGTCTGTGGATCCCAGGCTCTACCATGTTAAAGTCGGAGGGCTGACACTCCGGCCTTGGTGGTTGTGAGGAAGCTACTGGTCCACCCTTCATACCATGGGACCACTACCAGTGAGGATGTTGCCCTGATGCAGCTGGACTCCCCCTTGCGGGCCTCTGATTTTTCCAGAAAAGTCTATCGGGGGTACACACCAGTTGACTGTCTCCTAGTGATGAGCTAGCTGTTGAGGATTATTCCCTAGACCAATTAGTCCATTAGATTGCAACATGGTGATATTCCTCTTCCATTTATTAGCAGAAATTTCTCCATAAAGAGAAACTTTTCATCATCTATTTATTTTTGTTGCCTCTTTCATTCTATTTTTTAAAATGTTTATGTTTTTGGCATCTATTTAATTATCCTCAAAATAATGAACTATTTCCTTAGCATACTCCAAAACTGATAAAGGTTTTTTTTGTAATATTATGAACTCATGGATTTCTTTCTTTCTTTTCTTTTCTTTTCTTTTTCTTTTTTTTTTTTTTTTTGAGATGGAGTCTCGTTCTGTCGCCCAGGCTGGAGTGTAGTGACGCGATCTCGGCTCACTGCAGCCTCTGCTTCTGGGTTAACGTGATTCTCCTGCCTCAGCCTCCTGAGTAGCTGGGATCATAGGTGCCACCACCACGCCCAGCTAATTTTTGTATTTTTAGTATAGATGGGGTTTTGCCATGTTGGCCAGGCTGGTCTCGAACTCCTGACCTCAGGTGATCTGCCCGCATCGGCCTCTCACAGTGCTGGAATCACGGGCGTGAGCCACCGCACCCGGCCTTATTTCACGTATTTAAATCACTCCAAGTTATTGCCCACAGTGATGCTCCAAGTGTCCCATTGTCAGCCAGTGAGAACGTCTTTTGGTTGGCTCCTGAGAGGGACCACCCATTTTCCAGACCCTCCAGGGCCTGAGGCCAGGCTGAGATGATGCTCACAGGACTCGCATACTGACCGGAACCCCGCCCGATCGCACAGGAAGTCCGCCGGAAACTCTCTTGGAGCCCACCAGAAGTTTAGCGAACCACCCTCAACTTCCGGAAGAGCGCAGGAAGTTTGCCGGAAGAGCGCGGGAAGTTTGCCGGAAACGGACAGAAAGGAGTCCCTGCGACCGCGTAGCCTCCTGCAGCGCCCCCTGTTGGCAGAGTCGTAGCGAGGCCGAGATGAGGTCCGTGACGTGGCTGCGTGAGCATCCCGGCTGCCTGTGGATGAGTGGGCGTGGGGCTGAGAGGCGACGACAGTGGGGAGCTTCCTCAGCGATCCTGGGCTTCTCGGGTCAGGCCAACTTCAGTCCGGGCTGGAGGCCGTGCACAACACCAAGCGCATGGTGGGGTCCTCAGCTGCCTCGGGACTGGCTCTGCCTCTGCCCCTGGCCCTGAGATGGGGGCCAAAGGTTTTGGGCAGTGGCAGCAGCAGGAGGAAGTAGCACCTGGAAAACGTGTCTCCTGAGTCGACCCTTCCTGTCTGGGGGGGGCCGAACCCTGGCTGTCTTTGTTCCCATAGCAACGAATAGGGCTCCCCTAGGTTCCAGCCCCTTAGATACGGTGTGCCCCAGGAGGGCTCTGCAGGAGCTACAGGTCCTTCTGGTGGGAAGGGAGGCGCGAGGTGGGCTGGGGCAGCCCGGCTGGCCTGTGTGGAGACATCACACTTCCTGGTTGGGGACAGGGTGAAGAGGGTTGGTCCCCACCTCTGCCTTGAGCAGAGCTTCTAGTGGGTGAAGCAGTGGGGGTCTCCTGCCTGCCGGAAGGCTGGGTGGGGCTTCCACATCGCAGCCCAGTAGGGTGGACTGACCGGTCTTCTGACCTCTGGCTCCTTGGAGGGACTGGCCTGAGGTGGGCCCTGGCATCCCCAGCCTCCTCTCAACCACCTCCCTGGAACATGCGGGACAGGAGCCCAAGCGGCATCTGGGGAGGGCGGGTTCTGCCAGGCACAGAGGGCTCCAGCGTGATTGCCACTGGTTAATGACCTGCCACCCCCGCCCCCCCAACCTCTGGTGCCGTCCAAGGACTCTGACCCCAGTGCAGTGTCTGTAGGGAAGAGGAGCCATGGGGCTTCGGGCAGGCCCCATCCTGCTTCTGCTGCTGTGGCTGCTGCCAGGTGAGGGATGCGCCTCTGTCTTCTCCTCCCTCCCACCCCCTGCCAGCCTGTGTGCTCCCCTTTGCTCTCTTGCTTTCCAGGGGCTCATGGGGATGTGCTGCCTTCAGGTACCGTAGACATCTCATCCCTGCACTCAACCAGCCCCTACTCCTGGACAGGGAGGACTGGCCCCAGGGGACATGCAGAGGCCCTTGGCCCTGGGAGCCTCATCCCTGGACATCAAGGGCAGAGGAATGTCAGAAGGTGTTAGGGTAAAGAGTCAGACCGGGAGGGATGGGCTTTCTGAGAGGGAATAAAGCTGAGGTCTCCCACCCGCCCATCCCTCTGCAGAATGCGGCCACTCCAAGGAGGCCGGGAGGATTGTGGGAGGCCAAGACAGCCAGGAAGGACGCTGGCCGTGGCAGGTTGGCCTGTGGTTGACCTCAGTGGGGCATGTATGTGGGGGCTCCCTCATCCACCCACGCTGGGTGCTCACAGCTGCCCACTGCTTCCTGAGGTGAGTGGCGCTGGGTGGGGGTGCTCCTCACCCCTCCCCTTGGCGGCTGCCTGCAGTGGGCCGTGTTTCCATTCCCCTCCCAGGTCTGAGGATCCCAGGCTCTACCATGTTAAAGTTGGAGGGCTGACACCCTCACTTTCAGAGCCCCACTCGGCCTTGGTGGCTGTGAGGAGGCTCCTGGTCCACTCCTCATACCATGGGACCACCACCAGCGGGGACATTGCCCTGATGGAGCTGGACTCCCCCTTGCAGGCCTCCCAGTTCAGCCCCATCTGCCTCCCAGGACCCCAGACCCCCCTCGCCATTGGGACCGTGTGCTGGGTAACGGGCTGGGGGTCCACCCAGGAGAGAGGTAAGGGGAATATGCACTCACCAGCCCCTACTCCTAGTCAGGGAGGACCAGCCCAGGGACCATGCAGAGCCAGCCTGAGTGGTCTCCACAGACCTTGGTCTGCATGTTTATCTCCTCTCCCCTCCCACCCCCACCCTGAAGCTGGGAACACTTGGGGCCAGGACCCAGGCTGTCCAGACTGTGGAACTCCCCTTGGCCAAGGTGACCACCATATTGGATTTTGGGGATCTTGAGCCAGTGTCGAGGATTGTGCCCGTGTTGGGATGAATAAGCCAAGGCTAAGAGGTCATGAGATTAGCCAGGGTCATGGGAGAGGATCTGGGCTTGAGCCCTGCTCCCTGACCCCACTGCCTTCTGGTTTGGGAGTTGAGAAGAGCAGGGTGGGTGGGCAGAGAAGAGGTAGGAGCTGCAGGCTGCCACCATCACAGGTGAGAGGGCGGAGGCTCACCTGGTGGGGACAAGGCTTGAGGTGGGCTCAGGCTGGCCCCCCCATCACATCCAGCCCTGGCGAGTGTCCTTCAGGAGGTGGCTGTGCCCCTCCTGGACTCGAACATGTGTGAGCTGATGTACCACCTAGGAGAGCCCAGCCTGGCTGGCCAGCGCCTCATCCAGGACGACATGCTCTGTGCTGGCTCTGTCCAGGGCAAGAAAGACTCCTGCCAGGTGACTGCAGCTCCTGGTCACCCCATCCAGTTGTGTGGGCCCTTTAGGCTCACCCTGTCCTGGACTCTCCCCATGTCCCACACCTCAGGGTCTCCAGAGGGACCAGAGTCCTTGCCTAGCTCCTTGGCCTCAGCAGCAGATTCTCGAAGGCACTTGGGGCCCAGGTGTCTCCCTCAGTGCAGACCTCATGGGGCCCTCCCTCTCTCTCCCCCAGGGTGACTCCGGGGGGCCGCTGGTCTGCCCCATCAATGATACGTGGATCCAGGCCGGCATTGTGAGCTGGGGATTCGGCTGTGCCCGGCCTTTCCGGCCTGGTGTCTACACCCAGGTGCTAAGCTACACAGACTGGATTCAGAGAACCCTGGCTGAATCTCACTCAGGCATGTCCGGGGCCCGCCCAGGTGCCCCCGGATCCCACTCAGGCACCTCCAGATCCCACCCAGTGCTGCTGCTTGAGCTGCTGACCGTATGCTTGCTTGGGTCCCTGTGAACCATGAGCCATGGAGTCCGGGATCCCCTTTCTGGTAGGATTGATGGAATCTAATAATAAAAACTGTAGGTTTTTTATGTGTATTTTATGTCTTTGCTTTTCTAGTAATTCATTTTTATTGTTCTTTACAAAAACATCTGGCTGTGGTAGGTTGGGAGAGCATGGTGCCTGCCCCGGACATTGTCTGCAGGACATCTTCATCGTTAGGGTCACAGTGTCCAGGCTTGCTCAGGACGGTCTTGGGCGATGTCTATCCTGTGTAGTTAGATAGGATCCCTGTCCCTCTCAAAAAGTGTCCCAAAAGTGGGAGTAAGAGTTATATAGTCGCTGTGACTCAGCCAGTGCAAGAGCTGGAGCTCCTTGAAGCCCACAGATTTTCAGTCTCAGGCATCCTTGTGTGGTTGCCATGGCCACCAGGTGTCCAATAATAGGCCTTATTCTCCCAGCTCCGGCCCACAGAGTGTCCATACCCTCCCCCAAAACCCTGCCCGCTGCTGACTGCAGCCAGTGGGGGCCCTGGGGCCTGTCCCAGGCATGAGCAAGGTCCTTGGGCGCTGTCCCAGGCATGAACAGGGGCTTTGAGGCCATCGCCAGCGTGGTGGGCAGCGCCGTCTGCCTGTGTCTTAGAAGCATGGCCAGAGCAGTGCCTGGTAGCGCCAGCTCCACACTTGCGGGGAGGGATCCATTTGGAAGTTCGCATCCGGTGTCAGTTTCCCTGTGAGACAAGGTGGTCGGGCTTTCACTCCAGTTTGGCGCCAGGTCTGGGGGAAGGACCGTCTGCTTGGGTGGGGCACAGTCGGGCCAGCCTTTGTCCCAGCGCCACTCGCCTGCCCTGGAGGTGGCTCTCAGGAGCACCCCACGGAGGAGAGGGGCTTTGAGGTCGCAGGTGAGTGGGCAGTGGAGCCGTCACCCTGAAGCCTCAGCCCTCCCAGGGGGCACCCTCAGCTGGGTGGCCTCTTAGAAAATTTAGGTTGTTTTGCTGCCCTAGAAGACTGGATGCTCTAGAATCATCTTTCCTTTTGCTGTGGGCCCACCTTCATAGGGTCCTGTTCTCCCGTGATGGCCTCGCCTCCTTCCAACTCCTCTGCCTTCATCCCAGGGTGGACGGTGTCCTGGAGGGACTCATCGGATCCGCCAGGAGCTCAGCGTCCTGGGTGGAGGTTTCTGGCCTCTCAGCTTCTCTGTTTTGTCTCACAACTTTCTCTTGCTAATCACTTTCATGCAACAGTTTGCTAATGGATTCTCCAGCTCTTCACTCATAAATAACTCCTTCCAGAAATCTAGTGAGGAGGGAAAGTGAAGGATTAAAACAAAATCCTCACTTCTGGATTTCTGCTTTAATGTTAGAGTTGGCAGCCCTCCCTCACATAGGCCTGAAGCACCAAGGATGTCTCAGAAGCACTCAGCCTCCCTCCTTACATATCAGCCCCTTCAGTTTCTCTCTCCTTTTTTCTTTTGTGACAGGGTCTTGCTCTATTGCCCAGGCTGGAGTGCAGTGGCTCAATCTCAGCTCATTGCAGCCTCGACCTCCTGGGCTTAAACAATCCTCCCACCTCAGCCTACCTGGGAGTACATGTGCACACCACCATGCTCGGCTAATTTTTGTATTTTTAGTAGAGACAGGGTTTCACCATGTTGCCCAGGCTGGTCTTGAACTTCTAACCTCAAGTGATCCGCCTGCCCCAGCCTCCCAAAGTGCTGGGATGACAGGCATGAGCCACCGTGCCCAAGGACCCCCACAGTCTCTTCCCCAGATGACCTTGACCAGGGCTGCTGTGCTATCAGCCCTGTGCCAGGATCCACTCCCATCCAGGAGGCCCCTGTCCAGGCTGTGTGCCTGTCTGTGTGTGGATGTGTCTGTGTGTGGGTGTGTATTTATGTGTGCATGTGCCTGTGTGTGGATGGGTGTGGGTGTATTTTTATGTGCATGTGTGTGTGTGTACATATGTGTTTGCGTATTTGTGTATGTGTCTGCATCTCTGTATGTGTGTCTGTGGGGTAGGTGTGTGTATGTGTATGTGTCTGTGTGTGTGGGTGTGTGTCTGTGTGGGTATTTGTGTGTCTGTATGGGTGTGTATTTGCATGTATGTATGTGTGTGTTTCTGTGGTGTGTGAGTGTGTCTCTGTGTGGGTGGGTGTGTATTTCTGTGTGTCTGTGTCTCTGTGTGGGTATTTGCGTGGGGGGCTGGGTGTATATTTGCGTGCATGTGAATGGGTGTGTGGGTATTTGTGTGTGTGGGTGTGTGGGGAGGTGGGTGTGTATTTGTGTGTGTATGTATGGGTCAGTATGTGTGTGTGCGTCTCTGTGTGGATGGGTGTGTATTTGGGGTGGGTGTGTATTTGCGTGTATGTGAATGGGTATTTGTGTGTGTGTCTCTGTGTGGATGGGTGTGTATTTGTGTGTGTGTGTGTCAGTGGGTGTGTATTTGTGTGTCTGTGTGGGTGGGTATTTTTGTGTGTGTGTGGGTATTTGTGTATGTGCTTGTCTGTGTATGTGTGTATGGGTGTGTATTTGTGTGTGTCTCTGAGTGGGTGTGTATTTGTGTGTATGTGTATATGGGTGTGTATTTGTGTGCGTGTGTGTCTGCGTGTGTATTTTGTGCGTATGTTTGAATGGGTGTGTATTTGTGTGTGTGTGTGTGTCTGTGTGGTCCTCAGAACCCCCCACATTTCCTGGCAGTGGACAGCACGAACGCTCCTCGACCCCCACGGGCAGGGGAAGCCTGCTGAGCCTCTTTTCTCTCCGAGGCATCCGACTTCTGCCAACGGTGAGTTAGAAGGACGGGGGCCTCAGCCAACAGCAAAAGCCACAGAAGGATTTTCCGCGCCTGACCTGGACTGTGGTGCCCACACAGCCCTCTTTGTCTTCTCTTTCTCTGGCCCCTCACACAGGTGCTGTTTGTAGAGGACTTACAAGACTGGTGCTTCTGCTTGTGAAGCCCCTCCTGCCTGGGGCTTGTTGGAAAGACACAGAGGGTTCACCTGGTGCCTGGGCCGGGGGGTGGGTGCGGGTCCGAGGGGGCGGTAGGGGCAGACGTGAGTCCAGGTGACATTCAAGGTGCTCCACTTCCTCCAGCAGCTCCTCTTAGGTTCCAGCTGCCTGGCCCACTCTAACTGCACGGCAACCAGCACCAAGTGTCTCTCAGTGGGACCCCCAGTTTGCTGGTTGGCCTGTCTGTGGGCCCAGTGGCCTGCAGGAGGCCTTGGGACTAGTGACACTGTTTAGAGACAGGTCGGGGCGGGAGCTGCACAGTTCAGTGTTGTGTAGGAGGAAACAATTCAAACGCCCCTGCAAGACTGAGCCGGTCTGGGGATGAGGAAGTGGCCACAATGGACGCAGGTGTTCCCGAAGGCTGACAGGCTGACTTCTGTCCAAAGGCCAGAGCTGCTCGGGATTGGGGAACGTTTGGCCAAGGGTGAGAAGCAGGAGCAGAGGCAGAGACCCAGCGTAGGACAAGCGGTTCCTTCCTCACCCTGGAGCCCAGGGTGCAGGTCTGGCACGCACCTTGTCTCTGAACTTGCAGTGAGTCGATGGAAAGGAATTCTCAGGATTACAGCAGGCTCTGCCAGCGGCACTGTATGCATGTGGACCTCAGAGTTCCAGGACAAGAAAATCACATGTTGTGGTGGCTGAAGTATTTGGGCACTTGGGATGCAGGGACTGTCAGGAAAGAACCTCCCCCCACAATGGTGGGACTGGGCCAACACCTGAGCAGGAAGTGGCAGGAGGACTGTGGGATTGGGGTTGGAATTCCATGACTCACTCGCTCAGCCTGGGCTTCCTTGTCTTTAAAAATGTGAGATTAACACCCACCGCAAGGGTGTTTGTGATGATTAAATGAGGCAGTCCTTGTGTAAGCACTCACCATTGCGCCTGGTCCAAAATTGGATCGTGATGAATGCTAGTGTCTTTTCTTTCTTTTCCTTTTCTTTCTTTTTTTTTCTTTTCCTTTCTTTCTTCTTCTTTTTTCTTTTTCTGAGACAAGGTTTCACTCCTGTTTCTTAGGCTGGAGTGCAATGGCGCGACCTCAGCTCACTGCAGTCTCTACCTCCTGGGCTCAAGTGATTCTCCTGTTTTAACCTCCCAAGTAGCTGGGACTACAAGTCCACGCCACCACGCCTGGTTATGTATTTTTGTAGATTGTAGAGGCAGGGTCTCACTGTGTTGCTTTGGCTGGTCTTGAACTCCTGGGCTCAAGTGATCATCCGTCTCGACCTCCCGAAGTGCTGGGATTACAGGTGTAAGCCACTGTGCCTGGTCCCGCTAGTGTGTTTTCTGTCCATCTATCCCCTCACCCACCCACCCACTTATCCATCCATCCACTCACCCATTTGTCCATCCATCCACCCGCCCACCCATCTACTGACTCATAAATTCATCCATCCATCCATGCATCTACCCACTCACCCACCCACCTACCCACCTACCCATTCACCCACCCATCCATCCAGCCATCCACCTATCCATCCATTATTCCACCCATTCACCCACCCACCTACCCATCTACCGACCTATCCATCCATTTACTGACTCACCCATCCATTCATCCATCCACCCATCCATCCACCCACCCATCAACCCATCCATCCATTCATCCACCCATCCACCCACCCATCCATCCATCCATCCATCCATCCCCTCATCCCAGAAAAAAGAAGATCCAAATCACAGGAGACTTACTAGCACTCTAGTAATACTGGCACACATACTCAAAACACTTCAGCAGAAACTGGTTTCCACAAGCAGTGCTTGGGACCCAGTTCTTTTCTCTTTTCTTTTCTTTCTTTCTCTCTTTAGACAGAGTCTTACTCTGTCACCCAGGCTGGAGTGCAGTAGTGCAATCTTGGCTCACTGCAACCTCCACGTCTCATGTTCAAGTGATTCTGCTGCCTCAGCCTCCTGAGTATCTGGGATTATAGGCGCACGCCACCATGCCCGGCTAATTTTTGTATTTTTAGTAGAGACGGGGTTTCACCATGTTGGCCAGGCTGGTCTGGAACTCCTGACCTCATGATCTGCCCACCTCGGCCTCCCAGAGTACTGGGATTACAGGCGTGAGCCACTGTGCCCGGCCCAAAATGTTTTCTTAAATGTGTTCTGTGCCTGGGCTTGGATTATCAACACGTTGAATGGCAAGTCTGATCACCATAATTTTGAAGTGGTGACGGCTGTAAATTTCAAGGTGTCTGTGACAACAGTATTTGATGTGGTCATTTCATGGGTGTTGCATGTGAGGTCACATTCATACCCGAAGGAAACATGAAATTTTCAGTCAAGGGCAATAAAAAAAAAAGAGGTAATTTCCCCCCCATCCCAGTTCATGGATTCTCTGAATTTTGATTTCTGATTTTTGTCCACAGACCCCAGGTTAAGAAGTGGCTCTCAACCAGCATTTAAAATTAAATAAAAATAAAAGTAGAGAAGAGAAAAAACGTCTGTGTGTATTTCATGCAGAAAGATGAAACTGGGTTGGGAAATCTTTGCCTAGGTCTGGTGTTCAGTGGCCAGACTTTGCAGCTTGGTCACCTCAAGGTGGACCTCCAACTCTACCTCTAACGGCTGTGTGGGACAAGTCACTTTGCTCTCAGTTCCTCTGTTTCCTCATTTTGCAAATGAGGATAATTGAAGTCCTGTCCTTCAATTGTTGTGGGTGGGGACTTTGGGTGGAGCCCCTGAAATAGGACCTGGCCCTTCCCGTGATCACTGACTGGCTGTTGCATTAGATGATCACTGGGCGTTTGGCTGTTGCATTAGATGATCGCTGGGTGTTTGGCTGTTGCATTAGATGATTACTGGGTGTTTGGCTGTTGCATTAGATGATCGCTGGGTGTTTGGCTGTTGCATTAGATGATCACTTGTCTGTTTGGCTGTTGCATTAGATGATTGCTGGGTGTTTGGCTGTTGCATTAGATGATCACTTGTCTGTTTGGCTGTTGCATTAGATGATCACTGGGTGTTTGGCTGTTGCATTAGATGATTGCTGGGTGTTTGGCTGTTGCATTAGATGATCGCTGGGTGTTTGGCTGTTGCATTAGATGATCACTGGATGTTTGGCTGTTGCATTAGATGATCACTGGGTGTTTGGCTGTTGCATTAGATGATCGCTGGGTGTTTGGCTGTTGCATTAGATGATCGCTGGGTGCTTGGCTGTTGCATTACATGTGTTGCTTCCTGTGTCTCAAGTAGGATCAATTTCTCTCTGTGGATCATGGTCCGAAAGGACTGAAAACCCCGTCCCTGGAGGCCCCTGGAGCTCTGATCTTGGCAAGTGCCCATGTGGGCTTGGAGGCTTGGGAAGGGGACATGAAGAATGGGCCAGGTCCAGGGCTTGTACTGATTTCCTGTTGCTACTGTGACAAATTACCCCATCCATCTGCATCTCCTGCCTTTGCTCATGTTGAGCCCTCAACCTGTAATGCCCTCCTCCCCTTGTCTCCACTTGGCCAATTGTCCTTCATTCTTTAAGACTTAGCTCAGACATTGCCTCCTCTAGGAAGACTTCCCTGAAGCACATCCCTCTCACCTCACCTCTGGGCAGGTGCCTACACACAATGACCTGCATGTGTCCCCATCCATGCAGATGGCAAAGTGAACTGCCACTATCTGCCTCTGCACCAGCCCCCACCACAGTGTATACGCACTCAGCTGAAACCTGGCCTCTTCTTTATACCCCCAGTGCCAGGGGAGCCTGGTGAGGACACGGCCTTGGCAAATGTTTGCTGAGTGAATGGATGAGTGAGTGGCTTCCCTGAGGCCCCTTGAGCACTCAGAGAATCCCGGGACTGGGTGGCCAGCAGAGGTCCGCTGGGTGGGCCTGGGGTGAGGGACAGTGGGGAGTGGCGGCCTTGAAGCCTGACTCTTCAAAGATTGTGGGACTGGCACAGAGATCCACAGCACCTCTGAGGGGGTGGTGCTGCTCTCTTTCTGTCCTCGGCAGAGTCACCTTTGCCCTACCCCTCATCTCAGTTCACTGGGCTGCAGCACTAGGGACTTCGTCTCCAAGGAGCAGGGAAGGCTTTGGTTGTACCCCAGATCCAAGGACCAATCCTGGATGCACTGATTCTGCAGAAGCTTTATTTATTGGTGGATTCAGATTCAGCGTCCCGACTCAGTTACTCCAGTACCATCAGCCACCACCACCCAGATGGCCTCAGCTCGGATGGCCCCATACCCCACCCTAGCGACCCACGGGTGAGTTTGTTGAGTATGTGAGATTAACTGGTGGCTCAGTGGTCGGCTCCTCTAGTGGATAATTCCATTCAAAGCCAATGCTCTTGATGCCAAGGAGTTGATACTGGCCATAGATGCCCACCAGCACCTGCCCCTCTTGGCTGGGGTAGGCAGAGGAGATCTGGCCATCAAGCTTCCCAAAATAGAAATAGCGGTCCTTGCTGGTGTACATGAGCATACCCCGGAGGAAAGCTTGGAAGGCGACAAAGACTTTTGTGATGTATTCGCCTGGCTGCAGGGTGACTTCCTGGGTATTCCCACCTAAGGCTCCCAGTTTCACGTCCCAGGAGTCTCCAAGTTTCACCTGGACACTGGGAGAGAGGCAAAGCTTTGGACGTCCAGATCTGGGATGGCCCAGCACATCCCGAGTCCTCAGCGCCCCCATCCTCCTTCCCAGGATGCAGAGAGTCCAGCACCATCAGACTTTGGGTCCCTGACACAGACTCACTGGTCACCAACCCTGATTCTACCACTTTTGGGCCCTGTGATCTTGAGCTCGTTACCCAGCCTCTCTGGACTCAGTTTCCCCATCTGCAAAGTGGGTGTGACTTTTGGGAGGAGTCACTGAGATCCTGGTGAGGAGAGCTGCGTGCAGTGCCAGGTCTCCGTGACCCAGAAGGCACCAGCTGCCGTCACTGTGGCCCACATATGAGCTGCCTCTGGCCGAGCCTGGACCTCCCGAGCCTTAGTCACTCCAAGCAGAGCAGCTCACAGGCCGAGGGGCAGGTGACTTCCCACACTCGCCAGCGCTTCCCTGACGGGGCTCATCTTCACCCCTCCCTCACCCTGGTGCTCTCCCAGGATGCACCCCTCCGGCTCGCCCCACCCACACTCTGTCTCCTCTGCTGTTGGGCTTCTCTCCCCTCTCCCAGGACCCCAGAACTTCTAAATGCAGGGCAAAAATCCATCCCAGACCTCCAGCAGAGACACCTCGATATTAAGGAAATGGCCCTGGATTTCTGCCTCTAACACTTCTGCGACTCATATTCAGTCAGTGGTCCACTCTGACCCTTACCTCCTGTCTTCTTTGACAGTAATCGGACAGACTTTCCCCTGACTTTCCTATCAGGCATGGGGACAGAGAGGCCATTTTTGGCTGAGTTGAGCTTGGGTTGAAGGGAGAAGGTAGGGAGGACGGTCTGACCATCTCCGCTCCAGCCAGGAAGCATCAGCGGGAGCCAGGAAGCATTGGCAGCAGCCAGGCATGTGTGGCAAAAGTGGCCACAGGTGCTTACCCCCTGCCCTGAGTTCCTGAAACTGTGGGATGGGAGGGGACATGGCGCTGGGGCCATGACCATAGCCCTACTCACCTTTTCACCAGGAGAAGACCTACAGACACCCGCAGCCCTGTGATTTCATGGTCGTAGTCTTCAGTGGTGCTGAAATACTTGCCTCCTCCAGGGCCATACATCTCTGAAGAAAAGAAAGACCCAAAGGGAAGAAAATCCCCACACGGTGATATGGGGGTGAACTCTGCCAGAACAGGGGACCCCGCCCCTCCAGGCAGACAGGATGGTTCTGTGACCAGAGTTAGTCTGGGACAAGGGCCAGGTGAGTCCCTGGCTCTCCTGGAGGGAGGCAGGGGAGATTGAGGGCAGACCCCGCTGACTTACTCCCAGCCCAGGTGGGGCCCCCCAGGAGGGCAAGCGTGAGCAGCAGCAGCATGGCCTCTGGCTGGTGCATCCCAGGGCTCTGTGGGAAGAAGAGAGGCCTCCTGACTCCAAAGCAAGGGCCAGTGTGACCTTGCCGGGCCCCACCCATGGAGCCAAGCACCTTACCTCGCCTGTGACTGGGCGTCTGGTTGTGCCGGGCACCCTCCACATCACCTTTATACTCTCCTGGGCCCCCTGGGCCCCCATCCAGAAGGAAGGAGCGAGGGGCCACCAGGGGAACAGGAAGGAGCTGGCCGTGGGGCTCTTCCTGGGGGAAGGCCCAGGGCCGGCCTTGGGGAGGCTCCCGGATGTGCAGTATTTGCTCTCTTGGCTCTGCAGCCTACATAAACAAAGCTGAGAACAGTGACAGGCATTTCACAGTTATCTCTGGGATCTCTCCAGTCAGCAATGGCACTGACTTGAATGGCAGAGGTGGGGAGAGGCTGGCTTATCCAGCTCAGCCTGATGGCTTCCACCTGAGGGTGGCGGGTCAAGGGTCCACAGAAGCTCTGCGGGGCCCACTCCTGCCGTGGGCGACCTGGAGTCAGGGCCTCCTTCAGACTCAGGCAGCATCTGGTGCCTGGCAGGCTTCCTGGGCCCCAGGCCGAGCTCGACGCGGGCCCTGAGAGAGCCTGAATGGACCGCCCAGCCCTGTGTGTCCTGGGCCCTGTGCAGCAGGTGCACGAGGCACCGGCCCTCAAGGCACTGCCCTTAGAGGCTGCCCGGGTCTCTCCTCTGTGCGGTATCTGGGTGAAGCAGGTATGAGCCAGTGTTCAGGGACTCAGAGGCCATGGGAGGGAAGGACACCAAAGGTGCAGTCCATGCCACGATGGGAGGCAGAGGGCCTGGGGAGGGCGACCCCCCAGGCCGGTCCTTCCGAGGTGTCGGCCCTCATCTGGGCGGGAACTGGCGCTTCTCCAGGGCTCGGTCCCCGGGGGCCCTGCTGGTTTTCTGTCTCACTCCTTTCCCCCTCAGCCCCTCTTGTCAGGGAGGCCTGTGCAGGTGGATGCCTGTGGGCAGAACACCATCACCCTCAGACGCCAGCTGAGAAAAGCTCGTGTTCGGAGATGTCTCATCCCAAGGACCCTGAAGGACCCACGGCATTGGGAAGGAACTGGAGTCTGCAGAAGAGTTGGGGTGTCGGATAAGGATCAGGGGAGAAGAGATAAAGGCCGTCGGATGCCCAAGTGAGGCGGGAACTAGGGGACAGATTGCAGCTCAAGCGCAGTTCCATGCGTGTCCTCAGGACACCTCTTGTGTGTGTTCCAGGGACTGAAACTCCTCAGGGCCTGTGACCGCTGGGAACAGCCACAGGGCTGTGATCACCAACACAGGATCCAGGGCTTCCTGACGTAGCGGGGCTGGGATCTGCGGGCACTTGCTTCACCTCTCTGGGCCTCTGTTCTGTGGATAACAACAGAACCTCCCCCTGAGGGTGCTGTGAGGGCCTCCCTGGAGGGGAGGCCCCCAGGGCTGGTTGCCCTGAGCCTTAGACTTTATGCCTTGGGGGAGAGTGTACAACGCTAATTTTTGGAAAGAGCAAAAGCTGAGAAATCATGGGCGCATCCACCTGGAGATGCCGAGAGCCCGGGTGGTGGATCCCTGGCTGTGGAAAACTTGGGCGGAAAGGGTGGGGGACACTCACACTGCACACCCATCCCCCAGGGAAACAGGCTGCAAGACCAGTGTGTGTGGACCCCACATGCTTCCCAGGAAGATGGGTGCAAAGAAGGGCTTTGTGCATGCACAGACTGGCTCTGGAAGTGCTGGCTCACCAGGAACGGGGACGCCGGTCTCATCGGGATGAGGGTGGGCAGGGGCTGCGGGAGGAGCAGGACTTTCACGACTTGAACCAGGTGCCTGCGCCAGGGGTGGCAAACTAGGGCCCAGCCAACCACCTCCTGTTTCTGCCTTGCCCATGAGCAAAGAATGCTTCCTACATGTTAATATTCTTAGGAAACATTCAAAAGAACGATGTCTTGTGGTCCATGAAAATTCTTTGAAATTCCCATGCTCCAGTTCATAAGTCAAGCGTCACTGGTCCACAGCCGCCGTGCGCTCATTGGCATGTGGCCTGTGGCTGTCTTCATGCTTGCACAGAAGCTCACACGGCTGTGACAGAGACCTGCAGCCCCTGAACCTAAAATTGTACCATCTGGCCCTTCACACAAAACGTCCACCCACCCCTGGTTGATACCTATTCCCAAAGAACCACCAAAGCCCTGTCCATGGTGCTGGATGGCAGAGTCAGGAAGGGTGCTCCCCGTGACACCCCAGCCCTGACGGGGCAGGAGCAGAGCAGCACATTAGCCTTGGCACCTGGCCCTTCTTCTGGCACCTGCACCATCTCCCTGGAGGGGCTGGTCAGGGCTGGGTTCCCACTGACTAGTGTTTCAAGGTGAGGCCCCAATTGCACCTCTCTGCACCCACTCAAGCGCTCCTCTGATTTCGGGGGAAGCAGAGCCCAGGCCAGGGGAGGGTCAGCGGAGCCCCTCTCAGGAGGAGCCTTCTTCAGGGAGGTGGAGGTGGAAAAGGCCAAGCCCTTGGCCAGCACAGCTGTCAGAGGCAGGAGCTCAGATGTGGCACAAAGGGGCTGTGTTCTTGCCCCAGCCCAGCCTGAGGGCGCCTTTCCATGTTTTGCTGGCAGTTCAGGGGCCTTCTTTCTAACTCCAGGCTGGCAGGGTTTGATGCCCAGACGGAAAGTCGTCTGAGCCAGGACTCCAGAAGCACCAGCTGGGGTTGGGGGGACTTGGAGGAAGAGAGTGCACACTGGAGGGGATGTTCAGATGGCGCGAACACGGGGATCACACGTACTTGTTCACACATGTGCACTTGAAGATGGATGCACACACATGCACCCAGACACACACACCCGCCCAGCCTCTCCTGCACTCGGGGGGCATGCACACACGAGGACACTCCTCCTCACCTGCATGCCTGACCTGGGGAAGAAGCCCACCTGGTGGGAGGCACCCCCCTCCCACCCTCCATCTGCCATGGCCCAAGTGCTGGCCCCGAGCCCGTGCTCAGGGAGACTCAACACAGGCCCTTTGTCCCTTGGGATCAGGGCTCCCAAGAGAGGGATTTACTGAGCATTTATTTCCTGCCCGGGGCACGCCCCAGTCCTCATTCTGCCAGGAGAAGGGAACAATGAGGCCTTCTCCTGCCTGCAGAGGTGGCCCCGGGCCGGCTGGCCCTTGTGTGTCAGGAGTCGGGTTAGGGCCACAAGTCCCTGTCCTCCCTGCCCTCCAGGTGTGGGGCTTGGGAAGACCCCTCTGTGGCTCTGCAGCCTGAGGCACAGCAGACAAGAGGGTCTCCATCTGCACCCACTCAGTTGGCGGGGCCTTCCTGTGGCCTGGGGGCCAGGCTGAGCCTCTGTGGGAAGCCCCCAGCCTCACTGGAGGCAGGAACACGAGTCCCTGGCTTGGATCTCTGGGTAGGACTGTCCTGACTGAGACTCTGAGCAAAGTCAGGAGCTGTTTCCTCCCAGGGCCTTGGCGGCTCCCTGGGACTCAGGAACCAGAAGGAAGGTCCTGCTGGCTGGGGGAGGGGCAGGATCAGAAGCCCAGGGGCCTCTGCCCCAGTCCCACCAGGCCGAAGCTGGGCTGTGCCCGTGGACTTGCCCTTGAGCGGCTGCTGCTGCGGAAAGAGGCCCTGAGGGAAGGCACCGCAGCCTTCTGCTCCTGAAACCACAGCTCCCGCATGCCCGCGGCACACTCACTGAGTTCCCGTTGGTGCCACGCCTGTGCTAAGCATTTTTTTTTTTTTAGAGACGAGGTCTGTCTCTGTTGCCCAGGCTGGAGTGCAAGTGGCTCGATCTCGGCTCACTGCAACCTCCACCTCCCGGGTTCAAGCAATTCCCCTGCCTCAGCCTCCTGAGTAGCTGGGATTACAGGCACCCACCACCACGCCTGGCTAATTTTTGTATATTTAGTAGAGACGGGGTTTCATCATATTGGCCAGGCCGGTCTCAAACTCCTGACCTTGGGATCTGCCTGCCTGCCTCGGCCTCCCAAAGTGCTGGGATTACAGGCATAAGCCACAGCGCCCAGCCTCCACTAAGCATTTTATCTGCACTTTCCCCAGAGAAACTCAATACTTGTATTGGAAAACCAGGACACATAGCCATACATTTTGCCTAATCTTTCATGTAATTAACCTTCTACTAGTGCAAGTGTTGAAAAGACAATACACTATTCCCAAGTTTCAAGTTGAGGGAGGCGGGATTCCCGGGTTCTGGTTTCTCCAGCCTACCCTGGTACGTGTGTTGCTCCTTGGCGTCTGGGTCAGCTCAGGCTGCTGTAACACAAATCCCACGCCGTGGACGGCTGGTAGATGATAGAGGTTTGTTTCTCACAGCTCTGGAGGCTGGAAGTCCAGGATCAAGGTGCTGAGTGATGCGGCTGCTGGTGAGGGCTCCTTCCTGGCGAGCAGACTCCCATCTTCTCACTGTGTCCCCTTATCTGGGGAGGGGCGAAGAGGAGAGCCCTGGTCTCCTTTTCTTATAAGGGCCTTAACCCATCACGGGAGGTCCTGTGCTCTTGACCTCATCTAACCCTAATTACTTTCAAAGGTCCCACCTCTTGACACATATGCTTAGAGCTTCCACATATGTACTTTGGGGAGACAGAGACAGCCACAGTACCTGGTTAGCATCCCCCTGACTCTCTCCTGAGGCAGGCACCTGCTTAGAACCTGGGGCTCGCCCCACTCTCCTGACCTCCTCTCCTGGGGGCCAGGAAGTGCCCCACGGGGGCTGACCCTGTCCACCTCCGTGGCTGTGCTCCAGCTGACTTGCTCGGGCCCTGTCCTGTGAATGGAGGAAGGATGTTGGGCTCAGCCTTCGCACCTGCCCCGGTAGATTCTGTGATAAGGGACCTGAGCGGCCTGGCCCGGCGCCGCACTCCGACCCTGTTCCTGACTGCACCTCCCGCAGCCACTCCCAGCCTCGGTTTCTCTATCAGTAGATAAGCCTCTAGCACACCCCAGCAGCTGAGGCTGTTGGGAGGGAGGAGCGAGACAATGTGTGCGGCCGCCAGCCGTCTGCTGGGGGGAAACGAGTCCGTCTTATTAAGGTGATACGGTTTGGCTGTGTCCCCGCCCAAATCTCATCTTAAATTGTAGTTCCCATCATTCCCACATGTTGTGGGAGGGACCTGGTGGGAGGTAATTGAGTCGTGGGCAGTGAGTTACCCCTATGCTGCTGTTCTCGTGATAGAGAGTGAATTCTCACGAGATCTGATGGTTTTATACAGAGATTTTCCCCCTTTTGCTTGGCACTTCTCCTTGCTGCCACCATGTGAAGAAGGATGTGTTTGCTTCCCTTTCTGCCCTAATAGTAAGTTTCCTGAGGCCTCCCCAGCCACGCTGAACTGTGAGTCAATTAAACCTCTTTCCTTTCTAAAATACCCAATCTCAGGTATGTCTTTATTAGCAGCGTGAGAATGGACTAATACACGAGGACCGGCCCGGACGAGGCCCTCGATGGTGTCAGGCACTGGAACAGCCTCAGACTGGTTTGAGTCAGTTGCTCATCTCCTTCCCAAGAGTGGTTGAGTCCTCCCTGGGAGGCCGCAGAGGGAGTAGCCCTGTGGGGGGCGTCGCTGGTCCGGGAGGCCAGTTCCTGACTGCAGCCCCCACAGCAAGCCATGTGGAGGGCCTGAAATTTTCCAGACTCGAGGATGGACGGTCCAGATGGACCAAGATGGCAGAAGCTGAGGATGGGCCCTGGGGAGCTGTCCTCCAAGGACAAAGTCAACAGACATTTCCCCTACATTTACCACCCAAATTCAGACATACTGGAGAGTAAAAGGTGACAGCGACACCCGCGCAATCCCTGCCTCTCCAGTCCTCAGCATTCTCCGGTGTGGGTGTCACTGCATTTGTCCATGTGTCGGACCCTCCGTCCACTCATTGGTTCATCTTCTTTCCTCAGACATCAGGTGCAGACCTCAGTTCACTTACCCTCAGGGACTTCCACATGCGTATCATTAACTAGACTGTTGGGGGGTTGGGCTTTTCCCAGTTTGAAGCACAATTTGCATACAACGAAATCACACATCTTGAAGTGTATATTCACAGGTTTAAAAAATATTTATGTATTCCGGACTACCTGGCTGGGCTGGGGCATCTGGCAGGAGGTCTGGGGCTAACTGCCCACGTGAGACCAGCCTGGACAACAAAGTGAGAACTTGTCTCTACAAAAAATAACTTTAAACAACTTAGCTGGTGGTGGTAGTGTGGGCCTGTAGACCCAGCTACTCAGAAGACTGAGGTGGAAGGAGCCCAGGACTTCAAAGTTGCAGTGAGCTAGGATCACGTCACTGCACTGGCTCCAGTCTAGGTGCCAAAGCGAGACCCTATGTCTTAAAAAAACAAAAGCAAACAAACAAACAAACGAGAAGCAAACAAAAAACTAGGCCAGGTATGGTGGTTCACGCCTGTAATCCTAGCACTTTGGGAGGCCGAGGCGGGTGGATCGAGAGGTCAGGAGTTTGAGACCAGCCTGGCCAACATAGTGAAACCCCGTCTCTACTAAAAATTACAAAAGTAGCTAGGCATGGTGGCACTCCCAGCTACTCAGGAGGCTGAGGCAGGATAATTGCTTGAACCAGGGAGGCGGAGGTTGCAGTGAGCTGAGATCGTGCCATTGCACTCCAGCCTGGGTGACAGAGTGAGACTCTGTCTCAAAAAAAAAAAAAAAAAAAGGATGACAGGCAAACTGGCTGAAAGCTATTGTAGCCATTAAGTAGCATTTCATGACTGGGTTGAAATAAAGCAGAAAACAGGGCCAACTCTATAAAAGGGACCACTAGTACAATCTGAACAAGTTGTGTTAGCGATATCGCCGAAGTTACCCACTAGGTGGAGTGAAGCATGTTTTTGGGTCCAGTTCTGTTAAGTTACCCAAAGCAGTACTGGCTGTAAAATTTTAACTACACATTATCCTGTCAAGGGAGAAAGGTGCGCATTAAGAGAGGTAAGTGGACCACCATGATACAGAATCTCGTTTTGATGGTCTTGGGAAAAGCTGCAGTATGAAGCCGGCAATTTTGCAGTTAAAATGTCTCTGGTTATGGCCTTGGATGGTTGGTGAACTCTGTGCGGTCCACACATCAGGCACAATACTTGTCCCTTGATATTTATGTTAAGTTGTTTTGTTTTAGCTCGCAGGGCATTTATGAAAGAGCAGCTTCCAGTTTTAATAATTCTGTAGGAGAAAACTGGATTGGAGGAACTTAGAATTTAGGGTCCAATATAGTCTACAGGTAGATGATAAAACTGATCTATAAACAATTTAAATATGACATTCCAAAGCCTTCGTAATGTTACAGGATCTCTGGGGTGTTGTTTTTCTGGCTGGAAATCCGTGGCTGTTGGCGCCTTGGCCCGAGTTTTGCCCGTTTCCACTGAGGAAAAGGAATCATCTCGTATGTCCACTGTCCAGAATCTCCACTCTTCCACCCCTTTGCTGATTTAAGTAAGAGTGATGACCTGCTCCCTGCAGGCACTGAGGAATACATCCATGCGAGAATTTAACAGAGAAATGACAGGAAAACCCTTAGTACTGTCTAAGCGATCACTAAGGATTACAATAAAAAGCAACTAGTGAAGGCATTTAAGAGGAAATTTCCCTGCAATGGGACGGTAATTGAGCATCCAGAATATGGAGAAGTCATTCAGCTACAGGGTGACCAGCGCAAGAACATATGCCAGTTCCTTGTAGAGGTGGGGCTGGCTAAGGACGATCAGCTGATGGTTCAAGGGTTTTAACTACTTGTGGCTTACTGAAACTTAAGTGAGGATTTCCCTGTAATGAGTAGAATTTCCCTTCTTTCCCTTGTTACACGTTTTAAAACCTCACAGTTTGTCTAATGTAACCATTTGGGGTCTGCTTTTAACTTGAACGAGTGTAATTCCTTCATGCAATAAACTGCAAAAATAAAAATAAAAAAATAAAAACATGGCTAAGGGAGGACCATGATTTTCGAACATGGAGCCAGCTGGAGTCCCACAAAGGGAACCATTATTGCCTACTCTCTGGGTGCTCAGAGCCTCACCTCGGGGCTGCCCCAGCTCTGAGGCATCCCGTGCCCCAGAACTATTCTCAACATGGTGGGGGGAGTGGTCAAGAGAGAAACGCCCACCCTGGTGTCCTTGTCCTCAGTGGGCCAACGCTGAGGCCCCCACAGGATTGCACCCCAGTTGCCTAGAATGGTACCCTCTATGTTTGTGTAAGCTCATTGGCGTTCCTTCCTTCCCTGCCTCGGTTTCCCCATTTCCTGCAATCCCCTCCCAGATAAACTACCTGCACCCATGTCCTGGTCCTAGGTCAGCCTTGGGGGAACCATAGTAAGATCAGGATGTCTGGCGTTTCTGTGCTGGATCCTTGTGGGGTGAGGGATGTCAGGATTGTTTCCTCCAATGCACACACCCCCACTCCAGGCTTCCCAGCTCCTGGCACCCTGGAACTACTCCTGTTCCATTGCTGAGCATGATGTGCGTCTATAATTTCAGCTACTCAGGAGGGTGAGGCGGGAGGATCGAGACCACCCTAGGCGTTCAAGACCAGCCTGGGCAACACACAATTCTCTTTCTGATCGAAATAACCAGATGGTTCTATGGTGCAGAACAGATGTGGGTGTGAGCCAGGGGCACAGACAGGCTGTCTGCACAAGAGAGAATGAGCTGTCCATGAAGCCACCGCTTTTGAAGAATGCCCTGCAAGGCATCAACTGGAATGTGTTTATTACCAAACAAGACAGAAGAGAACCAGGGCCTGACTTGGCAGTGGCCCCAGGCTGCATGGGCTCAGGTAGGCTCAGACCGGCCCCAGGAGTGGGAGAGCCCAGAGAAGAGGGAAAAAGAGTAGCGGCCAGGAGGGGTCTGGCTGGGACATGCCACTCTGGGCCATCAGCTTCTGGATCCACTCAAAGTGGTGGCTGATATTGGCGTAGACACCGGGCCGATTGGGCCGACCACAGCCCACTCCCCAGCTCACGACTCCAATCTGATACCACAGTCCATTCTTGTTACAGGCCAAGGGTCCACCTGAGTCACCCTGGGGAGCAGCGGGGCTGAGGTCAGCCTGGGGCAGAGTGAGTGGGGCAGGGGAGGGGCTGAGAGTGGGAAGGGCTATGGGGCTGGGTAGACTGGGTGCACATCCTCCTCCTCCCCCTGGCAGCAGCCAAGCCTCCGTTTCTGCATCTGCAGAGTGGGGCAACGGTCTCCACCTCCCGGGGTTGGCATGAGGGTCAAATAAGGCACAGGGACACAGGATGCTTTCCTGGGCTGGGAGTGGTGGCAGGGACACTCACGAAGCAGGCATCCTTCCCGCCTTGGGCATTGCCGGCACAAACCATGTCTCCAAAGATGTCCTTGCGGAAACTGTACTTGAGGAAGAGGTGGTTGCACATAGAGTTGTTTATGATGGCGACCTGAACTTCCTGGAGGGTGTGGGGAGATGGCAGTGCTGTGCGGACGATAGTGGGAAGGAGAGAGACAGCAACCTGAGGCCCCTCTATGGAGGGATGGCATAGGCTGCGGGGGTGGGGGCCCTGGGGCACCCACTGTGCCTGGCAGGTTCATCTCCATTACCCCCAGCTCCAACCCAGACCCCAGCACAACAGAGGCCCTCAGCAGCATCACAGAAGGCCCTGGGGAGGGACAGGCTGTCAGAGCTCCCCCAGCTGCACTTTCCCTATCTGTAGAATGGCAACAATGGCCCTGCCTGCACCCATGGAGAGATTCCTCAGCCAAAAGGAGCCGAGGGAGGGGCGAAGGCAGCTGAGACGGTGTTCAGATGAGCATCCAAAGCCAGACCTGGGGGAGGGGCAGCCTGGCTGCAGCCCTGGCCTCAGTAGCAGCTGGGCGCTTTCCAGGCCTGGACACAAGCTTGTTGCAGCACTCTTAGGGACCCCCAGCACCCCTGGGAGGCAGCAGTCATCAGGACCTACTCCCAGATAAGGAGAGTCAGGGGGATATTGCTCCGCTGACCCCCGGCAAGGCACTGGGGAAGTCTCAGAGCCTGACAGGAACCCACACCTGTCCAGTTCCTGCCTCAGAGTGCCAGCCAGCACCTTGTCCTGCAGAGGATGACAAAAGACAATGAGACCCAACCTGCAGGCAGCGCTTCCCGTCAGCGGGGCCTCTCCTAAGCCCTCGGGACTAACAACCTGGGAACTAGCCTCTGATGTGGCACCATCATTCCCCTATTTCACAGGGGAGGAAACTGAGGCACTGTAAGATGAACAGCTTTGCCCAAGGCCTCCCAGCCCGCGCAGGGCACAGCAAAGGTGCACACCAGGCAGGGGGCTCCAGAAGTGCCTGCCCCCTGCCTCCCCGGCACTGTGAGTTGAGGCACAGCCTGGGGTTGGTGTGACCTGTCTACCCTGGGCTGGGGAGAGAGGGTGGCAGAGGCAGCCTGGCCGTGCCCCTGGCTCATATCCACTCGTGTTTGCAGCAAGGGTCCTTCTCAGGGAAGGCAAAGGATCCCTCCTCCAGAGGGAGGCGGCTCCAGTGCTGAGTTCCCCACTCCCGCTTCCAACTGCCGGGGTGTGACTTGGGGACATCCCTTACCCTCTCTAAGGCAAGGGGCCCTGACTTCTCCATTTACTAGTTCTTGGCAATTTCCATAACCCTCTCAGTTTTCTCATCTGTAAGATGGGTATAAAAACGTTACCAACTTCATTCCTAGGTGAGCTCCAGCAGGAGGAGAGGCCGCGCCTGGCTCACTGCTGGGCCCCCATGGCTAGAACAGTGCCAGGCACACAGCGTGTGCTCAAGGAACCACGTTTGTTATTGTTACTAATGTTGTGGGATGACGCAGGGACGGGCCAGACAGGGGAGCAGAGGGAAGGGATTCCTGATACAGGGAACACGCCCAGTCTGGGGCTGCCGGGGCTCCTCCGGATGCTGGGCCCACTTCTTTCAGGGCATGTGTGTTGGGGGACACGCAGGTGCCAGGGCAGGCCCACCAGAGGAACCCCCAGAGGGGTTTCCGTGGGAGCTGCGGTTGAGCATGGCTTGGAAGTTTCTGGGGAGAGGAATGGGCTCAGTGCTGCAGGAGAATCGGCCAGAGCTAGGGTGGGTGTGGGAGGCATGGAGAGGCAGCCCAGAAGCCTGATGCCTGGGGCATTGGTGAGCACTGGGGGAGGTGGAAAGATGCAGGAATAAATCCAAGTATGAGGTTTATGTCGCCAAGCCCTCCAGAACCCCTCCACCACCGCACCACCCACAGGCCTGCGCCAAACTGGCCTCCCTCTCACACTCTCCTTCTGGCCCCCACAGCCCCTGGAAGGGAGACAACTGGGTGTTTGGTCCCTGCCCTGGCAGGTGAGGAGAGACTGCAAGCAAGAGGGGCATAGCCTGCACCCCCAGACCAAGCAGGGGGCTATTGTGCCTATGCAGGGGAACAGGTGAACAAAGACAGTTCCTCCCTGACCCGCCTGTCCCCAGCCTCACCCTCATCCTCTTTGATGTACCCCCAGCCAGTCACCCAGCAGTCTGTCCGGTTCTCAAACTCAAATGTGGAGGCCTGGAGACAGATGGGCTGGATGTGTTTAGTGTAGGCGACAGGTGCAGACAGCTTCACCAAGGCAATGTCATAGGGTGAATTCCCCAGGTAGCGAGGGCTCAGATAGATATTCGACACGAAGTAACGGGTGTAGTAGGCCTGCAGGCTCCAGAAGGATGGCATGGAAGTCAGCTGGCCAAACTGGACCATCCACCCGGAGGGATCACTAAGGTCACTATAGCTGGCAGAAGAGAAGAGAGCAGTCAGGGGCCCTGGACGGAGGGCTGGCTACCTGAGCACAACTGGGGTCCAGTCCAGGAGGGGAGACTGTGGTGTTGCTGCTACTTGCTAACACCCAGGGTCCCCTGCAGAAATGAAGGAGCCCAGACAGACCACAACCAAAGTCCTAGGACCTGCTCCTGCAGCAGGATGGTGGGGTCTTGTCACCTCCCAGAGCTGTCCCAAGGAGCCTTGCATTGAGCCAAGGCCTCCAGGGGCACCCCCATGCAGCCCAAGGAGGAATGGGCAGATGCACCACGCCAATGTGGGATTGGCAGGATGGAGTCCACACAGCGGCCCGGGGGTGCTGGCCTTGGCTCAGTGCCCCACACTGTACCGCACCATCCACCAGGAGGGGGGATGAGGGTGGGATGGTCAGTGGTGAACTTTGGGTTGAAAGAAAAAGGGAGAGAATACCCAAAAGTGTGTGTAAATGTTCTGGAAGAACATTCTGGAATAACCTGAACAGGGTTCCCTCCAGGAGACCCAAAGGGAACTGGAGTGGGTGTAACCGGCTGCAGCACAGCGTGGGGCTCAGGAGAACACCAGGCCGCATCCACGCACAACATTCACGCCCAAGTCTGGCATCAGACCATAGGTAAAGTTCGGTGGCACTCCCCCCAGCCCTGTTCCTGCCCGTCCCCGCACCCCTCCGTTCGCACCCCCACTCACGTTTCAAAGCAGTGCGCCGCCGTGAGTGCCCAGCGGTGGCTGAGCAGGCTCGCTCCGCATACGTGGGAATCCCACAGGCGCAGGCTCCCCTGCCACGGCCAACGCCCGAGTTCGGCGTCCTCTCCACCCACGATGCGCGACGTGATGACCCGTTGGCCGCATGGTCCTCGGATGGTCAGAGGAACTGCTGAGCCGCGGGAGGCAGCCCCCCAAGCCCAACCTCTCCCTTTCTCCCCTTCAACCCAGTCCGGGAAAGCACGTTTTTGTCCACCCAGGGTCCCCTCGCGTGTGTGCAGCAGGAAGGAGGTGACACTGGAGATCCTCCCACGTGCTCTGCAGGGCCCGCCCATCCCCCTCCAGCGCCCGTTAGTGACTTTCCACGCCAACAGTGTTCTCGATCCCGGGGGCGGGGGCGAGGGAGCAGTAAAGGCCCCCCCTACCCCCTCACCGCCCCCCGTCCACCTCGGCCCAACGGCCCTGGCAGGAGTCGCGCGTCCTGGGCGCCCTACCTGATAACGGCGCCGCCTCCTGCGACTCTGCGGGAGACAAGAAGTGACTCCCCGCGGCCTCCACCTCCCGTCCTCCCCACCGCACCCGCGCCTCCCCGTCCCGCCAGCAGCGCCCCGAGCTCACCCGGCTTCCTGAGTCCAGCCCGAGCCAGCAGCAGCGCCAGCAGCAGCGCCCCGCGCGCGCCCATGGCCTCCTCTCCCGCGGCCTGACGCCCCCTCTGCCTCCTCTCGCGCCGGGCCCGGGGCGCCCCCTGGGGGCGGGGCGGGGTGGGAGCTCTGCCCTCTACTCCCAGCTTCACCCTCCTGGGCCCAAGGGCTGTTTGGGGCCTCTCATGCCTGGCAGCGCCCTGGCTTTCAGCTCCTAGGGGCGGGTCTTCAACCACACTTCTTGATGTGGCCCAGACCCGGTGGACCCCACAGTCCCTTTCTTGTCTGCAGCCCAGGGGTCCTGGCTGCCCTCTTGGTGCCCCCGTCCTCCACCTACAACCTCCTCCAGCACCAAGGGCCTGGCCCTGAGCCAGGAGTCCCCTTAAAGCCTGGGGACCCCCTGAAGGCCGGGTGGGGCCTAGAGGCATGGCTGCTCCTTCATGGGACTTTCTTGGGAAAACAGTGGTCCTCGGCCCGTTCCACCCAGAATGGGGATCTCCCCAAGTCTCTGCCCAGGCTGTCCCCACTGCGGGCTCCCACTGGGCTCTCTTCACTTCTCTGGGACAATTTTTTTTTTTTTTTTTTTTTTGAGATGGAGTTTCGCTCTTGTCGCCTAGGCTGGAGTGCATTGGCGTGATCCCAGCTCACTGCAACCTCCACCTCCCGGGTTCAAGCAATTCTCCTGCCTCAGCCTCCCAAGTAGCTGGGGTTACAGGCGCGTGCCAGCACACCTGGCTCATTTTTGTATTTTTAGTACAGACGGGGTTTCGCCATGTTAACCAGGCTGGTCTCCAACTCCTGACCTCAGGTAATCCACCCACCTCAGCCTCTCAAAGTGCTGGGATTACAGGCATGAGCCACCGCGCCCAGCTGCAATTCCACTTCTGAGTATACACCCAAAAGAACTGAAAGGAAGGTCTTCAAGAGATATTTGTTTTTGGTTTTTTGGGGGGGTTTAGTTTTGTTTGTTTTTGAGACGGAGTCTTGCTCTATCGCTCAGGCTGGAGTGCAGTGGTGCGATCTTGGCTCACTGCAACATCTGCCTCCTGGGTTCAAGTGATTCTCCTGTCTCAGCCTCCAGAGTAGCTGGGATTAGAGGCACCTGCCACCATGCTTAGCTAATTTTTGTATTTTTAGTAGAGATGGGGTTTTGCCATGTTGGCCAGGCTGGTCTTGAACTTCTGACCTCAGGTGATCTGCCCTCTGCGGCCTCCCAAAGTGCCAGGGTGAAGGTGTGAGCCACCCCGCCCAGCCTTCAAGAGATATTTGCATACCCATGTTCATAGCAGGATTATTCACAGTAGCTGACATGAAAGCAACCCAAGAATCCATTGACCACTGAACAGATCAGTGAAAATGGGAATGTACAACCAGAACCCGGGAATCCCGCCTCCCTCAACTTGAAACTTGGGAATAGCGTATTCTACTTTCAACACTTGCACTAATGGAAGGTTAATTACATGAAAGATTAGGCAAAATGTGTGGTTAGGCGTTCTGGTTTCCCAAAAAAGTATTAAGTTTCTTTGGGGAAAGTACAGATAAAATGCTTAGCACAGAGCGTGGTACCAACGGGGGAACTCAATGAGGGCGCAGCGGGCGTGTGGGAGCTTCGGGTTTCAGGAGCACAAGGCTGCGGTGCCTTCCCTCAGGGCCTCCTTCCCCAGCAGCAGCTGCTCAAGGACAAGTCACATGCACAGCCTGGCCTTGGCCTGCTGGGGTTGGGGCAAAGGTCCCTGGGCTTCTGATCCTGCCCCTCTCCCAGCCAGCAGGACGTTCCCTCTGGTTCCTGAGTCTCAGGGATCCGCTGAGGCCCCTAGGAGGTGTCAGCTCCTGGTTTTGCCCAGGGTCTCAGTCAGGCCAGTCCTACCCGGAGATCTGAGCCAGGGACTCAGGTTCTTGCCTCCAGTGAGGCTGGGGGCTTCCCGCAGAGGCCAAGCCTGGCCCGGGGGCTGCAGGGAGGCCCTGGCTGCTGCATGGGCTGCAGATGGAGACTCTCTTGTCTGCTGTGCCTCAGGCTGCAGTGCCACAGAGGGGTCTTCCCAAGCCCCACACCTGGCGGGCAGGGAGGACAGGGACTTGTGGCCCTAACCCGACTCCTGACACATAAGGGCCAGCCGGCCCGGAGCCACCTCTGCGGGCAGGAGAAGGCCTCATTGTTCCCTTCTCCTGGCAGAATGAGGACTGGGGCGTGCCCCGGGCAGGAAATAAATGCTCAGTAAATCCCTCTCTTGGGAGCCCTGATCCCAAGGGACAAAGGGCCTGTGTTGAGTCTCCCTGAGCATGGGCTCGGGGCCAGCACTTGGGCCATGGCAGATGGAGGGTGGGAGGGGGCTGCCTCCCACCAGGTGGGCTTCTTCCCCAGGTCAGGCATGCAGGTGAGGAGGAGTGTCCTCGTGTGTGCATGCCCCCTGCGTGCAGGAGAGGCTGGGCGGGTGTGTGTGTCTGGGTGTATGTGTGTGCATGCATCTTCAAGTGCACGTGTGTGAACGAGCATGTGTGATCCCCGTTCTCGTGCCGTCTGAACATCCCCTCCAGTGTGCATTTGGGTGAGTCCTGGCACCCCTCTGGCCAGGCTGCTAACTATCCCTTCCACCAAGTCCCCTCAACCTCAGCTGGTGCTTCTGGAGTCCTGGCCCAAGTGACTCTCCTTCTGGGCGCCAAACCCTGTCAGCCTGGAGTTAGAAAAAAGGCCCCTGAACTGCCAGCAAAACATGGAAAGACAGGTCGGGTGCCGTGGCTCAAGCCTGTAATCCCAGCACTTTGGGAGGCCGAGACGGATGGATCACAAGTTCAGGAGTTCGAGACCAGCCTGGCCAACATGGTGAAATCCTGTCTCTACTAAAAGTACAAAAAATAGCTGGGCATGGTGGTGGGCACCTGTAATCTCAGCTACTCTGGAGGCTGAGGCAGAAAAATCATTTGAACCTGGGAGGCAGAGGTTGCGGTGAGCCGAGATCGCACCATTGCACTCCAGCCTGGGTGAGAGGGCGAGAGTCCATGTGAAAACAAAACAAAACAAAACAAAACAAAACATGGAAAGGTGCCCTTAGGCTGGGCTAGCGCGAGAACACAGCCCGCTTTGTGGCACCTCCAAGCTCCTGCCTCTGAGAGCTGTGCTGGCCAAGGGCTTGGCCTCTTCCACCTCCACCTCCCTGAAGGAGGCTCCTCCTGAGAGGGACTCCGCTGCCCACTCCCTGTGCCTGGCCCTTGCTGCCCCTGAAAGTCAGAGGAGTGCTGGACGGGTGGTACAGAGGGGTGGGAGCTGGGTGGGTGGTGCGGAGGGGTGGGAGCAGAGGGGTGGGAGCTGGGCGGGTGGTGCAGAAGGGTGGGAGCAGAAGTACAGTGGGGGCCTCACCTTGGCACATCAGTCAGTGGGAGCCCAGCTCTGACCAGCCCCTCCAGGGAGACGGTGCAGGCGTCACAACCAGAGCCAGGTGCCAAAACTAAAGTGAGGCTCTGCTCCCGCCCTATCAGTCTCTGGCAACTTCTGTCTTGCTTTCTGTCCCTACGCTTTTGGCTGCTCTAAGTACTTCATATGTGTGAAATCATACGGGGTTCGTTTTTTGTGACTGGCTTATTTCACTGAGCACAGTGTCTTCATGGCTCATCCATATCGCTATACGTGTCACAATTTCCTTCCTTTTTCTTTTTTTCTTTATTTTATTTTATTTTGTTGTATTTTTTGAGACAGGGTCTCCCTCTATTGGTCAGGCTGGAGGGCAGTGGTGAGATCTTGGCTCTCTGCAGCCTCAGCATCCCAGGCTCAATGTGATCCTCTTACCTCATCCTCCCAAGTAGCTGGGACCCCAGGTGCAGGCCACCACACCCAGCTACGTTTTTATTTTTATTTTATTTTATTTTATTTTATTTTTGAGACTAAGTCTCACTGTTGCCCGGGCTAATGTGCAGTGGGGCGATCTCGGCTCGCTGCAGCCTCTGCCTCCCGAGTTCAAGTGATTCTCCTGCCTCAGCCTCCTGAGTAGCTAGGACTATAGGCGTGTGCCACCACGTCCAGCTAATTTTTGTATTTTTAGTAGAGATGGGGTTTCACTATGTTGGCCAGGCTGGTCTCGAACTCCTGACCTTGTGATCTGCCCACCTCGGCCTCCCAAAGTGCTGGGATTACAGGCATGAGCCACCGCGCCCGGCCCATTTTTATTTTAAATTTTTTGTAGAGCAAAATGTTATCCAGGCTGGTCTTGAACTCCTGGCCTCCAGCGATCCTTCTGCCCTGGTCTCTCAAAGTGCTGGAATTACAGGTGCGGGCCACCCGTCCATGGGCCCCCTAGTTCTCTTGTCCTCCTCCCCCTCACTAAGACAGCCAGAACAATGAATAAACAATATTTGTTTTTGTTTTTGTTTTTGAGACAGAGTTGTGCTCTTTTTGCCCAGGCTGGAGTGCAATGGCGTGATCTCAACTCACTGCAACCTCCGCCTCCCGGGTTCAAGCAATTCTCCTGCCTCAGCCTCCCAAGTAGCTGGGATTACAGGCACCTGCCACCATGCCTTTTTTTTTTTTTTTGTATTTTTAGTAGAGACAGAGTTTCACCAGGTTGGCCAGGATGGTCTCGATCTCTTGACCTCATGAACTGCCCGCCTTGGCCTCCCAAAGTGCTGGGATTACAGGTGTGAGCCACCGCGCCTGGCCAACAATTAACTTTTAATGAAAATAACTGAGGAAGAGCACCAGAGTGCTCTAGAGGAGTAACAGAAACCTGGTGAGTGGAGAAACTCAGGATGGCCGCATGAAGAACAGAAGGAAACACTGGGCCTGCACCCCAGTCCTCAACCAGGATCAGCTGGGAATGAGGCAAGGAGGTAAGCAGGGGATCCCAGGAGCCCCACCAGCACCTTGGACACCTATAGCCCTCACCACTGGCGTCCCCTGTCCTCACAGGCACTAAGCCCAGGCAAGGGGGCTAACTGAGGCCGCACAGCTGAGCTCCCTGCAGAGGAGCCCACGGTGAGCCCATTTCCTGTGGTCACGTGGCTACCGCACTGCGCCAGTGGTGAATTGGAACTACAGCCAGAGCATATCTTGCCCTGGGATTGAGTAGCCACAGTTGCCCTTTATCCCTGAGACTAATCCACCACTGAACAACCTCAGCCTGGTGGCTTCACACCCCTAAACTGAGCCGTGAGCAGCGGTCACACCCTTGCTCCTGGGGCCAAGCAGTGGTGGAGGTGCTCCACCTAACCTTCCCCCTTCTCCGCTCAGGCCAGAGCTGAAGCCACAACCTGCCTCCCGGGAAAACAGCACCTTGGCTGCTCAGAGCCGAAGTTGGAGAAGCGTGCTGCATTCCAGGAAATGGTGCCAGGGCTACCCAGAATAGTCACATTCCCCAGGACTAAGCTAAAGCAGCCCACTTCCCCCAAGAGATCATTGCCCTGGCTGAGCTGAGCAGCTGTGAATCCGGGGGTTGACCTGATGTAGTAGCTCGCATCCCAGGGAAACATTGGCTCAGCAGTGGCTGAGCTGAGACACCGTGCTGTGGGCCAGCTCCAGCTGAGACACCGCCCTATGGGCCAGCTCCAGCACCTTGCCTCCCTGGAGCCGGATTAGCCTCCTAGAGATAGAGCTGCGGAGACAGCCCTCCCCCTGGAAAGTGCAGTCTCCCTGCGCTGCTCCCTGCCTTCCCCTCGAATGTGCTGTTTCCTGCCACCTCCCTCCCCAACAGGACTGAAATGACAGCTGTGCTCTGCCACTCTGCCAGTGTATCTGGCTTCATGAAGTCTGGGATACTGCCAAGCCCTACCTTCTCGGGGTTCAGAGTCACTACTGCATGGAGCCTCAGCCCTTGAACCCTGAGTTACGCTGAGCCCCTGAACTGTGAGTTACGCTGAGCCCCTGAACCGTGAGTTATGCTGAGCCCCTGAACCGTGAGTTACGCTGAGCCCCTGAACCCTGAGTTACGCTGAGCCCCTGAATCCTGAGTTACGCTGAGCCCCTGAACCCTGAGTTATACTGAGCCCTATTGGCTCAGGCCCCGGAGTGGCAGCCATATCCTGATCCCCAGGTTTAAACCTGAAGAGCACCACATCTTCCCCAGAGTTGGGTCATTGCCCTGCCCCCCACAGTAGAGTCACAGCTACAACCCACCCCCCTGGGCCTCACCTGCTAGAGAGTGCGTCAGAAGTACAGATCCTGGCTTTGTGGGCAACGCACATTCAACCCTGCCACAGAGAGTAAGCCTGCACCCAATGACCCAGGCCTTGCCTCAATTTGTAAGCCAGGCCCTGAGCCTAGGACCCCAGCCCCACAGCCACTCCAAGCACCTGCAAACAAAAGCCAGTGCCACTGCATTGTCTTGTGGGCCATATCAAGCTTGACAATAAAAAGTCCCCTTTGGCTGCATGTCCCCATTGTGGGGAAAATAAGAATAGGAGGATCCCAAAAGCCCTTGACATCAAGGACATTAACAACCACTGCCACAAATCTGTACAGCCTGGGCCTCGAGGCACCCACAGTTATTGCTGATGCTCAACACAGCTGAAGAGCTGCACCGAGACCATATCACTGCACCCATCTGGAAACACAGCCACCACACCCTTTCCAACCAGCACACTAAGACCCAACTGCAGGTAAAAGTCTATCTCTATGAAAGCCACTCTAGAAACTTTGGAAGAGGCAATTGTTCCACCAGGTGTACAGACATCGGTGCAAGGACACAAGAAACATGAAGCAGCAAGAAAATCTGGCATCAAAGGAACATGATTGTCTAGTAACAGAGCCCAGTGGAAAAGGAAATCAGTGAACTGTCAGAAATAAATTCAAAATAATGATCTTAAGAAAACTAAATGAGGCTGGGCCTGGTGGCTTACGGCTGTACTTTGGGAGGCCGGGGTGGGGGTGGATCACCTGAGGTCGGGAGTTCAAGACCAGCCTGACCAACATGGTGAAACCCCATCTCTACTAAATACAAAAAATTAGCCAGGCGTGGTGGCACATGCCTGTAATCCCAGCTACTCAGGAGGCTGAGGCAGGAGAATCGCTTGAACCCGGGAGGCGGAGGTTGCGGTGAGCCAAGATCATGCCATTGCACTGCAGCCTGGGCAACAAGAGTGAAACTCCATCTCAAGAAAGAAAAGAAAAGAAAGCTAAATGAGATAAAAGAAAATGCAGACAGGCAATTCAACAAAATCAGGAAAACATATATTAATGAGAAATTCAACAAACAGATAAAAAACCATAACAAAGGAACAAGACAGAAAATCCTGCAGCTGAGAAATTCAATTCGTGAAGTAAAAAAGTATAATAGCTTCAATAGTAGTCTTGTCAAGCAGAAGATTCTCTGAACTGGAAGACAGTTTGTTTCAAATTACCCAACTGGAGAAAAAAAAAAGGATTGGAAAGAAGAAAATCTGTAAGACTTAAGGGACTCCATTAAGCATATGCATGTTTGTATTATGGGAGTTCCAGAGAGAGAAGAGTGAGGAGAAAGCATAGAAAACCTATTTAATGAAAATTTCCCAAGTCTGGAGAGAGATATGGGCATCTAGACCCAAGAAGCTCAAAGTATCCCAAATATATTAAACCCAAAAAGGTCCTCTCTGAGGCAAATCAAAGTCAAATTGTCAAAACTCAAAGACAAAGTGAGAATTCTAAAAACAGCAAGAGAAAAGTGTCAAGTCACATATGAAGGAATCTCCATTAGACAAACAGCAGATTTCTGTACAGAAACCTTTGAAGCCAGGAGAGGAGTGATATAGTCGAAGTGCTGAAAGGAGAAAGTTATTAGCCAAAGCTATCTTTCAGAAATGAGGGAGAAGTAAAGTCTTTTCCAGACAAACAGAAACTGAGGGAATTAATCGCTACTAAACTGACTAGTCTTGCAAGAAATGCTGAAGGGAGTCCTACATCTGGAAGCAAAAAGGTGGTAATCACTAACTTGAAAACACGTAAAAGTATAAAACTCACTGGTAGAGCAGATATATAAAAGGGAAAGAGAAAAGAATTAAACCTATCACTACCGAAAACCACCAAACTGCAATGATAACAAGAAGAGAGGAAGAAAGGATATATAACCAGAAAACAATTAACAAAATGGGCCGGGCGTGGTGGCTCACACCTGTAATCCCAGCACTGTGGGAGGCCAAAGCGGGTGGATCACCTGAGGTCAGGAGTTCGAGACTAGACTGGCCAACACGGTGAAACTGCATCTCTACTAAAAATACAAAAATTAGCCAGGTGTGGTGGCACAGGCCTGTAGTTCCAGCTACTCGGGAGGCTGAGGGAGGAGAATCGCTTGAACCGGGAGGTGGAGGTTGCAGTGAGCCGAAATGGTGTCACTGCATTCCAGCCTGGGCGACAGAGTGAGACTCTGCCTCAAAAAAATAAATAAATAAATAAAATGAAGGAAATAGTCCTTACCTATCAATAACAACCTTGAAAGTAAATGGATTAAATTCAAACCCAGGCAGGCAGGCACTGGGAGCCACATTGTTGGGGCCTCACGGGGGAGCAGCCTCAGGTTGAGGAAGAAGTAAGTTAATGCAGGCTCAGCCCTCGCAATAGAGCCTGGCCCCGCAGATGCTGCTGTCATTATTTTACCCTTGGTTTCAGGGTGGAGACACCCAGGTTCCTTCCCACCTCAGGGCCCTGGCACATGCTGTTCCTTCTGCTTGCTCCCCCTCCCACCGTCTGTGTTTGGTCGTCTCCTGCTCTTCCTTGAGGTGACCCAGCCTAACTATCTCTTCCTGACCACAGACCATATTGATGCACCGGTGATATGGTTTGGATGTCTGTCCCCTCCAAATCTCATGTGAAATGGGAGCCTCACTGTTGGAGGTGGGCCTGGTGGGAGGTGTTAGGGTCATGGGGGCGGGTCCCTCGTGAATGGCTTGGTGCCCTCCCTGCAGTAATGAGTGAGTTCCTGCTCTGTTAGTTCATGTGAGAGCTGGTTGTCTGGCATCTCTCTCGCTACTGCTCTTGCCATGGGACACATGTGCTCCTGCTTCACCTTCCGCCATGAGTGGAAGCTTCTTGAGGCCTCACCATGTTGGTGCCATGCTTCTTGCACAGCCTGCAGAACCATGAGCCAAATAAACCCCTTTTCTGTATAAATTATCCAGCCTCAGGTATTCCTTTATAGCAACGTAAGAATTCACTAAGACACCCCCGAAATCTCCAGATCCCTCCCTGCCTGTCACCCTTGGTGTCTATTCATTCGATGCCTGGAGGTGTAGCCTCTGTCTCCTGTGGCCTGGGGGTGGGGGTCCTGGGCAGGGCAGACGCCAACATCCCAACAGGGCTTGGCCATGGCAGCAAGAGCTCTGAGTCCTCTGGGCTCTGACTGTCCCGCCACCCATGTGGATTTCCTACCCAAGGTCCAAACCTGCCTGCGCATTCCCCACATTCCTCTGCTCCTTTCACAGGCAGCCGCTACACCTTGTCCTTATTCCATCACCCCACCCCGAGGTGCTCCAGCTCCACTCTCCTTCCAGTTAGCTCCTCCAGTCCCAGGGCTACTCTTAGTCCCCACCTTTCCTCTTGCCTTGCCAGCATATGGCAATGGAACCCTGAGGCCCTGCTGACACCCACAATGGGCCACTTTGGGCTGTGGACATCACCTTTTATCTCTGAAGTCATTCCCTCTGGTGAAAGTCCATCTCTAGGCCGGGCACAGTGGCTCACACCTGTAATCCCGGCACTTTGGGAGGCCAAAGTGAGAGGATCAAGAGGTCAGGAGTTCGAGACCAGTCTGGCCAACATAGTAAAACCCCGTCTCTACTAAAAAAAAAAAAAAACTACAAAAAAATTAGCCGGGTGTTGTGGTGTGCGCCTGTAATCCCAGCTACTTGGGAGGCTGAGGCAGGAGAACCCTGGAGGTGGAGGTTGCAGTGAGCCGAGATCATGCCACTGCACTCCAGCCCAGGCAATAGTGCGAGACTCCATCTCAAAAAAAAAAATGTCCGTCTCTGCTTTATTTGTTCAACTCTGCTGGAATGTCCCTAGACCTATAGGAAAAGTCTTTTGTATGGCAAGAGTGACGCCATCATGAAGTGAAAACCCCATGATGACCATGTTTCGCTCCAGCATACCAAGCTGTCCCTGTCACACAGATAACTCCTCATAAAGATGCCTCTCTAATCTCCCCAGTGGTCAAGATTTTGCTGGAATGTCGGAGGCATAACCAATTGCACTTGTTTTACCAAAAAAAAAAAATTCTTGTGATATAAAGAATACTTTCTGCAGGGTGTGGAGATCCACCATCCCATGGACAACCAAGACATCACTTCAGTTTGTAAGTTCCTATTAAATGTTTATTTCTTAGACACTGGATTTGTCAGCCTCTTTCTTTGTCCTGTTGGCTCCCTTGGCCTTTGAGGATAGGTTTGCATAGACCTGCTCACCTGCAGAACACCTTCAGACTTAGAAAGGGCAGCTGGACTCACCTCCTGTCCCTCAGAACCAGCTACATCCACTCCAGTCCTACCTTGGAATCTGCCCACCCTTTTCCAGTCTCAATATTCTTCTATGTGGATAGGCCAGGTCTCCTCAGCAGGAAGACCCTCCCCTGACCCCAACGCATGCATGGGGTAGGAGGATAGCACGTCCGCTGTATCATGACACTCCCTCTACAATTTGGCAGAACTGGCAATTCTGCCTGCTAATAGGTCAGCCCACCACTGGTGAGTGATGTGGTCCTGAAGGGTGGGAGGACATCGTAGGCAGGGACCACCTGTGACTGCCCACCCTCCATGGTTTGAGGAACCAGAGCCCCTCTACAGCCTTCCTCCCAAGGCTAATGGTGAGCAGGGAGAGTTTGCTTCAAGTGGTTGCATTTTCAAAGGAGCAGGGGCTGTGGGGTGGGGATGGGATCAGGGGCTGCCTAGGCCAGAGCTTCTTGCACCTTCTTGTGCTCACAGCATTTTTGGATCTTGGCAAAATGCAGATCGCTTTCCCAGTTCAGGGAGCCTGCAGCATTTACCTTGTTGGACTGGTTCCTTGGCCAAGCTGATGCTGGGGTCAGGAACCTCAAGGCAGGGGGAAGACATACCCCCCTCCCCCATGCCAGCCACCTTATGGTGCTGCTACAGCAGCTGCCTGGGTGCCCACAGCCTAACCTAGGGGCTGCTAGAGCTCTGGGGCATCATACCATGCCCCAAGGACCTCCCTCAACTTGTGGCATCAGGGGGAAGAGAGAAACACTCGCTCCTGGTGTGCTTGTCCTCAGTGGGCCAATGCTGAAGCCCCCACAGGATTGTGGCCCAATTTCTCCCAGTTTGAGCAAATTCATTGGCATTTGTGCCTTTCCTGCCTTGGTTTCTCCACTTTCTCATCTTTGCTTCCTAGGATCACCTTCCAGATAAACTACCGCACCCATGTCCTGGTTTTAGGTCAACCATTGGAGTGACCAAAATAAGATCAGGAACATCTGGCATTTGTGTGATTGGGAACCCTAGGATGGGAGCACTGGGAGCATTTCCTCCATGGCACCCCCAATCCATGTCTTCCCACCCCTCTGACACACTGAAGTACTACTCCGATGGAAATAACCAGAGGGTGCTGCTGTTCGCAATAAAAACCCGGATAACAATTTAGGAGTTCAGGCAGGGTCTTGGCCTGGACTGGACATGAGTGAAGAGGAGGGAGTTGTCCACAAATCCCCTTAGGTCCACAGAAAGCTCTGCAAGGCATCAGCTTGAACATGCACACGTATTTATTAGCAAACAAGACAAAAGGGGCTGGAATCTGATCCAGCAGGCAGTCCCAACCCTGTCCCTGAAGCGCCCACAGCCCAGAGGAGGTGAGCCAATACTGTGGTCCCCACTGCAGCCTCACAGTTTCTGGTGCACTCAGAATGGCTGCAGGAGTCAGGGAGCCCACAGCAGGGCAAGGAGCAGCAATAGCTGGGAGGGGTTTGGCCTGGGTGTACTGTGGGACATCACCCTCCGGATCCAGTGGAAGTACACACTGATGTTGGTGTAGACACCAGGCCGATTGGGTTGACCGCAGTCCATTCCCCAGCTCACGATTCCAACCTGATACCACAGTCCATCCTTGTCACAGACCAAGGGTCCACCTGAGTCACCCTGGGGAGCAGCATGGGTGAGCCCAGCCTGGGGCAGAGTGGGTGGGGCAGCAGAGAGGCCATGAGAGCAGGAGGGGCTGTGGGGCTAGGCAGACTGAATGCAAACCTTACTCCTTCCCATGGAATCAAGTCTCAGTTTCTACACTTTCAAAGTGGGGCAACAGCCTCCAGGGGTTGGTGGGTTAATCAGTGTAGGCAGAATTTATGAAAAATGAGAAGCATATTTTGTAGGCTCAGTAACTGAGACTGCACTGGTTTTCTCCTAAGAAATCCAAGCAATGGGTTGGGAGTGGTTGGGGGAGAAATGGTAGCTGCTCTCAGGTCTAGAGCTGGAGAGGGTGGGATTCCCTGGTGGGGTAGAGGCACTCACTTTGCAGGTGTCTACACTGCCATCCTCAGCACCAGCACAAAACATGGAATCCCGGATCATACTACGGCTAGAGGGCTGTTCAAACAGGTAATTACACCTGGTGTTGTTTAAGATGGTGACCTGTGCTTCCCGGAGGTTGTAAGGAGGTGGCAGAGGTGCTGGAGATAGGACAGAGAAAGACAGCACCCTTCACCTCTCCTCTGCTATCTGGAGCAGGGAGAGGAGAAAGGGCATGTGTTATAGTGGTGGGGAGAAGGTCCCTGACACACCCACAACACCCAGCATTGCTCTTGACTCCCCAGCACCCAGTGCATCAAAAGCAATCAACAATATCACAGAATAACCCAATAGATGGGCCAGGCTGTTGCAGTGCTTCCTGAAACTCGGTTTCTCTATCTGTAGAATGGAGATGGTAGTCCCTGCCTAAGTCCGCGGAGAGATTTCTCAACCAAAGCATGGCAGGAAGAAGGGCTACAGTAGATGAGAATGTTTATGATTAACACATGACAGCTGGGGGTCCAGGTCAAAACTTGCCATATTTGATGAAAGACATGAACCCACAGATTCAAGAAGCTGAGCAAATTCCACATAGGATAAACACAAAGAGATTTACACTGAGACACATTATAATAAAACTAACAAAAGATAAAGGGAGAATCTTATGAACATGGAGAGAGAAGTGATACATCAAGGACAAGGGATCCTCAGCAAGATTAACAGAAACAGTCAACCAAGAATTTTATATCAGGAAAAAATGAAGAAGAAATTAAGACATTCTCAGATAACCAAAAGCTGAGAAGATTTGTCATTAGCTGACCTATCCTACAAGAAGGGGATAAAGGAATCCTTCCAGTTAAAATGAAAGAACACTAGAGAGTAACTCAAAGTCATACAAACAAATAAAGAGCCCTGGTCAAGACAACTACATAGGTAAATATAAAAGTCAGTATTATTGTAGTTTTGGTGTGTAACTCCTCTTTTTCTTATGTAATTTAAATGACAAATACATAAAACAATAATTATAAATCTAGGTTAAAGGTTACACAATGAACAAAGATGTAAATTGTGACAAAAACAACATAAAGTGGAGGAATGGAGCCATATAGGAACAGAGACTTTTTTTAATACTGTTGAAGCTAAGTTGGTATAAATTCAAAGCAGGTTATTATAAGGTTTAGATGTTAATTGTAATCCCTAGAGCAACCACTAACAAAGCAAAATAAACACGGAGAAGGAAATGAGAAGGGAATCAATATGGTACTCTAAAACAATCAGTTAAACAAAAATGAGGAAATAAGAAACAAAAGAAATAAAAAATATCAGCATGGAAAAAAGATATGATGAGATCTAAAAACCAAGTAACAAAATGGCACAAGTAATTCTTTGCAGATCTGTAATTAATTACTCTTAATGTAAAGGGCTTGAATGCTCCAAATAAAAAGCAGAGACTGATAAAATGGCTTTTAAAAAAATCACTGGATCCAGATAGGTGCTCCTTATAAGAGATTCACTTTAGATCCAGTGAAACACACAGGCTGAAAGTGAAAGGTTGGGAAAAATTTCCATAAAAATAGTAACCAAAAGAGAGCTGAGGTTACTATACTCTATCAGACAAAATAGAAATTAATACAAACTTGTTATAAGAGTCCAAGAACAACATTACATATTGATAAAACAATCAAATCATCAAGAAAATATACCAATCATAAACATCTTCATACCTAACAACAGATCGCCAAAACATATAAAGCAAAATTGACAGAATTGGTGGGAGAAATAGACAGTTCTACAACAATAGTTGGAGATAATAGCTCACTATTAATAATTGATAAAATGGCTGGGCACTGTGGCTCACACCTGTAATCCCCGAACTTTGGGAGGCCGAGGTGGGTAGTTCACCTGAGGTCAGGAGTTTGAAACCAGCCTAGCCAACATAGTGAAACCCCTTATTGATACATCCCACAAAATGAACCTTGGAGACACTATGTTATATGAAAGAATCTAGACCCCCAAAAATCATATGTTGTATGTTCCATGTGTATGGAATAGAAAAAAAGCTCATAGAAAAATGATATGAAGAAAGAAAATATTTTCATATAGCTATGTGTCTTAAGGTAGCTGCTATTACAAAACAGTAAAAAAGTTAAAATAGCAATAATTTTTATAAAGTAAAAAGTTTACAGTAAGCTAAGTTCCACTTGCTATTAAAGAAAGAAAAGGTTTTTGGGTAAATTTAGTGTAGCCTCAGTATACAGTGTTTATAAAGTCTACAGTAGTGTACAGTCATGTCCTAGACCTTCACATTCACTCACCATTCATTCACTTACCAACAGCCACTTCTAGTCCAGCCAGCTCCACTAATGGTAAGTGCCTAGGGCACAGGTATACTGTTTTTTATCTTTTTTTTTTTTTTTTTTTTTTTTTGAGATGGAGTCTTGCTCTGTCACCCAGGCTGGAATGCAGTGGTGCCATCTCGGCTCGCTGAAACCTCTGCCCCTCACGGGTTCAAGCGATTCTCCTGCCTCAGCCTCCCAAGGAGCTGAGACTACAGGTACCCGCCCCCACACCCAGCTAATTTTTGTATTTTTAGTAGAGACGGGGTTTCACCATATTGGTCAGGCTGGTCTCGAACTCCTGACCTCAGGTGATTCACCTGCCTCGGCCTCCCAAAGTGCTGGGATTACAGGCTCATGCGCCTGGCCTGGTTTTTATCTTTTATGCCATATCTTTACTGTGCCTCTTCTCTGTTTAGATATGTTTAAGTACATAAGTACTTACCAGTGTGTTACAACTGCTCTGGTATTTAGTGCAGTAACAAGCTGCACAGGTTTGTGGCCCAGGAGCAATGGGCTAGACCACACAGTCTGGGTGTGTAGCAGGCTCTGCCATCTGGGTTTGTGTAACTACACTCCATGATGTTGACACAATGATGAAAGTGCCTCATGATGCATATCTCAGAACATATCCCGGTCATTAAGTGACACATGACTGTAGGCTACAAATCACTGAATTGTGTCCTTCAACACTGAACACTTGAAAATTTTATGGTTTGTGAGTTGCCTCAATTTTTAAAAATCATTGCCTGAGGCTTCTGTCACCAGGTCCTCCCGAACTCCCTCTCACTCCTTCAGGCCCAGGCCAAGCTGGCCTCCCTCTCACACTGTCCTGCTGGCCCCCACAGTCCCTGGAAGGGGGAAGAACTGGGTGTTTGGTCCCTGCCCTGACAGGTGGCAGTGAGAGCAGAAAAGCAAGTGAGGAGAGAATGAGAGCAGGAGGGGCGCAGGTTGCAGCCCCAGACCAAGGAGGGGGCTGCTGTGCTTGTGTAGCGGGAACAGGGGTAGAGGGTAATGCTCACCCCGCACCCCCATCACCCCACCCGGTCTATCCCCAGCCTCACTGCCACTGGGGTTGATTAACCCCCAGCCGGTCACCCAGCAGTCCGGCCGGTGCACGAAGTTGAAGGTGGAAGACTCGATGCAAATGGGCTGGATGTACGCATTGTAGGTGACAGAAGAGGCCAGTCTCAGCAGGGCAATGTCATTGCGTAGAACCCCAAGTGCGTCAGGGTTCACAATGATGTCCTGCACTTTGTAACGACTGCTGTAGGCCCGCAGGTTCCAAGGAGTTGGCCTGGAAGTCAGCTCGCCCAGCTGGACCGTCCACTCGGAGGGATAGTAGTGCCTAGCAGAAAAGGAGAGAGGGCGGGGAGCCCTGGAATAGGGGGCTGGCCGCCTGAGCACGCTGGAGGCCCAGTCCCTGAGGCCAAGCTGCTGAGTGGCTACTGTTTGCTCATCCTGGAGGCCATTAGCAAGTCTGAGGCCCCGACCGTCCCCCCAGACTAACTTTTGGAAGCAGTGCGCAGCCGAGAGCACCCAGCGGCGGCTGAGCAGGCTCCCTCCACATCGGTGGCGTCTCCTCAGGCGCAGGCTGGCCTGCCATGGCCAGCGCCCGCGCGCGGACTCCACTCCGCCCGCCACCAGCGAGTGAATTTCCCGGTGGCCGCAGGCCTCTGGGATGGACAGACGGAAGCGGCTGAGCTGCCGGGTAGGGTGGGGTGGGGTGGGGTGGGGTGGGCAGGCCCGCCCTGCCCGGCCTTGCCCCGGGGTGCGCGCAGCGGGGGGCTCCCCGGGGAACCGCGCGCCAAGAAGGTGACGCTAGGGACCCTCCCACGTGGTGGGCAGTGGACGGTCCCACCCCTAGGACCCATTAGTTACTTGAGAGCATCACGTTCTCGGGACCTGGAACAGAGAGCAGTAGATGGGCCCCCGTGCACCCTGGCCCAGCCGCCCTGGCTGGCATCGCGCGTCCTCGGCGCCCTACCTGACAACAGCTCCTCCTCCTGCGACTCTGCAGGACACAAGAAGTGACCCCCGCGGCCTCCACCTCCCGGCCTCCCCGCTGCCCCCGGTCCCGCCAGTAGCGCCCCGAGCTCACCCGGCTTCCCGAGTCCAGCCCCAGCCAGCAGCAGCGCCAGCAGCAGCGCCCCGCGCGCGCCCATGGCCTCCTCTCCCGCGGCCTGGCGCGCCCTCTGCCTCCTCTCGCGCCGGACCGGGGGCGCCCCCTGGGGGCAGGGCGGGTTGGGAGCTCCAGCTTAATCCTCCCAAACCGGGCCCAAGGGCTGTTTGGGGCCTCTCAGGCCTGGTAGCGCCCTGGCTTTCAGCTCCTAGGGGCGGGTCTTCAACCACATTCCTTGATGTGGCCCAGACCCGGTGGACCCCACAGTCCTTTTCTTGTCTGCAGCCCGGGGGTCCTGGCTGCCCGCTTGGTGCCCCCTGCCCTCCACCCACGACCTCCTCCAGCACCAAGGGCCTGGCCCTGAGCCAGGAGTCCCCTTAAAGCAGGTAGGCAAGGCCTTCCTGAGGGCCGGGTGGGGCCTGGAAGATCACGCCACTGCACTCCAGCCTGGGCGACAGAGCAAGACTCCTTCTCAAAAAAAAAACAAAAAAACAAACAAACAAAAATTAGCTGAGCATGATGGCACACGTCTGAAGTCCCAGCTACTTGGGAGGCTGAGGCATAGAGGCTGCAATGAGCTGCGATAATGCCATTGCACTCTAGTCTAGGCGACAGATCAAGATATTGGAAAAAAAAAAAAGAAAGAAAGAAAAGAGAAAGAAGAAAGAAAGAAAAGAAAAAGAAAGAAGAAAGAAAGAAAGAGAAAAAGAAAGAAAGACAAGACCTTAACACAGTAAAGCCCACAGCTAAAATCATACTCGATGAAAAAGTGAAAGCTTTTCCTCTAAGATCAGGAACAAGGCAAGGATGCCCAGTTTTACCAATGCCATGCAACATTGTACTGAAACTTCTAGCCAGAATAATTAGACAAAAAAAAAAAAAAAAAAAAAAAAAAAAAGACGTGAGAATCAGAAAGGAAGAAGTAAAATACTTCCATTTGCAGATGACATCTTGTTTGTAGAAGTCTCTAAAGATTTCACACAAGGCCGGGCTCGGTGGCTCATGCCTGTAATTCCAACACTTTGGGAGGCTGAGGCGGGCAGATCACGAGGTCAGGAGATCGAGACCAACCTAGCTAACACGGTGAAACCCCGTCTCTACTAAAAATACAAAAAATTAGCCGGGCATGGTGGCGGGTGCCTGTAGTCCCAGCTACTCAGGAAGCTGAGGCAGGAGAATCACTCGAACATGGGAGGCAGAGGTTGTAGTGAGCCAAGTGCTCCACCGCACTCTAGCCTGGGCAACAGAGCAAGACTCCGTCTCAATAAAAAGAACTCAAGGAAACACTTTACTTACAGTTACCCATAAAGGACATTACAAAGGATACAGAGGAACAGCCACGTGGAAGAGATGCACAGGGCTGGGAAGGGGCATACAGTTCCCATTCTGTCTCCAGGTGTGCCATCCTCAAGGGTCCTCCACGTGTTCAGCAACCCAGAAGCTCTCTGAACCCTGTCCTTCTGGGTTTCTATGGAGGCTTCACTACATAGCCATGATTGATTGTATCATTGCCCGTTGCTGATTAACTCAACCTTCAGCCCCTCTGCCCACCGAGAGGTTGGGTGTGGGGCTAAAAGTTCCAAGCTTCTAATCATGACTTGGCCTTTCTGGTGACCAGTCGTCTTCTAGGAGCCCATCAAGAGTTGCATCATTAGGCAGGGTGCGGTGGCTGATGCCTGTAATCCCAGCACTTTGGGAGGCCGAGGCAGGCAGATCACCTGAGGTCAGGAGTTCGAGAACAGCCTGGTCAACATGGCAAAACCCTGTCTCTACTAAAAATACAAAAATTAGCTGGGCGTAGTGGCACACGCCTGTAATCCCAGCTACTTGGAAGGCTGAGGCAGGAGAATCGCTTGAACCTGGGAGATGGAGTTTGCAGTAAGTTGACATCACCCCACAGCACTCCAGCCCGAGTAACAGAGTGAGATTTCGTGTCAAAAAAAAAAAAAAAAAAAAAGAAACAAAAAACAAAACAAAACATATACAAAAGAAACAAAATACATTTAGGCCAGATGCTGTTACCTGCTGAAGCCCTCCCTGTTCAAAATGGGGATGAGGAAACCTTGGAGATGTGTTAAAGATATAATAGCCAGCTGGGCGCCGTGGCTCATGCCTGTAATCCCAGCGCTTTGGAAGGTTGAGGCGAGGGGATCACCTGAGGTCGGGAGTTCGAGACCAGCCTGGCCAACATGGCGAAACCCCGTCTCTCCTAAAAGTACAAAAATTAGGCCGGGCACAGTGGCTCTCACCTGTAATCCCAGCACTTCGGGAGGCCGAGGCGGGCGGATCACTTGAGGTCAGCAGTCTGAGACCAGCCTGGCCAACATGGTGAAACCCTGTCTCTACTAAAAATACAAAAAAATTAGCCAGCCATGGTGATGCACGCCTGTAACCCCAGCTACTCAGGAGGTTGAGGCACAAGAATCACTTGAACCTGGGAGGTGGAGGTTGCAGTGAGCCAAGATCATTCCACTGTACTCCAGCCTGGGCGACAGAGTGAGACCCTGTCTCAAAAAAGAAAAAAATAATTAGCGGGGCATAGTGGCACCTACCTGTAATCCCAGCTACTTGGGAGGCTGAGGCAGGAGAATCACTTGAACCCGGGAGGTGGAGGTTGCAGTGAGCCGAGATCGTGCCACTGCACTCCAGCCTGGGCAACAAGAGTGAGACTACATCACACACACACACACAAAGAGTTGTATGATTAGAACAAAAGACACTCCTTTCACCTAGGAAATGCCAAGGGATTAGGAGCTCTGTGTCAGGAACCCGGGTCAAATACCAAATATTAGAACAAATGATGCACCTAGCACCTCTATTGCTCAGGAAATGTCAAGAGTTTTAGAACCTCTGTGCCAGAAACTGGGGGCAGAGCCCAAATATATATCTCTTACTGTATCACAATAGCACTATGACCTTTTTTGGCAGGCTTCTTTCACTTAGCATAATGTTTTCAAGGTTCATCCATGTTGAAGCAGGCATCAGTACTTCATCCCATTTTTTTTTTTTTTTTTGAAACAGAGTCTCGCTCTGTCGTCCAGGCTGCTGTGCAGTGGTGCGACCTCGGCTCACCACAACCTCTGCTTCCCGGGTTCAAGAGATTCTCCTGCCTCAGCCTCCCGAGTAGCTGGGACTACAGGCATGAGCCACCATACCTGGCTAATTTTTGTATTTTTAGTAGAGAGGGGGTTTCCCTATGTTGGCCAGGCTGGTCTCGAACTCCTGACCTTGTGATCTGCCTGCCTTGGCCTCCCAGAGTGTTGGGATTACAGGTGTGAGCCACCCCGCCCGGCCACTTCATCCTTTTTAATGGCTGACTAATATTTTATTGTATGGATTTTACCACAATTTGTTTATCCGTTGATGGACAAATTGCTTTTGTAACTTAAAGAAGTCAAAAATAAAAGGTTAAACAAGTGAGATCACAGTAAAGTGTGTAGTCTAGTTAGTTGTGCTGTCTTAATGTCAATGTCCTGAATTTTGATAGTGTACTATAGTTATGGTAGATTTTACTGTTGGGAGAAGCTAGTTGAAGGGTACTTGGGACCTCGCTACTATTTCTGCAACTTTTCGTGAGTCTGTAATTATTTCAAAGTAAAAAGTTAACGCAGGGTGCAACGGCTTATGCCTGTAGTCCCAACTACTCAGGAGGCGGAGGTGGGAGGATCGCTTGAGTACAGGAGGCTGAGGCTGCAGCAGCCCTGTTCATACCACTGCACTCCAGCTTGGATGACAGAGCAAGACCCTGTCTCAGAAAAAAAAAAAAAAAAAGATCCCATGTGAAATTATTCAGACTTTCAGACTTCAGCCTGGGTTCCCAAGTCTTTACCAAAATATTTTTTCTGTCTTCCTTGATTCAATTTGTTTGAGGCAGGAGTACAGTTGGGAAAGGGGGAATTTTTTTCAGCTTTGAGAATTTAAGGCTGGGTATGGTGGCTCATGCCTGTAATTGCAACACTCTGGGAAACTGAGGCAGGAGGCGTGCTTGAGGCCAGGAGTTCAAGACCAGCCTGGGCAATATAGCAAAACCCTGTCTCTACAAAAGATAAATTAAAAAATAAAAAATATAATTTTGTCCGGGAGCAGTGGCTCACGCCTGTAATCCCAGCACTTTGGGAGGCTGAGGCAGGCAGATCACGAGGTCAGGAGATCGAGACTGTCCTGGCTAACACAGTGAAACCCCGTCTCTACTAAAAAAATACAAAAAATGAGCCGGGTGTGGTGGCACGCACCTGTAGCCCCAGCTACTAGGGAGGCTGAGGCGGGAGAATCGCTTGAACCTGGGAGGTGGAGGTTGCAGTGAGCCAAGATTGCATCACTGCACTCCAGCCTGGGCAATAGAGTGAGACTCCATCTCAAAAATATATATATATACAATTTTATAAATATAGAACAGTATAAAGAATCACCATCACTCACAAACTTACCTGGAATCTCAAGATTGCCTTTTTTTTTTTTCTTTTTCTGAAACAGGGTCCTGCTCGGTCATGCAGGCTGCAGTGCAGTGGCATGAACTTGACTCACTGCAACCTCCACCTCCTAAGCTCAAGCAATCCTCCCACTTCAGCCCCCTGAGTAGCTGGGATTACAGGCACGAGCTACCACACCTGGCTAGTTTTTTTGTATTTTTTGTAGAGATGGGATTTTGCCATGTTCGCTGATCTCTAACTCCTAGGTCAAGCCATCCGCCCACCCTAGCTTCCCAAAGTACTGGGATTACAGGCGTGAGCCATTGCGCCTGGCCGATTGCCAATTGCCAATGCCTCAACACCTTCTTTCATGTTTTAAATAAACAATTTTTTTATTTAAATAAATAAATGAGAAATAAAACAATCTTTTTTCTTTTGAGATGGCGTCTCACTCTGTCGCCCAGGCTGGAGTGCAGTGGCACAATCTCAGCTCACTGCAACCTCCACCTCCCGGGTTCAAGTCTCAGCCTCCTGAGTAGCTGGCATTACAGGTGCACGCCACCAAGCCCGGCTCATTTTTGTACTTTTAGTAGAGATAGGGTTTCACCATGTTAACCAGGCTGCTCTCGAACTCCTGACCTCAGGTGATCTGCCTGCCTCGGCCTCTCAAAGTGTTGGGATTACAGGCATGAACCACTGAGCCTGGTCTGGTGAGCCAATTTTTATATTTGTAATAGAGACAAGAGAGACAAGAGTCTCCTTATGTTGCCCAGGCTGGTCTCGACCCCCTGGCCTCAAGTGATCCTCCCACCTCAGCCTCCCAAGTAGCTAGGACTATAGGCATGTGCCATCATAGCGAGTTAATTTTTTGTGTGTTTTTATTGTCTCGAGACAGAGTCTTGCTCTGTTGCTCAGGCTGGACTGCAATGGCGTGATCTTGGCTCACCGCAACCTCCACCTCCTGGGTTCAAGCGATTCTCCTGCCTCAGCCTCCCGAGTAGCTGGGATTAGAGGTGCGTGCCACCATGCCTGGCTAATCTTGTATTTTTAGTAGAGACAGGGTTTTGCCATGTTGGTCAGGCTGCTCTCGAACTCCTGACCTCGTGATCCACCTGCCTTGGCCTCTCAAAGTGTTGGGATTATAGGCATGAGCCACTGAGCCTGGCCTGGTGAGCTAATTTTTAAATTTGTTATAGAGACAAGAGTCTCTCTTATGTTGCCCAGGCTGGTCTCGACCCCCTGGCCTCAAGTGATCCTCCCACCTCAGCCTCCCAAAGTGCTGGGATTACAGATGGGTGTCACCGCACCTGGCCTCTGAGGAGGATTTCATTATAAACCTGCCCTGAAGGGAGGGAATCCAATTTTACGAGAGGGTGTAGCCTGGTGAGGCCTGGATGACCTCCGGAGGCAGGGGCTTGTGCCTAGGCTGAGGCCTAAGGGTCAATGGGCAGACATGAAGTTGCCCCAGGCAGAGGGTACAGTGTGGGCAAAGTCAGGAAGTGGCAGGGCTTGGATCACTCCAGGAAGAGAGAGGAGTCATGTGTCACAGGAGCTCGAGACCCAGAGAGGGAGGCAGGCAGGCAGGCAGGGACCAAGCTTGGGCACAGCCAGGAAGGCAGGACAGGGCATGGTGGGGCCAATGGAATCATTACCCAAGTCGGGGATTTTCAGGGAAACAGCTTAGATAAGGCCAGGTGTACAGTAGCTCCCACCTGTAATCCCAGCATTTGAAAGGAGTTTGTGTTCCTGTAGTAGCAGACTTGGGAAGTTGAGGTGGCAGTATCACTTGAGCCCGGGAGTTCAAGGCTAAAGTGAGCTGATTGAGCCATTGCACTCCAGCCTGAGCAACAGAGAGATACGCTGTCTCAAAGGAAATACAAATTAAAAAACCAGCCGGGCATGCTGGCGTGTGCCTGTAGTCTCAGCTACTTGGGACACTGAAGTGGGAGGATCGCTTGAGCCCAGGAGTTCAAGGCTGCCGTGAGCTATGATTGTGCCTCTGCAGTCCAGCCTGGGTGACAGAGAAAGACCCTGTCTCTTAGAAAAAAAAAAAAAAAAAACTTAGATAAGAGGATGCTGTGCCTCCCTGGGGGTCTTCAGTCACCCATGGTCCTGGCAAGAGGAGGGCCAGGAGAGAGCTTCACCCACCTGCTGTCCTGCCCATGTGACATCCGCAGGTGCTGCCATGGCCACGACTGTTGTTACACTCGAGCTGAGGAGGCCGGCTGCAGCCCCAAGACAGAGCGCTACTCCTGGCAGTGCGTCAATCAGAGCGTCCTGTGCGGTGAGTCCCCAGCAGCACCATGCCACCCACCCCGAGTATCCCCTGGGCACCCTGGCATAGCCAGATGACTTCCGTGCCCCTGTTGCAATAACCACTGCTTCCAATTCTCTATAGACCACCCCTTGGGTATATCTAATGTAAGTGATATTTATTTTATTTATTTTTTGAGTCAGAGTCTCGCTCTGTCACCCAGGCTAGAGTGTGCTGATGTGATCTTGGCTCACTACAACCTCTGCCTCCTGGGTTCAAGCGATTCTCATGCCTCAGCCTCCCAAGTGGCTAGGACTACAGGCATGCACCATCACGCCCAGCTAATTTTTGTATTTTTTTCAGTAGAGGTGGGGTTTCACCAAGTTGGCCGGGCTGGTCTCAAACTCCCCACCTCAAGTGCTCTGCCCGCCTCGGCCTCCCAAAGTGCTGGGATTACAGGCATGAGCCGTGGTGTCTGGCCCTAATGTGAGTGATCTTTAACACTGAGCACTTGAAAAAGAAAACCCCGAAGAAACCGAATTCTTTGATGTCTGGACGACAAGGAAGAAGATAGAAATGGCATCAGATAATGAACAGTGTAAATGTTTATCAGAAAGGGGCTGGTGGTCGGGACAAGTAGGAGGATCGCTTGAGTCCAGGAGTGCATCTCCACAAAAAAGTTAAAGGATTTTTTAACATTGGCCAGGCGTGGTGGCACACATCTGTGATCCCAGCTACTTGGGAGGCTGAGGCAGGAGGATTGCTTGAAGCCTAGGAGGTTGAGGCTGCAGTGAGCTGTGATCAAGCCACTGCACTCCAGCCTGGGTGACACAGCAAAATCCAGTCTCAAAAAATAATAATAATAATATTTTACATAACCAACCACTTCTAAAGATTAAAAAAACCCCCATGATTTAAAACCTCAGGTCCCTCAGGCAATCATACCAGATATCGAAACAAAACAATAACATAAGGACTGCAGTATTTATTTTATTTTTATATTATTTATTTATTCTTTGTTAGTTTGTTTTTGGAGTGTGGGTTTTGTTTTGTTTTTTGATTTTTTTATTTTGTTCTACTCAATTTTATTCTTATTGCTCAGGCTTGAGTGCAATGGCCTGTTCTCAGCTAACTCAACCTCCGCCTCTTGGGTTTGCGTGATGATGGTTCCACGTCATCAGCCCTCCGCCTCTTGGGTTTGGATGATGATGGGTCCACGTCATCGGCCCTCCGCCTCTTGGGTTTGCGTGATGATGGGTCCACGTCATCGGCCCTCCGCCTCTTGGGTTTGGATGATGATGGGTCCACGTCATCGGCCCTCCGCCTCTTGGGTTTGCGTGATGATGGGTCCACGTCACCGGCCCTCTGCCTCTTGGGTTTGCGTGATGATGGTTCCACGTCACCGACCCTCCGCCTCTTGGGTTCCGGTGATGATGTTTCCACATCAGCGGCCCTCGGCCTCTTGGGTTTGGGTGGTTTTTCTGCCTCAGCCTCCTGAGTAGCTAAGGGAGGTGTCTTGAGATTATCATCCGCTGAGGGTGGAGGTGAGGGTGGAGCTGAGGGTGGAGGTGAGGGTGGAGCTGAGGGTGGAGGTGAGGGTGGAGCTGAGGGTGGAGCTGAGGGTGGAGGTGAGGGTGGAGCTGAGGGTGGAGGTGAGGGTGGAGCTGAGGGTGGAGGTGAGGGTGGAGGTGAGGGTGGAGCTGAGGGTGGAGGTGAGGGTGGAGCTGAGGGTGGAGGTGAGGGTGGAGGTGAGGGTGGAGGTGAGGGTGGAGCTGAGGGTGGAGGTGAGGGTGGAGGTGAGGGTGGAGGTGAGGGTGGAGCTGAGGGTGGAGGTGAGGGTGGAAGTGGAGTGGTCAGACACTCGGGAGGTGTCTTGAGATTATCATCCGCTGAGGGTGGAAGGGGATACAGCACACACTTGGCAGGTGTCTTGAGATTATCATCCGCTGAGGGTGGAGCTGAGGGTGGAGCTGAGGGTGGAGGTGAGGGTGGAAGGGGAGTGGTCAGACACTCGGGAGGTGTCTTGAGATTATCATCCGCTGAGGGTGGAGCTGAGGGTGGAGCTGAGGGTGGAGCTGAGGGTGGAAGAGGAGTGAGGAGACACTCGGGAGGCGTCTTGAGATTATCATCCGCTGAGGGTGGAAGGGGATGGAGCGGACACTCGGGAGGTGTCTTGAGGCTCAGGGAGTTATCCATTATAGAACGTTGTTGAGTTGGAGGAGGTGGCTGGTGGCCCATCCTGTTTTTTAAAGTTTCAGCTGTGAGGTAGGGCCAGTGGGGCAATCCTGAAGAATGACGATGCTCCGCTGCCGCCATTCTGACCTGTGGGGACAAAGGAGGGAATGCTTTCACACATATCCATTTGATGGACAAAATTACCGCCACCAACACAGTCTGCACCTTCTGTTGCTGGTGATAGATTTTTGCACCTTTCCATCCTCCAGGTTTCAAAATAGCAGTATCAGTGTCATAATATCACCCTTCCACTGAGTACTGCCGACAGCTGGGGGGTAAAGAAAAGTCATTGGGACACACTGTTGTCTCCACATGCCACTGTGTCTGTCTGCAAATGTAGGCAGGCTGGGGTCCTGCCCCAGGGAAGACAGAGTCATAACAGAGTAATAAAGAAGCATGTTTGAGACACAGGAGTGTCTATGTCTATCCTCATTCCTCCCTCACAGCCATCACCAGAGCATGTTTCTTGCACCAGGTCAACAGACAGTAAGAGACAGTAAGAGAGGCATGAAAAGCCCATTGTCCACACATGTTGCAGCTTCTTTTTGGAGAATGTTTTCCAGGCCTTTTATGTTCTGTCTCTGATTCTCAGAACTCTGCAAGGTCAGTGTGACCACCCTGCTCCAAATCTAAGAAAACAGAGGTTTCTAGAGGAAGGAGAAATTGTGCCCAGGGTCACACAGCTTGCAAGAGGCAGAGTGGAAGTTGATTCCAGCTCTGCCTGCAGGACCCTCTCATTTCCCCTCTGTTTCCCTTCTTGACAAAGGATCTTCTTCACTCTGGAGGTGCCACCCATGAGAACAAAGAGCTCTGGAGAGATGTGGATTCCTGAAGAGCTGCAGGGGGACTGGGAGAGGGTTTTCTGACAGAACAATCTTATCTCAAGAAGTCAGTTAGGCATGGCTATAATATTTCTTTTCACTCCCAGGTAATACCAAATTGTAAGTGCACTAAGACATGAAGAATACTTTTGTCCATGGAAAAATGAGGTGGGAATTCTAAACAAAGCAAGTTTTAAAACTGTGTTTCACTTCAAGTGTACAAGTCCCATCACGTGTAATCATAGGACTCGGCAGCTTTTGAAGGTACAGAGGCCACACAAGAACCAGCTTAGCTGAGCATCATTTAAGGCCTTCATTTGGAATTGTCCCTGTGGGTAATAAGTTACATTCACTCTTCACTAATTTACAGTCAGGGCCCATTTGCTATTACAAATACGGGACCTCTGACACTCAGAATATTAGATCAGGGGCCCCACTGGGTGGGGATGAAAGTGTTTTTGCACAACATGGTTACCAACAGGGATGGGACTGTGATGCTTGTAGGCAGCCTTTCTCTCTGCCATCTCCCTCTGCAGGGCTTGAGCACAGAGCTGTAGGGAGAAAAATGTATCCATGTCCTGACCTGGCAGACTATGTCCAAAAGCAAGGAAAACAAGCAAACTTACCCAGTTGCAAAGAGGCTTTCTTGCAGAAGGGGGGATCTGAAAAAGCCAACACATGAGAAATTGAATGTTGAGAGAGTCTAAGGGCCGTGGCATCATCTGCATCAGCACTGAACTATCCTGCAACTGCGGGGAGGAAGCTCCTTACTTTGCATTTGTGGTAGTCCTCTGCCCGCCGCCGCAACGCTTGCGCACGTTGAAACATTTTCCTATGGATTACAATCACTTTCATCAGATAAAGCACCACTTTCAGGATGATTTTAAATAATCTGCCATATTTCTGTTATCCTCACAACTGTACCCTTACACAATCTATCTATACCTAGAAAACGTATTTCAGATGGCTATAAGAGTACAGTCTGAGCCGGTCACGGTGGCTGACGCCTGTAATCCCAGCACTCTGGGAGGGCGAGGCGGATGGATCATGAGGTCAGGAGATTGAGACCATTGTGGCTAATATGGTGAAACCCCTTCTCTACTAAAAATACAAAAAATTAGCCAGGTGTGGTGGCAGGCACCTGTAATCCCAGCTACTCGGGAGGCTGAGGCAGGGGAATCACTTGAACCTGGGAGGCGGAGGTTGCAGTGAGCCAAGATCACGTCATTGCACTCCAGCCTGGGTGACACAGCGAGACTCCATCTCAGAAAAACAAAAACAAAAACAGAAACAAAAACAAAAAAACTGTACAGTCTGATCCAAACTGTTGCTATATTGATTCCTCCTCTTGCTTACTGCCTGCTGACTTCTGAGATGATAGTTTCCTTCCCCATTCTCAGTATATCCCTAATTCATCCTTCATTGAGCATCTTTTATCATAAAGCTGTATTCTCTTTGTATTAATATCCTTACCGTGTTTCACAGGGCAGAAACAGCTGGGCTTATAAACAGGCATAGTCCTTTTGAAGGATGTGGTTGATCCTACAACAACACACTTTCCTAAGGATGACAACAACTCACCCCACCCCTAGAATGGCTGGTATGAACCGAGTTTCCACACAGTCTAGCTGGCAATGGGGTCAGGAGACGTTTTGCTACTTCACATCTTTTGGTCACTGGTAAATATTAAGGTACTTTGTTTTCTGTTTTGTGAACTCTCTCTCTCTCTCACGATATGTCTTCTGACCATTTGTTTCTATTTCTGCATTTACTGGGTCTAAACATTGTACAAAGGTTAAAAACAACACTCCAATGGGCATTTCCCAGGAGGGTGGGGTTCAGTTTCTGAACTCACTTGTAGGTGTGTATTTCTTTCATAGCCAATTTCCCATTTTCCTCTGCCTCTGATAACTACCTCTCCTTTTCTGCATGCTCACATTCTTTCATGCTTAGTTTCCTCAGATTAGAAGGGAGAGAGATGCACACACATGATCCACCAGCCCGTGTGGGATTCCCTCTGCCCTTCTGGCATCTGAAGGCTGTGATTCAAAGATCCCCCCTGCAACCTTTCCACAAATGAACCAACTGATTCTCACAACCGAAGGGAGAATTGACACCTCCCATTGAGGGACAAAAAAAAAGTCACACTCTGGCCTGCTGGCAAGTCACCTGTCATTTCCAGCTCATCTTCATAGTTCCATAGTTAGTCCTATTCTTTAGTAAATATAAAGACTATTAAAAGCTTCTATGAGGTGCACTATGTGTGTTTCTGGGGTCAGTCTTGTGCTTGACACAGCGAAAGCTCATTTTAGTTCAGTGTGAAAAACCAGACCTCACCAATTCATCACAACTAACTCCATCAGAAGCAGAGGATTGCTCCTCATCTGACTCCTCCTGTGTGAGACCTGATTCTCAGTCAGAGGCTGATGCCGGAACTGAGACCATCAGCCATAGAGAGATCCTTCCAGAATATGGTGTCATTAACCCCGCAGTTCACTACTGCACTTTGCCATCATTCAGGACTGGAACTCTCGTCATCCACTTTAAAGATCCTGGTTGAGAGAAAAGGCAATCTGAATGCTGGGCGCATCTATTGAATTACAAATGATCGGAATGGCTCCTAAGTCAGGGTGTTATGTCCTGAAAATACGTGACAACGGCAAACCATCCACCCTGGTGTTGACTGACTTTAACAAGGTTCAGTTCACAGAGATTGAGGGCCGAAAAAGGAAACGGCCTAAAAAGGATAAGTTTGCTGTGTTGCCCTCACACCACTTGATTCACGGTCCTGATCCTAAGGATCTCATCTGATACTTGGTTTTATAGGAAGGATGTGTAAAATTCCCAGAACGCTAGGAAACAGGGACGAAAACACTTCAAAGAGAAAGTTAATGAACTTGTTTCTGACCACAGGGCATCCTTCAGCACATGCTGTCTGGAGTGGCCTCAAACAAGGAGTGTGTGGTGAGGTGCTGAGAATGCAATGGGAGCAGGGTCCTGTCCCCACGCTAAAGAAGCTCACAGTTTAATGCAAATGAGAAGCCAGTGAGGACATCACTACTCCTGCTGTGCACTTGGGAACTAGAAACACAAAACCTGACTCTGGAGGGAAGCTAAGGAAGCATTCTACTCTTGAGTTGACATAAGTGCGTCTGAAGCTTCTGATCTCCGATGAGAACAATGAGGGACACCAAACAGAATATAAAACCCATGATTGAATACATCAAATTGCTAACATGGCAGTAAACAGACATGAGGTGAAGATGGAGAAGAAGGAAACCCAGGACGAAAGTCAGCCTCGCATTTGGAACCCATTTCCCTGAGTTTCATTGCTGAATTCCAGAAGGAACTACTGAGATGCAAAGAAGCACAGCAGCTTTTGCACACATGCGTGGGATTAGATGGAAAACAAGTGGATTGAGGGTCTGCCAATGAAAGCGACCCATACTGAAGTCCACTGGCTCTGGTTGAGACCCAGAAGAGTCATGCATCAGAATAGAGGTGGACAGGAAATACCCTGGCCTTTGTAGGGACTGAGCCTGCACCGACGACCTCAATTGCAGCCTGTATGGAGGACCCCTGACCATCCCCCAGAAGTAGACTCCCATCTCTTCTGCAGCAAGATAACATGCTACTAGGCCTCAATTCATTGCTAAATATTTTTTAACAAGTATCTCACGTTTAACAACAAAAGATCAGTCATATGGCAGCAAAATACAATGTAATATGACCAAAACATGAAAGACTGTGAAAATGAATCTGGAGGTGACCCAAGCATTGAATTCAACAATCCAGGCTGGGTGTGGTGGCTCACACTGGGAGGCTGAGGTAGGCAGATCACCTGAGGTCAGGAGTTCAAGACTAGCCTGGCCAACATGGTGAACCCCTGTCTCTACTAAAATTACAAAAATTGGGCTGGGCACGGTGGCTCATGCCTGTAATCCCAGCACATTGGGAGGCCGAGGTGTGCGGATCATGATGTCAGGAGTTCTAGACCAGCTTGGCCAATATGGTGAAACCCCGCCTCTACTAAAAATACAAAAATTATCCGGGCATGGTGGCATATGCCTGTAGTCCCAGCTACTCAAGAGGCTGAGGGATAAGAATCGCTTGAACCTGGGAGGTGGAGGTTGCAGCGAGCCAAGATCATGCCACTGCACTCTAGCCTGGGTGACAGAGTGAGACTCTGTCTCAAAAAAAAAAAAAAAAAAAAAAAAATTGGCCAAATGTGGTGGCACACACCTGTAATCCAAGCTACTCGGGAAGCTGAGGCAGAATTGCTTCAAACTGGGAGGCAGAGGTTGCAGTGAGCCAAGATTGCACCATAGCACTCCAGCCTGGGTGACAGAGCGAGACTCTATCTCAATATTAAAAAAAAAAAAAAAAAGGCTGGCTGTGGTGGCTCACGCCTCTAATCCCAGCACTTTGGGAGGCTGGGGCAGGTGGATTACCTGAGGTCAGAAGTTCGAGACCAGCCTGGACAACATGGTGAAACCCCATCTCTAGTAAAAATACAAAAATTAGCTGGGCGTGGTGGTGGGCACCTGTAATCCCAGCTACTTGGGAGGCTGAGGCAGGAGAATCGCTTGAACCCAAAAGGCAGTGAGCTGAGATTGTGCCATTGCACTACAGCCTGGGCAACAACAGCAAAGCTCCATCTCCGGAAAAAAAAAAAAAGAGAGAGAGAGAAAGGAAAACCAATGCCAGTACTAGCAACTCCTCTTCCCCCGAAAAAATGACAAACAAGAATGTAGGAAGGGAAAGGAATTATACAGCTTAAACTAATGAAGCAGAAAGGACAAACTCAATTTTGAGCCCACTGAATTTGCCACAAATATTGTAGAAAATATTCTCAAGGACTTTACAGTTGTCTACTTTGATTGGCACATGGTTCGCACAACAGTATTTGTGTCAAGGCACATCTTACTGTTTTTTGGCGGTCTTCCTCTTTCCATTGATTTTGTCATGATGGTTGACTTTTGTTGTCACCTTCATCTTATGGATTTTAGCTCGAACTTTGGTTTTCACATGTCTCCGTAGAGTAATGACGTCTTTCCGGCCAATTTTATTTCCTGGAAAGGAAGAAACTCTTTTCTTTGTGTGCATACAAATGGACCTCAGCCCTTGGTGAGAGTGAGGAGAGGAGAAGGTGAGAAACCTGAGGGCAAGAAGCTGTTCTTTCCCTTTCCAGGGCAAACTCATTTCCACACTATGGGGACTCCAACAGAGCCATACCTTCCTGTCTACGGCGGTTGGACCTCCTGGCTCTCTGCTGTACATCTGTGGATCCATCATGTCCATTTTCAGACTGGAAGATAGTCTTCAGGAAAGACACCTAGGAAATAATAATATAAGAATGACGGCTGGGCACGGTGGCTCATGCGTATAATCCCAGTACTTTGGGAGGCCGAGGCAGGTGGATCACGGGGTCAGGAGTTCAAGACCAGCCTGGCCAAGATGGTGAAACCCCGTCTCTACTAAAAATACAAAAATTAGCCGGGCATGGCAGCGGGCGCCTGTAATCTGAGCTACTCGGGAGGCTGAGGCAGAGAAGCGTTTGAAGCTGGGAGGCGGAGGTTGCAGTGAGCCGAGATCACACCACTGCACTCCAGCCTGAGCGACAGAATGAGACTCTGTCACACACACACACACACACACACACAAGAATGACATGAGGCTGGCACGGTGGCTCACTCCTGTAATCCCAGCACTTTGGGAGGCCGAGGCAGGCGGATCACCTGAGGTCGGGAGTTTGAGACCAGCCTCACCAACATGCAGAAACGCTGTCTCTGCTAAAAATACAAAATTAGCCAGGCATGGTGGTGCATGCCTGTAATCCCAGCTAGTCAGGAGGCTGAGGCAGGAGAATCACTTGAACCCAGCAGGAAAAGGTTGTGGTGAGCTGAGATTGTGCCATTGCACTCCAACCTGGGCAACAAAATTGAAACTCTGTCTCAAAAAAAAAAAAAAAAAAGACCAGGTGCAGTAGCTTACGCCTGTAATCCCAGCACTTTGGGAGGCTGAGGCGGGTGAATCACAAGGTCAAGAGATGGAGACCATCCTGGGCAACATGGTGAAACCCAGTCTCTACTAAAAATACAAAAATTAGCTGAGCATGGTGATGCACGCCTGTAGTCCCAGCTACTTGGGAGGCTGAGGCAAGAGAACTGCTTGAACTCAGGAGGCAGAGGTTGCAGTGAGCCAAGATCCCACCACTGCACTCCAGCCTGGTGACAGAGTGAGACTCCGTCTCAAAAAAAAAAAAAAAAAATGACATGAATATACTTCACACAGCGGAACTGTACACTTCAACACGGTTAGATGGTAATTATCATCTTATAAGTATTTTACCACAGGTTAACATGTTTCACAACTTGAAAAGGAAGTAATTACCTTCAGCTCTCTGAGTTCTAGAATTTGTAACATTTCACCCCCTGCTCCTTCCTGATCTGCACTGGAGCATCTTCCTTCTGTCCCTGCTCTACTCAGAGTTCACTTTCCCTTCCCTCACATCAGCTTCGTGGAGGCTGGTTTGAACTTAACGCAAAACATTCTCACTAATGACTGAATTCCCACCAAGATTTCCATATTATCACAGTATGCTTTTAATCTTCGAAGATATTAAATATTTGTTCTCATCATAGCTAAAATGCAATGCAAATCCCATCTCAGATGTGGGTCAGATACCTATGAATCTCCTGAGGTAGTCATTGAAATGACTTTTTTCTTGAGACGGAGTGTCACTCTCAACCATGCTGAAGTGCAGTGGCGCTACCTTGGCTCACGGCAACCTCCACCTCCCAGATTCAAGCGATTCTTCTGCCTCGGCCTCCCAAGTAGCTGGGATTACAAGTGCCTGCTACCATGCCTGCCTAATTTTTGTCTTTTTAGTAGAGATGGGGTTTCACCATGTTGGCCCATCTGGTCTTGAACTCCTGACCTCAAGTGATCCATCTGCCTCAGCCTCCCAAAGTGCTGGGATTACAGGCATGAGCCACCACACCTGGCCTGAAATAATATCTTTCAAATTCTTTGTAGAATTTGTTTTTTCCTGATTTCTGCACATAGGATTAAAAAAAAAATCATGTACTAGGATTTCAAGAGAAGCAATGGGTAATCTAAAAAGATGAAAAGAGCAACCACGTCTATCCCACAGCTACTGCTGGATTTCATAGGAAAGGTAGCTGGCCCAGTTTGGAGCTAGGAGAAATGTCAAACACATGAAGAAATGAGAAGCAAAGAAATGCCATCACGCATGAATGCTTCATGGCACCCATGATGTCCCTGCTTAGGAGGTAATGGTATAGATGACTAGATGACAAGGACAAAGATGAGAGGTGCGAAGTTGTCCAAGTCCAACAGCTCAACTGAACTTTCCTAAATGGAATTGTTAAAAAGTGGTAAATTTAAAAACTTCCCCTGGCTCACATGGTGGCTCACGCTGGTAATCCCAGCACTTTGGGAGGCTGAGGCGGGTGGATCATTTGAGGTCGGGTTTTGAGAGTAGCCTGGCCAGCATGGTCAAACCCCGATTCTACTAAAAATACAAAAATTAGCTGGGCATGGTGGTGGGCACCTGTAATCCCAGCTACTTGAGAGGCTGAGGCAGGGGAATCACTTGAAGCCAGGAGGTGGAGCTTGCAGTGAGCCGAGGTCACACCATTATACTCCAGCCTGGGCAACAGAGGGAGACTCGTCTTGGGGGTGAGAAAAGAAAAAAAAAAAAAAAAAAGCTTCCTCCAATTTATACCGAAAATTCTGTGTTCAGGACTAAGTGGCATAGAGAATGTTAAATGTGCCTAGATATCTTCATAACTCATATATTTTCTGTTTTCTACATATCTTGAAAGGCAGTGCCAAATGACGTGTAATTATCTAGGTGGTAAAACTGAAACATACTTCCTCTTCCCTTGAATATAAAAAAGCCTTGTGGTATTAGTACTTTTATCTTGGATCATTGTTCAGAAGGAGATTCAGCCCCCAGACGACCACATTTTTACTGTCATGAATGGCAAGACAAAATGTAGAGCTCAACTTACCCAAAGGAAAAAAGGCTCAAAAGACAAATTATGGCACAACTTAGCAGCCAAATTCTTACCAAGTACAGACTTTTGACATACTGATCTCTCTCCAGTTGCAAGTGGGAACATGCACTTTGAATGATGTCATTCAAAATTACCCTGCCCAGACACACTTTTCATTGATTCTCTTGGAGGGCAGTTCTAAGAGATTCTCTGGGGCTTTCTCTGCATCATGAGACGCAGTGCAGTTCTGCCCTTCACCTTCCGGCAGTTTGTCACCTCGTCCCTATGACCTCAGAGGAACTTTGTCTCAGGCCAATTGTTTGTTCCTTGGGCTCTTTCATTTCCCCTAAAAATCATTTGCTGCCCCTCTAAATGGCCTACATCTCCATCTATCTCCCTCTCCCCTCAGAAGAGGGTGCTCTTTAAGCATCAACCATCCAGCCCTTCTAGCAGTCTCATTTTTCAGCTGGTTCCCATGTTTATGCCTGTTCTATGTTTTTCTTTTCCTGTTAAGCTGTCTGTTGTCAGCTCATTTCTGCAGTGAATCTTCAGAGAGGAGACTGGAAGCTTTCCTTCCACCCATACGATAGAACTATAAAGCAGAAGAGTTTAGAAAGAATTTCCTATTTAAGTGACGAAACCTCATACTCCATTTGTGACAAATAGCACAAAGGTTAAAAAAACTTATTTTTGACCAAAAGCTCTGTTGACATTCTATTAAACAAACACTGACCTATTTAATTTTCATAATGTAAATGGCAGATATTTTCATAATTCTTATGCTAATAAATCATTTCCCTGATTTTTTGGGTAAAACCACATATTCATAATGAAGTCCAGAAACGTGAATTGTTTTATATAATTTATTCTTATTTGTGATTACAAGTATACCTCTACAGAAAGTTAGTATACTCACCCAAAGGTAAACTGTCCAGAGGGTAATGACAACTTTATAACTTCTCAGAAATTCAATAATGATACCTAACCAAGGACTTCCACCAAAGTCAGTCCCACGATGATGATGGTCAGCCAGAGTATTGATAACCTGGAATAATAATAGTTGAAATAATGAAAAGGTCAATGACACCGACAATATTTCACTCAGAAAGAATCATCCTTAGAAACCGTAAACCTCCTCCAAAAGGTAACCACATCCCTCAGATATCACTGTGGGATTCCACTGCTACAAAAAAGAACAGAAGTTAGAAGTCACATGTTTTTCAGATGGCTAGTAGTGTTTTTAGGCATTGCAAATGTGGGGTGTTGTCTTTCTTGGTATAAAGCAGGGATATCCAATCTTTTGACTTCCCTGCCTATATTAAAAGAAGCAAAGTTGTCTTGAGCCACACATAACATACACTAACACTAACAATAGCTGATGATCTAAAAAAAACCTCTCTTTTTTTTGAGACAGAGTTCCGCTCCACTCAGTCGCCCAGGCTGGAGTGCAGTGGTGCAATCTCGGCTCACTGCAACCGCCAGCTCCTGGGCTCAAGCCATTCTCCTCCCTCAGCCTCCCGAGTAGCTGAGATTACAGGTCTCTGCCACCATGCCTGACTAATTTTTGTATTTTTAGTAGAGATGAGGTTTCACCATGTTGGCCAGTCTGGCCTTGAACTCCTGACAGGCGATCTGCCTGCCTCGGCCTCCCAAAGTGCTGGGATTACAGGTGTGAGCCACCGTGCCCGGCCATTTTTTTGTTTTTGTTTTTGTTTGTTGTTTTTGAGATGGGGTCTCACTCTGTCACCCAGGCTGGAGTGCAGTGGTGTGCTCTTGGCTCACTGCAACCTCTGCCTCTCAGGTTCAAGTGATTCTCCTGCCTCAGCCTCCTGAGTAGCTGGGAGTACAGGTGCCTGACAGTGCACTCAGCAAATTTTTGTATTTTTTGTGGAGATGGGGTTTTGCCATGTTGGTCAGGGTGGTCTCGAACTCCTGACCTCAGGTAATCTGCCCGCCTCAGCCCCCCAGAGTGCTGGGATTACAGGCATGAGCCACTGTACCTGGCCAAAATCTCCTAATGTTTTAAGAAAGTT